>NC_141012.1:43147783-43462886 GCF_052327205.1 Somniosus microcephalus | reverse complement strand
CTTCCCCTCTCTCTCTCTCTCTCTCTCCTTCCCCCTCTCTCTCTCTCTCCTTCCCCCTCTCTCTCTCTCTCTCTCTCCTTCTCTCTCTCTCTCTCTCTCTCTCTCCTTCCCCCTCTCTCTCTCCTTCCCCCTCTCTCTCTCTCTCTCCTTCCCCCTCTCTCTCTCTCCTCCCTTCCCCCTCTCTCTCTCTCCTTCCCCCTCTCTCTCTCTCCTTCCCCCCCTCTCTCTCTCTCTCTCTCCTTCCCCTTCCCCCTCTCTCTCTCTCTCTCCTTCCCCTCTCTCTCTCTCTCTCTCTCTCTCTCTCCTTCCCCTCTCTCTCTCTCTCTCTCTCCCTTCCCCCTCTCTCTCTCTCTCCTTCCCCCTCTCTCTCTCTCTCTCCTTCTCTCTCTCTCTCTCTCTCTCTCTCTCTCTCTCTCTCTCCTTCCCCCTCTCTCTCTCCTTCCCCCTCTCTCTCTCTCTCTCTCCTTCCCCCTCTCTCTCTCTCCTTCCCCCTCTCTCTCTCTCCTTCCCCCTCTCTCTCTCTCTCTCTCTCTCTCTCCTTCCCCCTCTCTCTCTCTCTCTCCTTCCCTCTCTCTCTCTCTCCTTCCCCCTCTCTCTCTCTCTCTCCTTCCCTCTCTCTCTCTCTCTCCTTCCCCCTCTCTCTCTCTCTCCTTCCCCCTCTCTCTCTCTCTCCTTCCCCCTCTCTCTCTCTCTCTCCCTCCTTCCCCCCCTCTCTCTCTCTCTCTCCTCTCTCTCTCTTTCCCTCTTTCTCCTTCCCACACAGACAGACCGACAAACTCATTTATTTATTTATATATATATATATATATATATAAAAATTATTTCTACTTTTTTCATAACAACATGCCCTCAAAAAAAACCTCGGCACTGTCGGGCACTCCAGCTAGTTAATTTATATAAGGGGAGACTGTGGCATAGTGGTTAGCACTGTTGCCTCACAGCGCCAGGGACCCGGGTTCGAATCCGGCCTCGGGCGACTGTCTGTGTGGAGTTTGCACATTCTCCCCGTGTTTGCGTGGGTTTCCTCCGGGTGCTCCGGTTTCCTCCCACAGTCCAAAGATGTGCGGGTTAGGTTGATTGGCTATGATAAATTGACCCTTAGTGTTAGGGGGATTAAATACGTGGGGTTACGGGGATAGGGTGGGAATATGTGTTGGTGTAGGGGTTACGGGGATCGGGTGGGATATGTGTCGGTGCAGGCTCGATGGGTCGAAATGGCCTCTATCTGCACTGTGGGGTTTCTGTGATTCTGTGAAAGGAAAAGTTAATATTTCCCCCCCTCTGACATGTAATTCTCCCTATGTCCTGTACTGTTCCCTACTGCCAAGACTGGTTGGATCCTACCACAAAGTCTTTGTTAATGCCTCTCTGAAACCAGCTGGTAGGCACTTCATGATGGGGTGGGGGGGGTGGGGAGACGGGTGTGGTGTAACTGTTCGTCTGATGTTCCCTGCTTTCCTTATGAAATGACTTATCAGCACCTTCTCTTGATAGCACAGCGAGATTAGGAAATCACCAACATGAGTCTGTGTCCCACCACATTGTGATAGAGTGCAATGGTGCACCAGAGCATTCTCCTCAGCAATTAAAGCCCTAATCTCATCAAAATGGTATCAAGAATTTGTGTTGTGATAGGCCTATTTGAATCAGAAAGTAATACTCTCCTGCTAGTCATTTGATCAATAACTAGCTTATGTTTATACAATTAATAATTAGTAAGTGTCACCATCAATCTGAGTTTTAAAGAGCCATTAAAAAGTTGCAATTATATGTCCTTTTTAATTTCTGTGTAGGGTTAATGCAGGATGCAACTGCACAATTGGCGAGGCAGCACCCCCACTGTCTTTGACAGATGCTAAACTTGTAATACATTTTATTGGATTGTTTATAAAATGCTGAGGTATTTTTTATAATGACTCGCAGAGACACTCGCTTCTGCTGCAAGGGTCTTTGTGAGACCTTGCCCTTCAGAGAATTCTCATGTTTCCAAAGTGTGAAGGCACTCTCCGAGTAGTGGCAAGTACCTCTGACAGTTATTATAATGGATTAATAAAATTGAAAAAAACTTGACTGAGTTCTGGTAACAGGATGCTGTCCAAGAGAGAGCATGAGTTCCACAAGACTCTACAAATTGCAGACATCAACTGAGGGCAGAAACAGACCCAGGATTTGCCATCTTAAGATTGAGATTTTGCTAAATGGGCACTTGTTACTATATCTGCATAGAGCCAGCAGTGAACTAACTCAAGCCCTCCAGCACTGATCTGACAGCTCTTTTTTTCCTGTCTAGTCCCTGAGGCACCGGACCGGCCTACAATCTCGACTGCCTCGGAAACCTCTGTGTACGTGACTTGGATCCCAAGAGCAAATGGGGGCTCCCCCATCACCTCCTTTAAGGTGGAGTACAAACGGATGGGAAGGAACAGCGACTGGCTAGTGGCAGCAGACAGCATCTCTCCATCTAAACTATCAGTGGAAGTGCGCAGTCTTGAACCAGGTAACAGTCCAAATAAGTGAAATAAGAAGTCAGAATAATCAGATTCAATTCTGATAGGCTTGTGAGGGGGCAAAACATTGAAAGCAGTTACTGTCGATACATTTTTGTGAACTTCTGTTTTCTCGTCTATTTTCTCCCCTCCTCTCCTGAAGATATTGACTCTTGCTGGGGTACAGTTCCATGGGCATTGGCCTCCAGTACATCCCCAAGCTGGTCATTCTTCATGTGTAAACCTAGACGGTGAGTATCGGTGAACTATTTGAACATGGATTGCATAGCTGAGCAGAATCCTGGTTTCACATGTCACATTACGTTCTGGCAAGAGTCAATGGCTAATGATCAGGAGCGGGATTTTTATTCTCGAAGTGGACATCGTTGGCAAGGCTGGTATTTATTGCCAGTTCCTCATTGCCCTAAGAAGGTGGTGGTGGGCCTCCTTGAAACACTACAGTCTGTATTTGGCTTGCTAGGCCACGTCAGATGGTAATTAATGTCAACCACACTGGAGTCACTTATAGGCCAGCCTGGGTAAAGATGGCAGGATTCCTTCCCTAAAGGACATTAATGAACCGGTTTGGTTTTTACGACAATCTGACAGCTTCATGGTCACTTCTACTGATACCAGCTTTTTATTTCCAGATCTTTAAAACTGAATTCATATTCTGAAACTGCCATGGATTTGTACTCACATTTTCTGGATTATTAATCCAGGCCTCTAGATTACCAGTCAAGTAAAATAACCACTGGACCCATGAGGATATGTTTCCCCTCCAAATTTAGCGCTCTCGTCTCTCACATTTTACATCATCCCTTGACAAGAGTGGCCAGGCAGTCTGACCACAGGCCAATGCTCAGCTCTGTAATAGGGTCTCCATTTGAATAGCCTGGGTTTTCTTTTTAATTACTGCTCCTGGTTTTTTTGTGCCTCAGGTGCCACCTACAAGTTCCGTGTGATTGCCATCAACGCCCACGGTGAAAGCCCCAGAAGTGCAGCCTCGCGACCATACCAAGTGGCAGGATTCAGCAACCGGTTTTCGGCACGTCCAATCACAGGCCCTCATATTGCTTATACAGAGGCTATCACTGACACACAGATCATGCTGAAATGGACGGTAAGCGCTGTGCTCTCATTGTAGGTCTTCAGTCTCTAACCATTTTGTTACCTTTCATTTTGCTTCCCCTGGCGCCCCCCCCCCCCCCCCCCCCTTTTAATAGTGACATATGTCACAAATGAAGGATCTGTGCATCAATTTGGGTCTGTGTTCTGCCTCATCTCCATAACAGCAGAGGTGATTTGTAATGTGAGATGCATTATTAATTTGCAGCTGCCTTATACAGAAACCGCAATGTAACAAGGCGGCTATAAAGCAATACAGGGAAGTGGAATTAGAGCCGACAACTCCAGTTAGAGTAAATGGTGTCACAAAAATGAAGCATTTTTGTCTGTTTGCTCTGTGTTGGCTGTAGTATTACTTGGCTGCTTCTGAAGGCAAGGGGGATTCAATGGAGGAACATGATGGAAACAATAGCTGAAGTATTTTAATAAATAGAATTCTCCGTTCATTAGGACATACTAAGAATTTTGCCTAGATATCAGGGCAGGTGAAAACACTTTCCAGACCACAGACACTCCCTAATGAGAGCAGTCTGAAACAGAAACTAAACACATCTAGGTAAAAAGGATTGTTTTTAAATCAAAAAAGTAACCCCTGACTTGAGTTAGAGCAGAAGGCTAAAGTAAATGCCCCAGTTAAAAGACGTACTTTGCTCCGTGTTATTAGCTAAATTGTAGACACGTTCAAAAAGAGCATGTTTACCGTTTTTGTTGGGAATACTGAACATTGTAAATATGCTTGAAGATTTCCCATGTGTCTACATTAGTTACCACCTACTGTCCCCTGGTACATTTATTTGGCTTCCAGCTCTTGGAGGTCAGTGAGACGATGAGATGACAGCTATTTCAGAAAATGCATCTAGCTGGGCGAGAGTCAATTTCCATCCGGGGCGATCACTGGGCACTTTATGACATCACGATATGCGAGGCGCTAAGAGTTAGCGCCAGCGCTAAACCAGCACTGGAGTTCGCGGGCGTCGCTGCATTTGCCGCGCCCGGGCACTAACCCCTTTGCGCTACCGGAAGACGCTAACATATCGAATTTCTAGCCCTTCGTATGTAATTATCTGAAAGGTATTTACCATATATGGGATCTTTTAAGCAATGGAATCACTGGAATGTTTATCCATAGCATTTGCTAGCAGCAGAGTCCGTCTTTTCCCCCTGAATTTCTCCTCTTCTGAAGGTCGGTCTTCATGTCAATCCATTTTTTGAAGCCACTTTGTCAACCGTGTGTTTTTTTTTAAACAAAGGAGAAAGGGTTGTTGTGCCAAGTGCAGGATGGGATCCTCTAGTTGCTTAAAATCACAATTTCAAAATGGTGACCGTGGCGATGCAAGGGAAAATCAGATCAAGAAAATCTAAAACTTCAGTAAGTAAAAGTTTTTCAGGTGGCATCAGAACATCAAATTCCCAACGTTTTAGTGATTTTAATTGTGGCATAGTTTGCTGGCTGAGCACCACTAAGGGCGGATGAGGGTGAAGGTTGGAGGCTCTTATCAGTCATAGAAACTTCTATGCTGTGAGCTTGCACTTCATTCATCCAGCCAACTCATTAAATCCAAGAATGTGCTCAATTACAATCAGTCCTTTCCTGGCAGCAAGCAGGAGCTAGAACTGGGGGAGTCTGACCTCGCTGTCTGACAGAACCTTCATTTACTGATTTTTTTTTTAAGGCAAAAAAAGCCTGTTTTCTGAGTGGATTGATAAGATCACTCAGGATTGGTGGGAGGCACGCAAGGCTCTGGAAAAATATTTTCCCCCTTGTGTCATGTTTCCCTCCTGGACTGGGTTGATGGATTGACAGCGAGGCCCTGAGATTGGCTGTTACTTTAATTGTGCACTGATTATCACAAAGGCTCTGCAGTACATTAACCCTGAGATGACTGGAAACAGTAGTTTATACATTCAGGAGCCAGTTAAAACAGGCAAATTAGATCTCCGATATTTAATGGGCACACAGTGAGTAACCCTTAACCTGCCGAATAAACAGCTACTCTGTACAGTTACACATTGTGTAAAGGGCCCTGCTGTTTATTCAGTAAGGTAAGGGTTACTCACTAACTGTAGACAGTTGCTGTTTATTTAGCAGTGTAATGGCTACTCAATTTCCTAATTGGGTACTACTGGTGGGTAGATATGCTTGCAGAGGGCACTGGTCAGGAAATCCTGATTTTTCCAGGGCAGGGAATAAGAACATAAGAATTAGGATCAGGATTAGGCCATACGGCCACTCGAGCCTGCTCCGCCATTCAATAAGATCATGGCTGATCGTTGACCTCAACTCCACTTTCCCGCCCAATCGCCATATCCCTTGATTTCCCCTAGAGGCCAAAAATCCATCTATCTCAGCCTTGAATATACTCAACGGCTCAGCATCCACAGCCCACTGGGGCAGAGAATTCCAAAGATTCACAACCCTCCGAGTGAAGAAATTCCTCCTCATCTCAGTCTTAAATGGCCGACCCCTTATCCTGAGACTCTGCCCCCCTAGTTCTCGACTCTCCAGCCAGGGGAAACAACCTCTCCGCATCTACCCTGTCAATCCCCTCAGAATCTTGCCATACTATCGAATTGCAGAGTTCCTGTATTGAGCAAGGTAAGAGTTACTGTGTAACTAGGCAATTATTCAGCGGGGTATGGGTTACTCACTGTGTAACTACAGAGTTCCTGTTTATTCAGCAGGATGAGGGTCACCTTTTTAGAATTTCATTGTTTAATATTAAATACAGGTTTACATGTTCTGAATGTTTCTGTGATTGCTGTGGGCAGATTAACTGACTTTGGCAAGAACTTCTATACAGGGGAAGCTGACAGGACATTGGTGTAAATCTTGCCTCTATTTAAAGCACAGGTTTTAAAGTATTTGTCCTGACAACACAATGGTGTAACATGTCAGAGCACCAGTGAGTGGTGCCATGGCAGTGGTCTGATCCCATGCTCTGCTGAGCTGCCCGTCTCCATTGCATCATTGTGCAAAGGCGCCAAGCAATAGCTAATTTCCCAAAAGGAGAGCGAAGTAAACAGAGAGAGCATCAGTCCCAGTTTACTCTCGTGCTCCTCCTAGAGGACAAATCAAAGCAGCAGGTCAACTGCACACACTTATGTAGTCTAATGAGATTAGATTGGCATGAAGTTTAAGGATAATCCTAAAGAGAATAAAGTTTGCTCTTTTCATTTGTTTTCTCCTCTTTCTATTCCTTCTATGCCATGCATCATTCCTTAGTCACTAGGGCAGAGAGCTTGGCTTCCATCAGAGCTGTGTTTTTCCCCATTACAGTTTTTGGTAAATGTTGATGCTCATCAAAGTGAGGATGTTGAACACTAAGGCACCTATTTCAGGTGTAAGTGTCACTGTCCAGCACCCCTAGATCAGGTGCAGAAGTTGGATGCAGTGTAAAACTTGCCCAACTCTGTTCCAACAACATGCCTCACCCTTGGCCTCGGGGAGCACCATACTGCTGTGATTCTTTAATTGCTCCAATGGCTGTCTGTTGTAACTGCTCTAATTACTCCTGACTGTGCCATTGTCTCTTGCCAGTTCTTGTTTTTGGTACTTTTTTAGTTCAGTACTTGCATTTTTTAAATGAATCGGTGTTACTTGTTCCTGGTACACTGCTGGTTTTCTGCTGATCATGTCATTGTGTGCTCTTTTTACAAATGTGGAGGTGCTTTTGGAAAGTTCCACCACGTGTGCTGTCTTGCAAGGCAATTTACACTATGACCGTTCACCTTTAAAGACATATGTCCCCCTCCTTGTACACCATGTAACAATGCACAACAAACACAAGCCTCAATGTAAATAAATGTTATTAGTCTTCCCTCCTTCAGCGCACACAACAAAATCTGATGGAATTCTTCAATGGCTGGTCTAGGCAGACAGCAATCTTGATTACAGGATCATTTAACTCCCAGGCATGCAACTGAACTCCTTATCAATATGGCACAGAAATGCTGGAGGACACAGTAGCTCCAAAAAAAAATATGTAGAAGGAAATTGGTTTTCCTTTTCAAAGAATTCCAACAAATTACAATGAATATGCTATGTAGATGCACCATTGAGCATGCTCCACAGCAGCTCCTATGTGACTATAGCTCCTTTAACATTGATTTTGTGCTGAGCTAGTGCCACCAGCTCCTGATAGGTGGGTCTTGTCATGGCAAATTCAGCATGTTTATTTTGGGGTTGCTATCAGCTGTGCAAGCCAGCGACACTGGCACAGGTTTTACCTACATAACGGCAGTGATTGCACTTCAAAAGTAAGCTGTTGACTGCAAAGTACTTTGAGGACACGAAAGACACTATATAAATAAAACTTTGTTCGTACTTTGGTTGCCTGCTGTCTGAGTTGGTCCCAAGCACTACCTTGGACAAATCTGCTTGCTGTTACAACCAAGAAAGCTGAGAGATAATTTTAAGAAATCGAGCCCCAGATGTGGAGATTTGCTTACCAGGAGTGCATATCAGTAATTAAGGCACAGACTTGTGGATGGAAAATTGAGAGGGGATCTCATTGAAACTTATAAAATTCTAACAGGACTAGACAAACTAGATGCAGGAAGGATGTTCCCGATGGTCGGGGTGTCCAGAACCAGGGGTCACAGTCTAAGGATAAGGGGTAAGCCATTTAGGACTGAGATGAGGAGGAATTTCTTCACCCAGAGAGTGGTGAACCTGTGGAATTCTCTACCACAGAAGGCAGTAGAGGCCAATTCATTAAATATATTCAAGAAGGAGTTACAGGAAACTTTCGATTTACCGGCACCTAAATAACCAGAAATCTCGGTTAACCAGCAAAATTCAGGAGTAGGTTCAGGTAACTTTTACTTGCCTTCCTCCATTTGTTGCTGTGCGAGGGTGTGGCTGCAGCTGTTGCTAAGCTACAGAGACGCTTGCAACTTGTGGCCATTGTTCTGAACCTGCAACAGGGTTTGTTGCTTTATATGGCGCTCTCAGCTCCGTATCTTTTACTATAGCTTTCGGTTATCCGGAATTTTTGATGAACCGGCACCACGTCGGTCCTGTCCGTGCCGAATTAAAAAAAAGTTTCCTGTAGATATATTTCTTAAGGCTAAAGGGATCAAGGGATATGGGGAGAAGGCAGGGACAGGGTACTGAATTTGGATGATCAGCCATGATCTCATTGAATGGCGGAGCAGGCTCGAGGGGCCGAATGGCCTACTCCTGCTCCTATCTTCTATGTTTCTATGATCTCATTGAATGGCGGAGCAGGCTCGAGGGGCCGAGTGGCCTACTCCTGCTCCTATCTTCTATGTTTCTATGTTTGACGCCTGTACCTGAATTCCAAAAAGCAGAACTCCATGCTGGACATCTAGTTTTGTTAAATTGGCCCTTGGGAGTTCCTTCAAGCTCCCAATTCAAATTTTTCAGTAGTGCACTGTTAAATGTAAGGAGTCCCAACGAAAATAAATTTAGTGTAGTACTGACATTGTATGCCTAGATGTCTCTGACGTGCATTGTAGATAAAATTTACTAAATATGTTAAGACGGCAAGTGTTAGAACATCAGTAAGTGCGCCATCATTTATTTTATTTCATTGGCAGGCTGCCCAATTTGGGAAGCATGCATTATGCATTATTTTCCTCGTACCTTATTGAACTGTCTATGGTCCCCGATCTAAAGCTGGGGCTCAGGCAGCCTAGTAACTGCTGTGTAATCCTAGAGTGCTGGTTCTCAGTAGATCCCGGTTTGAATCCCAGCCTTGACTGATTATCTGAGCTTCATTTGGGGGAATAGCATTGCTGGCTAAAGCAGACATGTCAAGAGTTGTACTGATCTACCCTTTGTAACAAAAGGGCACCATTGATGCAGCTAGTCTGATTGGAAAAGAGAGAGGGGAGTCTTATAAAAAGAAAGAAATCATCTTTGAGGTAAAATTAACATTTATTGGAGCAATTAGTGGTCCTGTTGGTTTGAATGCCCTTACCTCTGGGACCTGAGTTTGAAATCAGCCTGAACTAATCTGTTAAATCTTCTCTCTGAAGGTCTTCTCTCTACTTGCTCGTAGAGTCCTAACAACGATGAGTGTGGGGCAACCATGACCCAGTACTACATGGACATGAATCCACAGCACAAACCTGTCCCTAACTTGGAAATAAGTTTGTAGTCGCACTAGAGGCCACAGGCTGGCTGGAGCTGAGGCACATTGTTGGGCAGATTTAATGCATATTGTATATGACCTTGGAAGGCTGATGAGGCTGGATGGAGAATGGCGGTTTGGTTCCTCCATTCTTGCCTATGTGTGAAAAGCTCCTTTTTATGACTAACTGCAGCTATGTTGAGTTACTGATATTTCCACTGATCTGATTATCTTCACAGTATATTCCATCCAGTAACAACAACACTCCCATCCAGGGATTTTATATCTATTACCGACCGACCGACAGTGACAACGACAGCGACTACAAGCGAGATGTAGTGGAAGGTACGCAAAGAAATAGCTCTGCTGTCTGTTAATTAACCATGGTTTAAAATACAGTACATACCGACTTCTCCATCCTGAGCTGGAGAGGTAAACATCCCCTTTATCCTGTTGTCTCTAATGAAGAAGTGCAGTTCCAGGAATCCTGTTTTAGCGTAAATCACTTATAATTGGAAAGAAATGTCTCCATTTTTTAAAAATAAGGAAACTGGGAGTCAATAGCGGGCGGGAAGGTGGGGTTGTTCTTCTCGGTGCCAGTCACTCAAAGCAGCTTTGGTGATCTTTTACTGAGTAATGTCAGGTGTTCAATACATCCGCCCAAATATTGCCGGGTGTATTGTAACCAGATGCAATCAGTGGAAAAAGACCCTATGAGGTATTTCCCATCATTTGCACCATAGCAGTGTTGGGCACTAGGAACACTGGTGCATGCCTGGTATTACTAAGGTATGGGGGAAGCCTTCAACTTTTAACTGCACTAGGCAGAGTGTCCCTTTAATTACCTTTCAAAGCATTTACATTGTTTTCTTCTTCTGACGGGCCTGCTGCTCGCGCTATACTGCGGCAGGTGCCACCGACATTTCCCTTCACTCGCTATGCTGCTGGGAGATTTCAGTGTGTGGATGTTGTGTGAGGATAGGATCTGGCTTGTCCATGCCACCCTCCCATAGTCGAGTAGCCTTCCACTGCCGCTCACTGTCAAGCTGACACATGGAAAACGGCCGTTTGAGTGAAGTACCAAAGTGAGGCTGGCACCTGTAGAAACGTACCCCTGCAAGAGTCGGTGCCTTCAGGAGAGGCAGGAGCAAAGTGAAGAGGGGAGAAATTCATTTCTGTGACTACGGGACAACTTCCAATCATCCATGTTTAGAAGTAACAATTAGAGGGTGGTAAAGATTTAATTCCTGATTTCTCTGTTTTGTAGAACTGGTTTCTATGAAAACAAAATGAGGCAGCTACATTAACGAATACAGCTGCAAAAGTAAAAAATAAATGAGACTGCGCAGAGCAAAGTCAGGAGTGTAAGAACAGGCCAGACTGTCAGAGCAGTGGGAGGTAGGCTTTCATTCCCTGTTGCCATAGCAACCCCTCAGGTGGAATTTCCTGTCAAGGACATTATTAGACAGTTAATTAAATTCTTCCCCACTCCCCAGCTCCAATTTTATTTTAATTAAGGCACACCACAAATCAGAACTGTGTCCAAAGGAAAAGATTGCCGAGTGATTCCCAGAAGGAGGGGAAGTGTTTTGGAGGGTTTTAACAGCCTGGGTACAGGCCAGGAAAAACAAAATAATTTGATCAGACTGCAGTGCTAGGATTGGTGCGCTGACCCGGGGCCGCGAGCGACTGCGGCCAGGAGACGGCAGGAACTCAGTCAGTTATTTTCACTTTTCCTTTGGGGAGCTGCCTCCGAGGAATGCAGTAACAAGAGGCAAGAAGCTTTGTTTATCAAGTTATTGTGCTGGATTTTTTTATTCTCGTTTCAAGGGAGGAGGATTGACTCCGTCCAGTCTGAAATGGTGCTTCTTGTTAAATCTCTGTCCAGACACGAGGCAGTGAACAGATTTCTGAGCCTGCTTTTCGATAGCTATCTTGACAGAATTTTGATTTACGATATCCCAACATATTTTTTCCCTTCTGCTGCCGGGGGTGGGGGGGATGGGGATGTGGTAAAGGGGCCACAATCTGGAAAAGTGAAGCCCAGAACATTGCAGCAAGAACCTAAGCTTTTAGAAAGTGGAGAATACAAAATAACCCATCCTTTTTTTGAGATCTCAACCCCAGAATCTTTCTCCAGAAGCGCTCCTAACTGCCTCTTGAACCCATTAATATTTTCCACTTCAGTCATCACTGGTTACTCATACCAAAGTCTATTACCCTTTGTTTAAAATAAAATACCTGCATGCCTTCTTATTTTGGCTTGTGTTTCCCGGTATTCAACATAGTGAATGATTTTCCTGGATCAATTTCATTAATCCCCTTTATACAATACTGAAAATTTCAATGAGGTCACCTCAAAGTCGCCTTTTTTTCCCCCAAAGAAAACAACAAACCCAATTTCCTTAACTTTTCATTCTAACTTAAATTGACATGGCCGTTCAAAGAGTGAAGCAGAACTTTTTGAAGTTCTTATTATGCAGTTGCCTGACTCGGCAGTACACACATTAAGCCACTTGGGCTGTAATATTGACTTGGAATCGCCTTTGTGTCTCAATTTAGTGCGATGATCTGAGCATACAGCTCTATCAGTACTTGGCTACTAATCCAGAAAAATTAAGGGTCCAACTTTCCACCTGTTTGTACTTAGCTGCAGATGGTTAAACATAATTTACGTTACTTTTGTGTTGCTGCATCCTGATTATAGTCAGAATTGGTAATAAGACTATGTTGGCCGATAATTTAGTCTCCATGCTAATCCAATCCATGTTTCACTGAATACCCACGGTATTGGTCCCAGTATAGGATCTGGATTCATGAAGTGAAGACTAATTGTAAAAGCAGGGAACTGTGGAGAGTAGGTATCTCTCGAACAAGATTGCATGGCCCTCTATGTGGCTGGTATAGGTCAGGTGAAAATGCAGAATACTGTCATCGGTCCTGGGCCTGTACCATAGTCTCTGGATAGAGATACAGTTGAGGTATCTTGAGGCACATACTTGGGGTTCTCAATTGCCTCTTGTTCCTATGATTTAAACTGACAGCTATTGTGATCATATGGAGGAATATCACAGTTATACCTATACACTGCATCATAGTTGGGTGCAGATCCTTGTTTGCAGTCCCAGTTACCAATCTGAGGTGTACCACAATGAAGAGGCCTCAGTAGAAGGTAGCAGGGAAAATCAGATAGATGGTCAACGTGTAGCACTATTAACCTGCAGTATCCAGCTTGAGAACAGCATTACCAGGTACTGAGGAGCAGGGCACCCTCCCTCTGAGCCAGACATAGAAAACCAAGAAGAGGCAGAAATACCACTAGATTTGACACTTTGTGTAGATATTGGTTTGAATACAGCACAATAAAATAATTATTGGGCCACTTGACCCAACAAGCTTGTTCATTTTTTTCCAAAATCAACCATGTCTACCCTCTCGCTACAATGTAATAAGTAAATTTGTCTCTAATCATCTGGCATGCAGACATCTTCTAACGTGTTTATCTGTGATGCAGGAAACAAGCCATGGCACCTCATCAGTCATCTGCAGCCTGAGACCTCGTATGATATCAAGATGCAATGCTTCAATGAAGGTGGCGAGAGTGAATTTAGCAACGTCATGATCTGTGAGACCAAAGGTAGGAGCTGCTGTCTGCATGGACCCTCCAGTCAGCATGTTAACTGCAAAGCCTCAGTCTAAAGGTTTTAGTGTGAAGGCAGTGGGCAGAATTGTGATCGATATCCCGTGGCCTTTACTTGAAGTGCTGATATCAGGTGAGAACAGGATCAGGTTCAACTGTGATGGTGCTCTCTGTTGACTAGCCTGCCTGCACTCACTGTCTGGGCTGGTACCTGAAGAATGGCCACTTGGCAAGGTGGCTATTACCCGGAGCTCTTGCTCCCAACACGAGTAAGTGCCTTCAGGAGAGGCGAAGCATAATTTTGATTTATGAATATGCATTTATTGACTCCTATTGTAAAGGATGTGAATGTGTTAGTCATATTCTCAATTTTTAGAAAGCTGCATCTCATCATCACTTGCTCTTCATACTTTCCTTTAGCGCGAAGACCCCCTGGATCCTCTGAATACTCTGTGGTGATGGGTGGTGACCTGAGTACACAGCCCAATCTCGCTGACCACCCGGGTGGTGGCCACGGGGCATCTGCCTCCGGCACGCGGAGCAGCGACATGTTATACCTGATTGTGGGCTCAGTGCTAGGGATCATGGTTCTCATTCTCATTATTTTCATCGCCATGTGCCTGTGGAAGAACCGCCAACAGACAACTCTGCAGAGTAAGTCAGGTCCTGTGGATCACCCCTCCCTCTGGTTTTTAAAGAGGAGTGTAACTTGTTGATGGAGCACTTTTCAGTGTTTTGTCCCCAACACTTGTCAGTTTAGTGTTAGCCAGTTGCAGAGACCTTTCCCAGTTGGGAACATTGATTCCAGCCCTCAGGAACTATTCTGAAGCCCAGGAAGTAGTGAGTTTCTATAGCCTTAATGTTTTACGGGCCGAATGTTAAGAATTTACGTGGGGATCCACTATAATTGGCACAGTGATCCTGAAATTGGGAAGAGAAATTAGCCACGGTTCTGTATCCTAATAAGAGTAAGCGCCTTCAAGGAGGAGGGATGAAAGGGCAGAAATTGAGTGAGAAAAGTACAATACAATCATCACTTCAAAGACTAAATTGTATGTCTTCCTCGAGTCCTTCACGTCTAACAGATGTACCCAGGTAACTCCTCGTGGTTTTAAAGCAACACTGTCCATACTACAGCCTAAGGGCCATGTGCAACCCCTGAGCCCAGACAATTCAGTTCTATTTATATTTCTTATTCGTTGGTTTGTTATTTTAAAATTTTGCAGACTTGAAGGTTTGGAAAGGGTGTTACGCAGCACTGTGCCCTAATTGGTGAAGAAATCTGGTCAGAACAGCAAGATCTGTTAGTGTAGCAGCTTGAGATGTGTACAAATTAATGGGAACATGGATTTAAACATTTTACATAGCCCACAGTGTCTATTGCATACACCTAAATGGCCAGGAAGGCAAAAAGCCTGGAAACCCCAGTTCCAGAACACATGAAGGAGTCTAGCTGAGGCACTGTCAGTGCAAAGTACTGTAATAGAAAAGACATTGAGTCAATGTGACAAAATATGGCTAAATTTATGAACTCTCACTCCCAGTATGTCGCCTCACCCACCAGGAACACCCCATCTATTCTGCCCATAATGGTTGGAAGATCATGGGGGGAGGGGGTAGCACGCGAATTCTTGATTCCAGCTCCTAAGGCTCCATGCTTGGAGCAAGATTTTGTAATACTTTTAATATACCCATCTCATCTTCACTATAAGGTTCTTTGGTATAAGACTTCCTGGTTACTGACCCTTTTTTAAAAAAAAAAAAAACATTTCCTGCATCAGAGTGAGGACAGAGTTGCACCATTTGAGATGTGTATCTATCAGTTATTGCACAGATGGGCAGGTACTCACAGGCTAGCTATCCCAGTATTGGACTATAATCTCTGTTTTTGTTGAGGTCAGCTTTTCAATGTGGTCCAATAACTGTTGGTTCTCAAGATTTTCCCTGTGAGGTACTGAAGGCACAATTTTGCTCTTTATCCCACTGATTCGCTGCATTAAACAGCTTGTCATATATTGAGTGGGGTAAATGCACCAATCCCTTGCTCCCAGCTGCGCTCAAACCGAGCAGAGCGCAAGTTGGAGAATCGGCCTTAGTGTTGTCCTGTTTCCAACCTACACGTTTTTTAAGCTGACATTTTGCTGGTGAGCAGAGGAACCGTGAAATCTACCCTAGTGAGCATTGTCGTCGCCCCTCTTGTATTTGAGCCTCCCATGTAACTGTAATTTGGTATTGAGATGGGAATTTTTCTTCAGTAAGGTTTACCCAAGAGTATCCACACCCCGTTGTACTGAGGGGGGAAAAAAAAGTAGGAATGGAGCTGAAATAAGTGTTTAGAGCTGGTTTGGGTGCATTTGGGGCAAAACGCTACATCCAAGTTTCTGTTTTGCTAGCTTTTAATTCCTCATCTGTTTATGCTAACAAAGGGATATAGTCTGTCTTGAATTCCAGCGTTTGGAGGCATATTAAGTGCCATAGTGATTGCCAAGAGACATGCAACAGCTGAGGTATGTCTAAGAAAGAGGCCCCCCTTCACAACTCCACTCTGATGGGACAGGCACCTTTTCAGCACTACTGCTGCTTGAAGGCTTCATAGGTGGTCAACGAGACTAGGCCTCAACTATGGCATTAACTCTTTAAATGCAAATTTCCCAAAGGAGGTTGGTATGTCAGGGTTACCAAGATCCCTGTAATATTCATTGATTGGGTGGGGGGGGGGGGGGAAGTAACTCTGATTGCATCCTTAACTGATATTAGTAATATCTTTTCCCCAGAGTACGATCCTCCTAACTACCTCTATCAAGGCCAGGAGGTAAACGGCCAGCTGATGGAGTACACCACCCTGCCGGGCACCAGTCGAATTAATGGAAGCATTCATGGCAGCTTCATTGGCAATGGAAGCCTCAGCAATGGCTGCCCACACCAGCACCACAAGGTTTCAAATGGGATGAATGGACTGATGAATGGGGGAATGAACGGAGGGACAGTACTGTACCCCAACCACACAAACTCGCTGCAGAGGACCCACATGGACTACGACCAGGCTCACCATATTATGAATGTAAGAGCCTGTTGTTTCTATGGTGACAGGCCCAGTTCAGAAAAAGTTAGGCCTAGAGCCACATTTAATGCCATTGCTTTCATTTAGACCCAATTGAGTTTCGGCATTGCCTCTAATTTAACCCTTCGAGCACTGAATCTCTACTGAAATTTTCAAAATTTACGTGCATTCTGCATCAAGCACCCTGAACAAAGTTGGATTTTCTTCTTTCTGGCATCATGGTAACTCACTACAGTGTTGGCTCCATACATCCAACCTCCCCTCGCCCTAGGGGGCAGACTTCAGAACTTTTCTACTCCATAATTCCTTTGGCCCATGCTGCTACTCTCGCCTCCCCAGTTTACTTTTTCGATAAAACTAGGGCCCAACAGCCATCACTGGGCTTCATAGTTCCACGAGTCTTTGCGAGGTTAGTAATATGGGACACATGTTTCTCACCCAGGGATTTAGCCTGAAGTTTCAAAATTCTGAAGTGAATGATGCCCGTTGACAATGGAACTATGCAATTTCAATTCATTCTTTTACTAAAGGCTTACCTGTTGCATATTCCCAGAAGTATCCACGAGACCTAAATGTGTTTTTCTCTTTGTATTGGGGGGTGGGGGGGTGATGTATCTGATTTTAGATTGTCCTGCAGACTTGGCATTTGGAGATCAGCATTTTTTTTTTTTAATTCTCTGGATGTGGGTGATGCTGGCAAAGATGCGTTTATTGCACATTCCTGGTTGCCGACTTGAACTGCTGCCGTCCGTATGGTAATGGTGTAATGATAGAGAGATGGGCAGGACGAAGGAAGTGAAGAAAGAAGTCAGGGCATTTGGATAAGCATAATTTAATCGGACAGAGTCAGCATGGTTTTACGAAGGGGAAGTCATGTTTGACAAATTTGCTCGAATTCTTTGAGGACGTAACAAACCGGGTGGATAAAGGGGAACCAGTGGATGTAGTGTATTTGGACTTCCAAAAGGCATTTGACAAAGTGCCACACAAAAGATTACTGCACAAGATAAAAAATCACGGGATTGGGGGCAATATACTGGCATGGGTGGAAGATTGGCTATCTAACAGAAAACAAAGAGTTGGGATAAATGGTTCATTCTCGGGTTGGCAATCAGTAACCAGTGGTGTTCCGCAGGGGTCAGTGCTGGGACCCCAACTCTTTACAATCTATATTAACGATTTGGAGGAAGGGACCGAGTGCAACATATCCAAGTTTGCCGACGATACAAAGATGGGAGGGAAAGCAGTGAGTGAGGAGGACATAAAAAACCTGCAAAAGGACATAGACAGGCTAAGTGAGTGAGCAGAGATTTGGCAGATGCAATATAATGTTGGAAAGTGTGAGGTTATGCACTTTGGCAGAAAAAATCAAAGAGCAAGTTATTATCTAAATGGAAAGAAACTGCAAAGTGCTACAGTACAAAGGGATCTGGGGGTCCTGGTGCATGAAACACAGAAGGTTAGTATGCAGGTGATCAGGAAGGCCAATGGAATCTTGGCTTTTATTGCAAGGGGGATGGAGTATAAAAGCAGGGAAGTCTTGCTTCAGTTATACAGGGTACTGGTGAGGCCACACCTGGAATATTGCGTGCAGTTTTGGTTTCCATATTTAAGAAAAGATATACTTGCTCTCGAGGCGGTTCAGAGAAGGTTCACTCGGTTGATTCCGGAGATGAGGGGGTTGACTTATGAGGAAAGGTTGAGTAGGTTGGGCCTCTACTCATTGGAATTCAGAAGAGTGAGAGGCGATCTTATCGAAACATATAAGATTGTGAGGGGGATTGATCGGGTGGATGCGGGGAGGATGTTTCCACTGATGGGCGAGACTAGAACTAGGGGGCATAATCTTAGAATAAGGGGCTGCCCTTTCAAAACTGAGATGAGGAGAAACTACTTCACTCAGGGTAGTAAATCTATGGAATTTGCTACCCCAGAGAGCTGTGGAAGCTTCGACACTAAATAAATTTAAAACGGAGATGGACAGTTTCCTAGCTGATAAGGGAATTAGGGGTTACGGGGAGCGGGCAGGGAAGTGGACGTGAGTCTAGGTTTGGATCAGCCATGATCCTATTGAATGGCGGAGCAGGCCCGAGGGGCCATATGGCCTAATCCTGCTCCTACTTATGTTCTTATGAAGGAAAAGGATCGAGAAAGTCGGGAGGGAAAGAAGTGATTGAGAAAGTCGGGAAGGAAAGAAGGGCTAGAGCAAGTCGGGAAGGAAGGAAGGGTCGCAGAGTAAGTCGGGAAGGAAGGAAGGGTCGCAGAGTAAGTCGGGAAGGAAGGAAGGGACGCAGAGTAAGTCGGGAAGGAAGGAAGGGTCGCAGAGTAATTCGGGAAGGAAGGAAGGGTCGCAGAGTAATTCGGGAAGGAAGGAAGGGACGCAGAGTAAGTCAGGAAGGGACGCAGAGTAAGTCAGGAAGGAAGGAAGGGACGCAGAGTAAGTCAGGAAGGAAGGAAGGGACGCAGAGTAAGTCGGGAAGGAAGGAAGGGTCGCAGAGTAAGTCGGGAAGGAAGGAAGGGACGCAGAGTAAGTCAGGAAGGAAGGGACGCAGAGTAATTCGGGAAGGAAGGAAGGGACGCAGAGTAAGTCAGGAAGGAAGGAAGGGACGCAGAGTAAGTCAGGAAGGAAGGAAGGGACGCAGAGTAAGTCGGGAAGGAAGGAAGGGTCGCAGAGTAAGTCGGGAAGGAAGGAAGGGACGCAGAGTAAGTCGGGAAGGAAGGGACGCAGAGTAAGTCGGGAAGGAAGGGACGCAGAGTAAGTCAGGAAGGAAGGAAGGGACGCAGAGTAAGTCGGGAAGGAAGGGACGCAGAGTAAGTCGGGAAGGAAGGGACGCAGAGTAAGTCAGGAAGGAAGGAAGGGACGCAGAGTAAGTCAGGAAGGAAGGAAGGGACGCAGAGTAAGTCAGGAAGGAAGGAAGGGACGCAGAGTAAGTCGGGAAGGAAGGAAGGGTCGCAGAGTAAGTCGGGAAGGAAGGAAGGGACGCAGAGTAAGTCGGGAAGGAAGGGACGCAGAGTAAGTCGGGAAGGAAGGGACGCAGAGTAAGTCAGGAAGGAAGGAAGGGACGCAGAGTAAGTCAGGAAGGAAGGAAGGGACGCAGAGTAAGTCGGGAAGGAAGGGACGCAGAGTAAGTCGGGAAGGAAGGGACGCAGAGTAAGTCAGGAAGGAAGGAAGGGACGCAGAGTAAGTCGGGAAGGAAGGGACGCAGAGTAAGTCAGGAAGGAAGGGTCGCAGAGTAAGTCGGGAAGGAAGGAAGGGACGCAGAGTAAGTCGGGAAGGAAGGAAGGGTCGCAGAGTAAGTCGGGAAGGAAGGAAGGGTCGCAGAGTAAGTCGGGAAGGAAGGAAGGGTCGCAGAGTAAGTCGGGAAGGAAGAAAGGGTCGCAGAGTAAGTCGGGAAGGAAGGGACGCAGAGTAAGTCGGGAAGGAAGGGATATAGAGAAAAAGATAGTGGGAAAGGGATGGTAGGATAAAAAGAGAAAGAAAATTGCGAGAAGGATTTAATCTTTGACTGGATCAGTTACGTGATTGTGACGTTTAGCCTGATTTAATAAATAATCCTAAGTGGTTTTTCCTGAGGTAAATCAGTTTACTTTCAGGGAGACAAAATAAATCTGCTTATGATTCTGGCTATGGCCTTGTAATTAAGTTTGAATGGAGTTACTGTGTAAACAAATGAACAGGAGTTTATTGAATAAACTTTAAAGACATTTGCAATAGTTGAGAGGAGACGCCATGAAGGGACAGAGGCAGAGCGAGGGTGGGGATGGGAGCTGAGCGGGAGGGAGGGAGGGGACGGAGTTGAGGGAGGGTGGGATAGGGGAAGAGTTCCAGTGAAGTTCAGAGAGGTTCCTGTCGGGGCCTGGGGTTGTGTCCTGGATTTTATCTTCTCTCTGCTGTTAATTCTTAATTGGCACATTGCCAACCTTTTTAAGTGCATTTTTGTCTGAGCACATTGTACATTAAAGGAGATGCGGGCCCCTCTCCTTTTTTCTGAAGCAGACTTTTCATGTGCTTTCTGCTCACGTACTATTTTTGGAGCAAGGGGGAGGCTTTAGGCGTTATAGATTAATCCTGTCCCAACCAATCCCAACTCACTTAACCTGAGTCCAAGTCGGCTAACCTGGCTGATGCAAGAGCAGATATACAGTGTCTGTCACAATCCCACATGTTGCCTAGGAATCGGGGTCAGGCTGCAGGTGGGTAGGAATGTGCAGGCTCGCTTTCTCAGCCCACTTTGATACAGCGTTGCTTATGATTTTTTTTCCTTTTTGTTCCAACTATTTTTAAGCAGTAAAAAGGCAATGAGTTTTTTTGGAGAGAGAAGGATCATTTTATTCACAATACAGGAAACTTTGTGCTATCCGGCACCGACGGGACCGAGCTGTTGCCGTCCCATCAAAACTGCCGGACAAACCAGCGCTAATGTTGAAACATATGGAGATTTTGAGCTCCGTATCTGGCAACAAACCCTGTTGCTTAGCAACAGCTTCTAAACAGTCGGTCGTACCTTGCAAGCGTCTCTGTAGCTTAGCAACAGCTTCAGCGAGACCTTGCAGAGCCTGACTGGTGGGAAAAAAAAGCAACGAAAAGAAAAAAAACCTAACTAAACGGCTCCTGATTTTTGCCGGTGGCTCGAGCATTCTGGACAGTTAACCTCCGGATAAACCAAAGTTTCCTGTAACATCAAGTACAAGTGATCAAGTTACCCTATTTAGGAGTGATCTGTGTCACTGCATTTAATAAGTTAATGGCAAATTGGTTTGCCAAACATGGATGTGCATTTCTGTAGTGCCCTTAGCATAGTAGAACTTCCCAAAGTGCTTCACAGAGGCGAGAACTGACGTTTAGCAGTCACAGGAGAAAGATTAGAGGCAGTGACCAACGGTGGGGTTGAAGAGAATGGGGAGCTGGTGGATGACCAGAGTGGGTGTGAGTGTACCATGTAGCAGAGGAGTCTGGAAAGGAAAATTAAATGTTGGAGAAATAAAATCTAGAATTGGCCCAGGCATGATTGAGAGTTGGTGGTGGTGGGAGGTGAAGTGAGGACACGGTGAGGATGAGCGATGGAAATAGCTGGTCTTGGTGATGGTTGGAAGGTGAGATTTGAAGCTCCACTCCGGATCAAACCGGTTGATGAGGATAGTACGGTTGATGTTGCGTATATGGACTTTCAAAAGGCATTTGACAAAGTACCACATAATAAACTTGTTAGCAAAATTAAAGCCCATGGGATTAAAGGGACAGTGGCAGCATTAGATACAAAATTGGCTACGGGGCAGAGAGTAGTGAACAGTTGTTTTTCAGACGGGAGGGAAGATACAGTGGTGCCCCCAGGGGTCAGTATTGGGACCACTGCACTTTTTGATATATATTAATGACCTGCACTTGGGTATACAGGCATAATTTCAAATTGCAGATGATACGAAACTCAGAAATGTAGTAAATAATGAGGATAGTAACAGACTTCAGGAGGATATAGACAGACTGGTGAAATGGGCAGATGCATGGCAGATGAAATTTAATGCAAAGTGTGAAGTGATATATTTTGGTAGGAAGAATGAAGAGAGGCAATATGAACTAAATGGTACCATTTTAAAAGGGGTGCAGGAACAGAGAGACACAAATCTTTATGTACACAAATCTTTGAAGGTGGCAGAACAAGTTGAGGAGGCTGTTAAAGCATATGGGTCATTGGCTTTATTAATAGAGGGATAGAGTACAAAAGCAAGGAGGTGATGGTAAACCTTTATAAAACACTGGTTAGGCCTTAGCCGGAATATTGTGTTCAATTCTGGGCACCACACTTTAGGGAGCATGTCAAGGCCTTGGAGAGGGTGCTAAAGTGGTACCAGGGATGCGAGACTTCAGTTTTGTGGAGAGACTGGAAAAGCTGGGATTGTTCTACTTGGAGCAGAGAAGGCTAAGAGGAGATTTGATAGGTGTTCAAAATCAAGAATGGATTTGATAGAGTAAATAGGGAGAAACTGTTTTCCGTGGCAGAAGGGTCGGTAACCAGAGGGGACAGATTTAAGGTGATTGGCAAAAGAACCAGAGGCGACATGAGGAAACCTTTTTTTACACCGAGTGCTTGTCATCTGGAATGCAGTGCTTGAAAGAGCGGTGGAAGCAGATTCAATAGTAACATTCAAAAGAGAATTGGATAAATACTTGAAGGGAAAACATTTACAGGGCTATGGAAAAGAGCTGGGGAATGGGATTAATTGGATAGCTCTACCAAAGAGCCGGCACAGGCACGATGGGCTGAATGGCCTCCTCCTGTGCTGTTTAACGCTGCAGAAATCAGCATAGCATAGAATCCGAGTTTAGTGTTTACACATGTCACAGAATCTGTCTGGTTATGTCCTAGTGATACTGCTGACTCCTGAGCTCTGCATTTTGTGTTGACAGGGTGGTGGGATATACACCGCACTCCCGCAGACGGAACCGTCAGAGTGCATCAACTGTCGCAACTGCAGGAATAACAACAGGTCAGTGTGTACAATGGCTCTGTGCAGTGTTTAATGTTCGTTCAGGGTTACTGGGTGGTGTGACTCCATTTTGTTGGACGGGTGTAAAAACCGAGAGAGAGAGATCTCGCTCTTTCTTGACCTGGGATCTCTGCCTGTTTTATTTTCCCCTCCCTAGTCCCAGGGCCTTGAGGACAGTTTGTGCCCCTGGCATAGCCCTGGCTCTGATCATTTATCTCGACCCAAAGCCTGGATTAATCTTTGGTCATTCACTCCTTCAGTTTGACATCCTTTGTGCCACTGGTTTAAGGTGACTGAACGAGCCAAATTCTGTTTCAGGTACTTGGATTTTTACCAGTGTTTTGAGAATTCTGTTCCATTTTCTGTATATATATTGAAAAAAAACCAGTGGCCTTGAAGATCACAATTTGTTCAGTGAGTGATTGTGGGGACTGGGGGGGGGGTTTGGAAATAATTAGTGCAGTGAAGTCTTTACAAAAGCATGTTTGACGGACCTTTTTTCCTCGTTTGTTTACAAACACTGACCAGTGACACATCCTGCTGATGTCCATCGTTGTTAAACGTGTTGTCATGTTGAAAGACGCAGCCATTTCTTCCTCCTTAAACACAAACACATTACATAGAATTTTACAGCACAGAAACAGGCCATTCGGCCCAACAGGTCTATGCTTCATAGGAGCCCCCTCCCCCTCTACTTCATCTAACCCTATCTGCATAACCTTCTATTCCTTTCTCCCTCATGTACTTATCTAGCTTCCCTTAAATGCATCAATACTATTCACCTCAAATATTCCATGTGGTAACAGGTTCAACATTCTCACCACTCTCTGGGTAATGAAGTTCCTCCTAAATTCCTAACTGGATTTATTAGTGACTATTTATGGCCCCTAGTTTTGGACTCCCTCAAAACTGGAACTAACTTCTCTCTGTCTACCCTATTGAACTTCTTCATCATTTTAAAGTCCTCTAGCGGGTCACCCTCGGCCTTCTCTTTCTAGAGAAAAGAGCCCAGCCTGTTCAGTCTTTATTTGCCGAGCACTTTGTTCCCTTTTGAGTTGAGTGAATATTTTAAAATAACGAGTTCTATGTTTTTTTTAGTTTCCTTGCAAAAAAAAAAAAGCCTCAAGATTTCACTGCGGTGGTGGGGAGGGGAAGCGAGGCTGGTGGTCAGTGCTACCCACCATCAAGGGGCGGTTAAATGTCTTCTACAGCGCACAGAGGCCAGGCTGTACTGAGCCACTTTTATAAATACGTTCCTTCTCCCTTTTTTTTCAGCTCTGTTATTCATTCTAATTACAGATCATTGCCTGAAACACACGCACACAAAGTGTTTTCACACAGTGCCTTGTGTATACACAGACTGGAGAAAGTGCTCATCTTGAAAACGCTAACATTGCAATAGCATCCTGCTTCTCCCCCCCACCCCCTTTCCTCTCTGCCCCCTAACCCCACCCCCTCCCCAAGCTGTGGCCTCTCAGCTGGCCTTGCCTCCAGACTAATTGCCTGCTGGAGCTCCTGGCAGTTCCACTGCTTGCTGTTGCTGCTCTCTGCACAGTAGCACCATTGAAGGATTACTTTGTATATTTGTGTATGATACTAGTGGAAATGAGCTGTAAGCATTTGTGGCTTTGCCTTGCCACTGAGCTTGACTGTTCGTTCACTGTAGTTCTGCTGCCTCATGCCCTGGGTACACTGAGAAGCCAGTCTTTCATTGCTCTCTGTTCTGCACTTTGGAGTCAAGCACTGTCCCTTTCTGTGGCTGTGTCAAGCTGTAATCGTGAGCTTACAGTCAGTACTCAGATTGGTGTTAAAGTGCTCATCAGGATTTGTTTTGACAATGCTAACCCAACTGCAAATGTTACCGTGAGGCTGAAAGTGACCAGGATAATTGACTGTACAGTCAACATCCAAATAAGGAAATGTTGTGGAGAGATCCAAATTTCTTTACCGAGCTGTAGTCTTCCTTTGTTGAGGAAAACATAGAAACATAGAAGATAGGAGTAGGCCATTCGGCCCCTCGAGCCTGCTCCGCCATTCAATGCGATCATGGCTGATCATCCAATTTCAGTACCCTGTCCCTGCTTTCTCCCCAGATCCCTTTAGCCTTAAGAAATATATCCAACTCCTTCTTGAATATATTTAATGAATTGGCCTCTACTGCCTTCTGTGGTAGAGAATTCCACAGGTTCACCACTCTCTGGACGAAGAAATTCCTCCTCATTTCTGTCCTAAATGGCCTACCCCTTATCCTTAGACTGTGACCCCTGGTTCTGGACTCCCTGACCATCGGGAACATCCTTCCTGCATCTAGTCTGTCCAGTCCTGTCAGAATTTTATAAGTTTGAATGAGATCCCCTCTCATTCTTCTAAACTCCAGCGAGTACAAGCCCAATCGTCCCAATCTCTCCTCATAAGTCATTCCTGCCATCCCAGGTATCAGCCTGGTGAATCTTCGCTGAACTCCTTCCATGGCAAGAACATCCTTCCTCAGATAAGGTGACCAAAACTGCACACCATACTCAAGGTGTGGTCTCACCAAGGCCCTGTACAACTGCAGCAAGACATCCTTGTTCCTGTACTCAAACCCTCGCTACGAAGGCCAACATACCATTTGGATGTTCTTGCCATGGAGGGAGTGACTGATACCTGGGATGGCAGGAATGACGTACGAGCAGAGATTGGGTCGATTGGGCTTATACTTGCTGGAGTTTAGAAGAATGAGAGGGAATCTCATTGAAACTTATAACATTCTGACAGGACTGGACAGACTAGATGCAGGAAGGATGTTCCCGATGGCCGGGGAGTCCAGAACCAGGGGTCACAGTCTAAGGATAAGGGGTAAGCCATTTAGGACAGAGATGAGGAGGAATTTCTTCACCCAGAGAGTAGTGAACCTGTGGAATTCTCTACCACAGAAGGCAGTGGAGGTCAATTCATTAAATATATTCAAGAAAGAGTTGGATATATTTCTTAGGGTCAAAGGGATCGAGGGATATGGGGAGAAGGCAGGGACAGGGTACTGAGTTTGGATGATCAGCCATGATCTCATTAAATGGTGGAGCAGGCTCGAGGGGCCGAATGGCCTACTCCTGCTCCTATCTTCTATGTTTCTATGTTAATATACTTTCCTTTCTTGACTCCATCCTCACTGCAGGTTTCATCTCTTTCTATTTCTCCTATTTCTCTTTTTTCTCTCTACCTGTCTGTCTCCTTTTCTTTTCCCTTTTATAATTCTTTTCCTGATCTATTTTTTCTTGATTTCTTACTCCTTTGTTTCTGGATTTTTCTTTTCTGTAGGAATTTTAAATGGTAATTTGTTGAAATGAGCTATGGTGTAGTGGGCTAGGAGCCATACACACACACTCACTGATTGTCAAAGGGTGCTCAAAACATCTCCAGGTGTTCATCCCATTGGGTCTACCTTCAGGAGCAGTGATTTTCTCTCTGCCATGTTCTCGATCTCTTGCTCTCGCTTGTTCCCCTTCTCTTCATTTTTTGTATCTTTCCACTTCCCCTTTCTTACACTATTTCCCTGCCTCTTGTTTCTCTCAGCCTTCCTCTCGCATTGAACCTCCCTCTGCCTCCATTACATAGGATTACATCGTACATACAGCACAGAAACAGGCCATTTGACCCAACCAGTCCATGCCAGCGTTTATGCTCCACTCGAGCCTCCTCCCGTCTTTCCTCATCTAAATCTATCAGCATAACCCTCTATTCCCTTCTCCCTCATGTGCCTATCTATCCTCCTGTTAAATGCATCTATACTATTTGCTTCAACCACTCCCTGGGGTAGTGAGCTCCACATTCTCACCACCCTCTGGGTAAAGAAGTTCCTTCTGAATTCCCTATTTAATTTCTTGGTGACTTACCTTATATTGATGGCCTCTAGTTTTGTTCTTCCCCACAAGTGGAAACACTCTGTCCACTCTATCAAAACCTTTCACAATTTTAAAGACCTCTATTAGGTCACCCCTCCGCCTTCTCTTTTTTTCAAGAGAAAAGAGACCCAACCTGTTCTTCCTTTCCTGATGGGTATACCCTCGCATTTCTGGTATCATCCTTGTAAATCTTTTTTGCACCCTCTCCAGAGCCTTTGTCCTTCTTATAATGTGACGACCAGAATTGTACGCTGGTGTGGTCTAACCGAGGTTAGCATAACTTCACTACTTTTCAATTCAATCCCTCTAGAAATAAACTCTAGTGCTTGGTTTGCTTTTCTTTACGGCCTTGTTAACCTGTGCCACTACTTTCAGTGATTTGTGTATTTGTACTCCGAGATCCCTTTGCTCTTCTACCCCACTTAGATTCCTATTTTCCAAGTAATACGTCACCTCCCTATTTTTCTTACCAAAATGTAATACCTCACATTTATCGGTGTTGAATTTCATTTGCCAATTATATGCCCATTCTTCAAGTTTATTAATGTCTTCTTGTAATTTGTTGTAGTCCTCCTCAGTATTGACTGTCCCCCCAACCCTCCAAATTTGCTCTGCGAATTTAGAAATAATTTTTGATTCCAAAGTCTAAATTGCTAATATAAATTGTGACCAACAGTGGTCCCAGCACGGATCCTTGTGGAACACCACTTCCCACCTTCTGCCACTCTGAATAGTTACTCTTTATCCCACTCTCTGCTTTCTGTCTTGAAGCCAGCTAGTTATCCAATCTGCTACTTGTCCCCTGACTCTGCATACTCTGACCTTGTTCATCAGTCTATTATGTGGTACCTTATCGAAGACCTTTTGTCAATCTAGATAAATCACATCTCCTGCATGACCCTTGTCTACTCTATTACCTCTTCAAAAAACATTCATTGAGGTTGGTCAAGCAAGACTTTCCCTTTTGAAATCCATGCTGACTACTCATTATTGTACAGGAAACTTTGTGCTATCCGGCACCCACGGGACCGAGCTGCTGCCATTGCCTCAAAACTGCCGTACTCTCCAGAGTTAATGTTGAGAGATACGGAGATTCTTATCTCCGTATTTGACAACAAACACTGTTGCTTAGCAACAGCTTCTAAACACTCGGGTGTGGCCTGCAAGCTCTGTAGCTGAAGCTGTTGCTATAGCTACAGACCTTGCACAGCTTGACTGTTCAAACAAAGCAAAAAAAAAACAAACAAAAAGAATAAAAAACGGCTGCTGATTTTTGCCGGTGGCTCCAGATTGCCGGATAGCTCACCTCCGGATAGCACAAAGTTTCCTGTATTTTTGGTTTCTAGATGTTCTGTTTTCTCCTTTAGTAGGGATTCCATTATTTTTCCTACCATCGATATTAAGATGACTGGTCTATGGTTTCCTGGACATGTTCTATCTCCCTTCTTAAATATAAATATTACGTTAGCTATCTGCCAGTTCTTCTGCACTAGACCTTGTTCTAATGAATTATTAAATATGTGTAGTAATGCTTCTGCTATCTCTTCCCTTAATTTCCCTCCTAACTCCTGATACTCCCTCAGCAGGACCTCCACCTCCCTGTTCCTACCTATGTCATTTGTTCTGACATGGACCACGACAACTGGATTTTCCTCCTCCTTTTCCAAATTCCTCTCCAGCCGCCTCGACATATCCCTGCCACCGGGTAGGCAACACACCCTTCGGGATTCTTGCTCGTGGCTGCAGAAGACGCTATCTATCCCCCCAATTATAGAATCCCACATCACTACCACACTACTATTCTGCTCTCTTTCCACCCCCCCCCTGGACAGCCTTCTGAGCCACGGTGCCTTGGTCTGCATTGTGGCTGTCCTTCCTGCAGTCTTTCTCCTTGTCCTCCGAGGTAGCGACTACATCGTACCTGTTGGACAGGACCAGTGTCTGCGGGACCTCCTCAACCTCTCCTAAGTCCTCACTACCCAGCTCCCTAATGGTCACACCCTCCCCTTCCTGAACCTGTGCTTTCCTCTGGGGTGTGACTGTTTTCTGGATAAAACTATCCAGAAATTCCTCCCCCTCCCTTATGTTTCAGAGTGTGCCTAACTCGCACTCCAGCTCAATGACTCTGAGCCGGAGTGACTGACTCTGAGCCGAAGTGACTGAACGCAGAGACATTTCCTGCAGATGTGGGAATCCGGGACACACTCGCTGTCCACAAACTCCCACATACTACAGTCCCGGCACATGGCCTGCCCTGCCATCTCTAGTCTTTTTTATTTATTTGCTTATTGATGGCCTGAATTCGTTTAGTTACATTTTTATTCAAATGATTTATTTATAGTTACATTAATTCATTTATCTAGTTAAGTTATTCATTTAATAAAGTATTAGTTATAGTTCCCCAGCTCTTCGTTTAAACCACTGCCTAGCTTAGAGAGAAAAAAGTTGTAATACTCGCCAACCAATCGCCTACCTGCTGTCCTGTGGAGACAAAAGCAGCACCTCCTTCTCCCCTCTGCTCTGAATTCCCACTCTCTCCAAATTCCTAAGTTTAACACTCTGCTTAAGTGTACTCCGTTTAAGATCACTCTGTGCAGACCATTCTGTGCGTCATCATCTCTTTGATCACTGCAAAACAGGCCTGGTCCTTGTGTTAGCTGACTGTGGTTGGTGCTGCATATTTAACAGAGCACGTTGGTTCCGGGTTAAATTCTCCCTTTCCCTTTTTAGCAGATGTTTCACTAAAACCAACGGCACTTTCCCGAGCAACAATCTACCCATGATGCAGCGAACTCCAACCTGCCACCAAGACAGCATGGAGATGGTGCCTCTGAATCATGTCATAGCTCCATTATGCCCTGGATTCATTGTCACTGAAAATAACGGAGAGGAAGAGTGCGAGAGTACAAAGGAAAGTCCTGAACAGTCCCCTTCCCAAGATTCCTGCTGCAACGATCACCAATCATACGAGGACAATATGGAAGGTACAATTTCTTGCTGATTTTTTAAAATTAATTAATAAATTTGGGTCCGATTTTCCTCTTGCTTTGTATCCTGGGGTGACTTAGTTCCCATTATTCCTGGTCTCTGCTCCTTTTCACTTCACAAGCATTTCCAAGGGTATCCCTGAGCTGAGGCAGGGAGAGCCCCTTCCCAGGAGAAGTGGAAACTTTTAACTGATATGCTAATGAGGCACGAGTGACATCAAACCACCTCCCATTTCATTTCCTGGGTTTCCACCTGGCTGTTGCCCAATAACAACTCACCTAATGCATGTAAGGCTGTCGAGGCTGTGCCCAGGCTCTGTAAATTGGAGGATCTAAGGTGCTGTCAGTTACCTCCTCCTACCTTCAAACAGCCTTTACTTTCCCCTCCCCAGGGCCAGCAAGGAGGACTGTCGGGGCTGCAGGACCTGGGGGATTGGGGCTGGGATGGGCGCGGGGAGAAGAAAGGGAGAGTATCTTTATCGACTGCGGCACTGAGATGAGCCAGTTCCTTCCAAACTATGCTGAGCTGAGATGATGCTTTTCATGAAAGGCAGTTGTGATGAAAACAGAATTCTTGACCTGTAGTCACTCTGACTACTGCTTTGTTCTACAGGCTTTCCTCCCCTAGTTTTGGGCCCAAGCCCATTCTAAGGGGAGTTCCTGTGCCAGTGGGACATCCAAGTCATGGTAACGAGCTGAATCTTGAAATATGGATGGGGTAGGTGTGTTTGGGCAATGCACACTTCCACAGCAGACTGGAGTGGAGAATCGGCCCCATTTGGTTATAGCCATGAAATTACTTGGTATATTATGGCACGTTGCTCACGGGGTTTTGTATTTTACAAGCACAAAAGGAAGTAGATCGTAAATAATTAATTGCAAGCACATTATGCACAAGGAGAATTTTCCTACACTTTCACCAAATGTGAAGGAAAATACAGGCATTAAAGAATTGAGGGAAATGCTTAAAGAGCTGATGAACACTGCTGCAAATCTGGTGGCAGGGTTTCACTTCTCCTGGTACTGCATATGTTAACACCATGTTTTACAAAGTGTGGAATGAAAACCGAGCACTCTGTTCACTCCTCGTTAGTTGTGAGGTGGAGTTGTGCTACTAGAGTCTCATTTGTAACATTAGTGAGCTGGGGTATTCAGGAAAGACTTGCAAGAGGGAACTGTCCACAACCACATCACAATGTGAAGAAGAAACTACAGGAAACTTTGTGATATCCGGGACCGGCGTGTTGCTGATCTATCAAAACTGCCAGACATACAAAGTTAATGTTGAAGCATACAGAGGTTTTCATCTCCGTATCTGACAACAAACACTGTTGCTTAGCAACAGCTTCTAAAGAGTCGGCTGCAGCTGCAAGCGTCTCTAGCTGAAGCTGTTGCTATAGCTACAGACCTTGCAGTGCCTGACTGGGGGGGAAAAAACGAGATCTAAAAAAACTTAATAGAAAACGGCTCCTGATTTTTGCCGTTAGATTGAGTATTCCGGACATACAACCTCCGGATAAACCAAAGTTTCCTGTAGTACATTTTAGGGGACTGGCTTTGGTATCCAGCATATAGCACAGAATGGACTACACAGCACATTGTATTAATGCTATCCTATCACTAAGGGACCTGGGTTGATATCTAGAATCGGATGCCAACATTAACTGTTCAGACTATGAAGAACGGGCATTTGGATAAATTACCATGGAGCAGCTATGTACTTGTGGAACTGTACCCCCAAAGTGCAGATGGTGCCTTCAAAAGGGGAGGAGGCAGGGTAATTGGCAATAGAATAATTGTTATCTCAAATGAATGCTACACTGGCATCGTGGTGGCACATCGAGTCCTTGCACGCTCTGTAACCAGCAGCTAATCCTTGATTCTTTCCTTGCAGATGACGAATATCCTGAATTGGAAACTGAGAACCAAACGCTGAGCTGCGTTCCTCCTTCTCTTGACTCTGCTCCAATGGACTGTGATAATCCAACAGCCTGGAGTACAACAGGACCTGCTGAAGGCAACCCGTGCAGGGACCCAACAGAAGAACTACAGGAAACCTAAGGGGCCAATTCCCTGTTTGTCTGAAGCCAGTAACTGCACCGAGTCACTGAAAGGACCAAGGAGGGATCAGAAAATGACGCTATTTATTTTTTTGTAGTAGTAAAATATTACTCCATATGAATGTATCTGGTTTAAAAATGTCTTCACCCTTTTTTAATTATTTATGCTTTCTGAGGAGAAATTCCTTCTCTGCAGAATGTGGAGTTTTAGCCTTGTTTTGTATAAAGTTTTGTAATAATATAAAAAAAAAAGAGGAAGCTATAGAAATTGTTAATTAATGTCGGATCGTGCCTATCTGGTGGACTGAGAAGCACTTGTAAGGAGGACATTTTGAGATTCGATACCCAGACTGAGATACAGGAGCTGATCCCTGAAAGGACCCGTACAACGGGTAATGCAAATGGAGGGTTTTGTTGTAACAGGAACCTGATGTGTGATGCATGGGGTACAAAGTCACTGATACGTTGGTAATGGGGCTGGTGAAAGAACTGATTAACCCAGTCAGACATAATCTTTAGACTGACTCCATTTACATGGACCAACTCAGTTCAGGTCAAGTTGAAAGCCCCCTCCTCTCATTTGCATTGTGATTATGGATCCATCACCAACATTTAATGTTGCTATTAATAAAAGATTGAGTTCAGTCCAGACACAGAGTCATCGGCATCGGTTTGACTTTTTGGTCGTTCACTTGCCACCTACCCTTCTCGATGTGGGTGCAGTGTTCCCTAATCCTTGTTCACAGTCGATGCCTGGTGGTCTGACTGAAGCCGGGCAAATTGGGTGCTGTTTTTTTTTTTTGCAAGGGTGGAAGGGAGTGTTTCGAGGTTGTGCTTCACCTGGTGTTTCCATCAACAACTGAAGAAACCCACACAGCTGAGACAAGCGATTGGTTGTCCTAGCCCCCAATCAGCCTGGCATTCCTGAGGACAATAATGTGCATTTTTCTGCTCGGGTTCTAGTGCTGAATATCCAGAATCTGCTTCCTAGTAAAGCCAGGCAATCCCGTGCAGAGTAAAGCCTTCGAGGTCCGTGTAAATGGAGGTACAGAGCTGCTGTTCCAACAGCTTCACCAGTCTTTGTTCATGCAAAGGAAACAGATGGACAGCAGGCCCAACTGCACCTACTAACCAAGTCAACTGCTATCATGGTAATGCTTTGTTTAATGGGGAATGTGACCGTGTGACAGAATTTTAAGTATTCAACTGTATGGTGAATGCACTTTTTGGATGCATTTACCCAGCTGTTACAATATTAACTTCTTAAACCCTTTTAATGGAGGGGAAAATGAAGTTTCATTGACACTATTTGAACTTGGTTGAGTTTGCAGCCATATTAATGTATTGCAGGTTGATTTGCCCAGTATTAGTGTGTTAACTGTTTCATGGTCTCCTTTAAGATTGTTACTGTGCATTGTATTTAGTGTGGAGTGAAGATGGTTATTAATGATGTGTCCAGGCACCTTCAGTCACGTCCTGTTTGTAGCAGCTTTGAGCCTGTGTGTTAAGCAAAGGAGGGCCATAGGGTTCCAGCATGTGTGCCCTCCCAGTTCTGCAATGTGTGTTTATTGCAATGTGGTGGGGGGGTTGGTGGCAAAGAAAGAGAACTTCTGATTCTGACAACTTTTGCTCAATGCCCTATGTTGCAGTTCAGCTATCGTGAACATCTCTCCCTCTGTTATCACCAGCCTGGGATTCATTGTTGCTGCTATTGGATGCAAAGCGAGCTAAATTTCTCTTCCTCTGTCAGTTGTACCTATTCTCCTTAGTAAATACAAAACACGTAACTATGAATACACAGTTTCATAGTGTTTCCATGATAATGGACACCTTCCTCATGTTCACTATTGACTTTACACACTGATGTGACTGGGGCAATTTCCTAGTCGCAATGAACAAGCTGCAAAAAAACAAACCGGTGACTGACGGTGTGAAAGGTGGTGGGTATTTGTTCCCAGAGAAACCGAATCCAGGGTTGGACATGAGAGCGTGGTCAGGAAAACTGAAGTTGTTAGTTTATACTACATGTGGTCTGATGGTTATGGCATAAAGTGAACATTACTGATCATTGATGATTCTTACACTAAAACAAAATATAAGTATGGCGAAGCAAAAATCACGGTGTAAATAGGATGCTCCAAGCTGCTAGCAATTCACGAGTTCACTGGCTGCTCAAAATTACTTTCTTCTGCTGCCTTTGAGTGAAGACTTGGGGTTGAATTATTGCCTTAGGCTGGGCAAGGACTCTGGCAGGTTTAAGGAGGCCCAGCAACTGCTCAGGAGCCTGTGTGACAGAATAAAACCAGAAAATACTCAACAGCTCTGTCACTGTCTGAAAGAAACAAGTGGCTCATGTTTTAGATGGGATTCCCTGTCGGAAATGGGCCAGTTCCCTAGCTGCCTTTTCTCGCAGATGCTGACGTACCTGCTGTGTAGGTCCAGTACTTCCTGGATTTTAGATTTTCAGCCTTTTTTTTCTGTGACCCACAATGCTCATGTACACACAAGAGGGATACAAGACTGCGACACTCAAATGGGGTAACACAACAGAGGGGCTCAGGATATCTATTCAGGCCTGATCCCTGCAAGTTGTATAACAGTCATGAATCCATTGCATTTTGTTTCGTTTTTTTAATTCTCTAATTTCTCCCTCCACCTAGCCCATTCCAAACCCCAAACACCCAAAATGTTCTAACTGTTGGGTTTTAGGTGCCATTGCCATCTATCTGACTGTCCTGTGAGCAAGAGGTGTCCCGATTATCCAGTGATTAAATTGCAGACTGTTTGTGTCCTTGCAAAAAAAAGTGTGAATGTCAAGATACAAATTCTTCTTTCCAAAACTGAACACTACCCCCTATAATTGAGTTTCCAGTGTCAAATTTGTCTGTTCAAGGAACGTGCACTTCTACCCCTCCATCAACCCAAGCAAAGAACACACAGGTAACCTAGAGGCAACATCCCTTGCAGCAGGTCGCACTCCACACTGATGTAAGCAAACACAATTGCTCACGTGACATCTTTGGGCGTGCGTACATATGACTTGTAGAAAGGTTTGATTGCATCATGAAACAACATCTGACTCTAGGAAGGGCTTTTAAAGCTCCCTTAATCCTGCAGCTAGGAGGGTCAGAGGTCACGCGATTGTTGTAACATTTCCTCTGCAAAAATTGTTTCAGCACACTGGTTAGCGCATATGTGCTAAATTCCTAAATTGGCCCCTGTATTTTTTCTCTTGTTTCCTCATGCTGTTAATGTTCATTCACACATCATCTAGAGCCATCTTGTGTTTCTTAACTTGTCCCATTACCTCTCCTTTTGCCTTGCACCATCATCCCTTTTGTCAGTCAATCTCTCCTGCCTTCTATCCTATCACAGACCTTCCCTTTGTTCGTTCTTCCCCTCCTCCCTGCCCCTGCTTAAAAATCTCTCTTCTCTAACCTTTTCCAGTTCTGACGAAGGGTTCGACCCAAAACGTTAACTCTGTTTCTGTCTCTTCGATGCTGCCTGACCTGCTGAGTGTTTCCAGCACTTTCTGTTATTTGTGCTAAATTCTTGTCTGTTCTTCCTGCCCATAGAATATTTTAAACAGGCTAACAACTGTTGCTATACTCGACAGGTGTTTAAGGGAGACTCGCAAAGCAGTGTGCTAAAAGCTGAGCAAATTAAAGGGTAACTTTTTTTCCTATTGTGCGTTCCTAGTGCAGAGCCTCGCCTCGTCGGGAACTCACGCAGCCCACAATTTTCTGTTAACAGCAGCAACAGGGAAGCTACCATTGGCCCCTCTGCTAGGGAGGGTTTGTACTCCTGATCACTCTCCAGTGAGCCCTCCTGGCGAGTGCGGGTCTGCGGGCAGTTGATTTCCACAGTTATTGCCCCGTTGACAGAAAACCGTGGGCTATACACATAATTTCCTGAATTGAGCTCCGTGCGAGCGAGGCTCCATGCTAAGCGCGAAATGGTAAAATATTACCCTCCACTCACCACAGCACATCATGTATTGTCCCAAAATCTGTCTCCCCAGTAATGATTCATAAATCAAACTGCCTGAAAGTTTTTATATTTTGTACTCTAATCTGTCACCCTCTATCGAAAACAAAGTGCTGTTTTTTTAATGCATGTTTTTGTATTATATAGAAAATATGCTATATTTTCATAAATGGTTGTAATATTCTTGTTGAAATTGTACATATTTTTTAAATATGATAGCTCAGCGAGATGTTGTGTTTGTAAGATAATGTTAATATTAAAGATGATGCTGTTGCGTCCACTTGCTAAGGGTCCTAGTGCTGCAGCAGCACCATATCGCGCCCAGAACTCTGGCGTGTGTGTCTGTTCATTTCTTGTTTTCTGGGGGAAAGTGAAGGTGTCAGTATCGACATTCCCTGTAAGCGGCACTTTGTTCTGCGTGGCCTGTTTCTTTTAACACTCGGTCCCTTTAAATCTCTGCATGTGCAGTATATGCAAGGTAAAGGCCGGAGAGCAGTCTGCGCATATTAGCGGGAACACTGGTCAATTTTGCAAAGTGAGATTAAACTTTGAGTACGCCATAGTATGCGTCCTCTGCAGTTTTCCAGTCCCTGAAATCAAATTGGAAAAACCTGCGTGTTTGCAGCTTGCGGGGGCTGGAGGTTTGCCCCGATCAGTAGGGGTGCGTGCAGCAGACGAACTGCTTCCAGCAGTCCACTTTCCTTACACCAACTCCTTGCCAGATTACCACTCCACCTCACTAGCAGTTCATCAGTACCTTGCGGAAGGGGCCCTTCTTCGTGGGCGACTTCAGACAATGGGTGGCGGCAGGCTATCCAACCGTGGGGATCATCACATGAGTTCAATTCTGCCCTGTGCTGATGTGCACTTCCTAGCAGCCATTACTGGACATGAGAATTATGGTTGGATTTGTCCCTCCCTCGCCCAATGAAGACCATTCTTTTGTCCTTGCTGCTGCTCTTCCTGAAGTCAGCTCATAGAAACATAGATAGGAGCAGGAGTAGGCCATTTGGCCCTTCGAGCCTGCTCTGCCATTCAATGAGATCATAGCTGATCATCCAAACTCAGTACCCTCAGCTCACTCAGAACAAACCGGTGGGACCTGGTCTGTTACGTATTTTTAAGTTCCATTATCACCCTGGACACTGCATTTACCCACAGCTGATTAGGAGAACATCCTCTTGCCTTTTTTAATGAGAAGTACTATTCCAATTGTGTCAATCCAAGACCAACAACAGTTTGCACTTGTATTGACCCAAGTGTTTAATTTTGAGGAGTGTCAGAATTGGTTGGGAGGAGCCCCTTGCCTAACAGTGAAAGGGATCACAATTAACATCAATCATTGTAGTTGAGCCATAGCATTACAACTGTGTATTAGTTCAGTGTGTCACACTTGAGCACAATAGCTCCTCAAACTTAGTTGCCCTTATATCATCATCCATGCTGTGATTCAGTAACGGTACAAGGAGGTGTTCGCGATTGTCCCGAGCTGACTTGTGTGACTGACTTCCCTCTCTCCATTCAGTATCTCTTAAAGGACTAGCTGTGCTTGGAAAATCATCGTGTAGGAAACCGTGTGTGTCAGCAAGCTATTGAACCATGATGTTATCACAGCCAAGCCTGAGCCATGCAGAAAAGGATAGGTTTTGAGATTGGATCCCTGATCAGTGCTGAATTAGTCATTGCCAGATAGTGGCAGGCCTCTAAAAGTGGCCTCGGTATTGCTGAATGAGAAAGGGAGAAATCAGCCATGGTTCCTGCTCATTAACCTGACTCCTGCTCGAACATATGTTTGCATGAAGGACAAGGGCAGGATGCCTCCCAGAGTTGAATAGTTTTCCAGCATCCATTGGGACGAAGTGCCAGCTCCTGCGGCTTTATACCCAACATGATTCATCAACTTTACAAAAATAACTCACTGCTACACCCAAGAAACTTATACAACCCATAGCCAATTATACACGGTCATAAAACCCAGCCAGGTGAAGCTTCTGCCATGTTTCAATAAACCAACAGGTGGACACCCCTTCGCTGCATCCTCTTCAATGGCAATTGATTACAGGACAATTACTAGATTCTGATTACCTCTTAAGTATTTTGCAAAACTGCAATGCACAGCAAAATAGATCACTCCATCGATAGTGGGGATTAGAGGGTTAAATTATGAGGACAGGTTGCATAAGCATAGCTTGTATTCCCTTGAGTTTAGCAGATTGAGGGGTGATCTGATCGAGGTGTTTAAAATGTTGCAAAGATTCAATAGGGTAGATACAGAGAAACTATTTCCTCTGGTGGGGGAATCCAGAGCAAGAGGACACGATCTTAAAATTAGAGCTAGTCCATTCAGGAGTGTAATCTGGAAGCACTTTTTCACTCAAAAGGGTAGTGGAAATCTGGAACTCTTCCCTCAAAAGGCTGTGGATGCTGGTGATCAATTAGAGCTTTCAAAACTGAGATAGATTTGTGTTAGGGTATCATGGGAATAAAGAAAAATAATCTGTATTTATGTAGCGCCTTTCACGATCTCAGAAAGTCTCAAAAGTGCTTTACAGCCAATTAAGTATTTTTGAAGTGTAGTCACTTGAAATGCAGCAGTCAATTTGCACACAAGGTCCCATAAACAGCAATGGATATGGAGCAAAGGTGGTAAAATGGAGTTGAGGTGCAGATCAACCATGATCTACTTGAATAGCGGAGCAGGCCCGGGGGGCTGAATGGCCATCTTCTGTTCCTGTGTTCTGTTCATCACAAGGAATCTGTATTGGGTCACAGAAAGTCATCCATATACTTCACATAAAACCAGCACTGCATCTGGGCTGAGTGAGAGACGGCAATGTAATCCTGCAGTTCAGGTGGTTTATTTGTAGTCTCTAACATTGTGAGATTCTGCACTTGGTGTGAAGGCACAGAAGCCAACACGCCCGATTCACAGCACTGACATCTGCTCGGTCCTTCGATATCTGCTCTGGTCAAGTGGGACTGCCAGGAGCCGAGCATTACAATTTCAGGGCTGTTGAATAAGCACCTGGGAGTTACAGGTTGGAACCAAATCAAAGGGTTCAGGTGGTTTATATGTAGAATAACAGATACCCAGAAGTGAGTTACAGGCTGGAATTTAATCAAGGTTTTCGATGATTAATGTATATAATGGGTTCCTGGGAGTTTGTTTCAGACTGGAATCTAATCAAGGAATTTAAATGGTTTAACTATACAATTATGGATACCTGGGAGTGAGTTTGTTAATTCAATGGTTTATATATAGAATAATAGATGCCTAGGAGTGAGTTACAGGCTGAAATCTTTCATTTGAATGTCGATTATTCATTGGACACTTCAACTTTTGACTTAAGCATCATATGTAGCTGCACTCTCTCCATGGAACTGGGACTCTGCTTTAATACATTACATCCAGAAACCCAACCAGAAAATGACTAGACAAGATGGACTAACAACAGTGACTACACTTTAGAAGTACTTCATTTGCTGTAAAGTGCTTTGGGATGTCCTGAGGTCATGAAAGATGCTGTATAAATGCAAGTCTTTCTTTTTAACAGTTGCCCTGAACCCATCGCTGTTCTATACCAATTGCACTGTCTCATTAACTCTTAGTTATCACGGTTTGGGCAGATTTTTGTGGTTTCTAATTACTGCAGAATTGGAGGAGAAAGCCACACGGTTATTACTGGTCTTGTTTCCTTTGAATCATTGCAACATGACACCATTTTACAACAGATTTAACATCAGGAGCGAGATTGTTGTGTATAACATGGGGTAACAATAAGAACATTTACGCACATTGCGCAGCCTGTTGGTATAGTAAATGGAATCCAAACACCTTCTAGAGTACTACACTCAGAATTTGGTGAGTGAGGGAATTCGGTGCATTGAGGGGAGTGGTGTTGCTCTGATATTTTAAAAAACAAGGAGCGGCCCGAGAGAGGGAGCAGAGCGTGAGACAGCGATACCTGAGAGCTGAGGTCTAGAGACATTCATTATAATTAATAGTTTAAACAAGATACTAATTAGCTTCTGAAAGAGGGAATAGACATTTTTTAGATCATGAATGGGCAGCTGATACCTGTTGCTTGTAATTCCTGCGCCATGTGGGAACTTCAGGACACTTCATGTGTCTTGGGGGACCATGTGTGTAGGAAGTGTTTCCAGCTGCTGGAGCTCGAGATCAGGGTTTCTGAGCTTGAGGGGCAGCTGGAGTCGCTGCAGAGCATCAGGGAGGCTGAGAGTTTCCATACGTTCCAGGAGGTGGCCACCCCACCGGCAGAGAGAGTTCAGAATAGTAAATGGGTGGCTATCTGGAAGAGTAGGAAGTGCAGGAGTCTTTGGGGTGTATGTCACTCTCAAACCAGTACGCAACATTGGAGACTGCTGGGAGTGACGACACCCTGAAGGAGTGCAGTCCAGACCATGGCACCAATGGGCAAGGGACGGCACAGGGGGGAACAGCAAACCGTAGAAATGCAGTCGTTATAGGAGATTCCATAGTTCGGGGGACAGACGGGCGTTTCTGTAACCGTCACCGTGAGTCCCGCATGGTGTGTTGCCTCCCTGGTGCCAGGGTAAAGGACATCACGAAGAGGGTACAGAATATTCTGCTGGGGTAAGGGAATGAGCCAGAAGTTGTGGTACACGTCAGTACCAATGACATAGAGAGGGCAGGTATTGAGGTCCTACAGTCAGACTTTCTGGAGCTCGGGAGGAAGTTAAAAAGTAGGACCACAAAGGTAGTAATCTCTGGATTACTCCCAGTGCCACGTGCCAGCGAGAGTAGAAATAGGAAGCTAGGGAGGATCAATGCGTGGCTTGAGGCATGGTGCAGGAGGGAGGGCTTCAGATTCTTGGGGCATTGGGACCAGTTCTGGGGCAGGAGGCACCGATTCAAAAGGGACAGGTTGCACCTCAACAGGACTGGGACAATAGTCCTCGCGGGGAGGCTCACTAGTGTGGTTTACAGGGGGGTGGGCACCAGCATATAGAAGTAGAAAAGAGGAATAAGGTGCATAAAGGAGGGTGAGTGTTGGATAGTACTAGAGAAGGAAATAGTACCATATTAGATAGGAGCAGACTGAGAAGGGCTACGAGAAATACAAAGACGGTGTAATGTTATCCTAATAACGTAATTACGAGTCTCCCAAGCAGTTGTAGTGGAGTGCCATTTATTCAGTCCTGACTCTGTGTCTCCTAGTACAGTACCTCAAGCATGGCCAAGATGGCGTCGGATCCCGCCCCCGGATATTACGTCAGCCGTCAACCAGCTGTCAATCAAACCCCGCTGTCTTTACGACAGCTACGGTTATCCGTACATCTTCCCCCTTCAATGAAGACATAACACAGTAACAACATAACATAACACATAGAACACTTGTTAACATCATATAGAAACAGTCAGTGTAACTACACCGTTGAACTAATTCCAGGTAGGTAAAAACCTTACCCACACCCAGGAGTTCATTAACTGTTTGCAGTCTTATCAATCCCTGTCTACAGGTCAAGTTTAACTACAGGCTTTCTGGTGCGCTGTGACCTGCGTGGCTGAACAGGTGTTTGCTGAACCACCCCAGTTGTATCCCTTAAGTTCATGTCTGTACCACACAGGTCCCTTGTCACATCACTACTGTGTCCTTTGTCATTTTGTGGCATTTCCCTCATCTCGTCTCTTTGTGGCATTTCCCTCATCTCGTCATCCTCTCTGTCCTCCTGAGGCTGAAAGGTCTCTGTGGTTTTCAGTAGGTGCCTCCTGTTTCTGCGAAACACATTGCCATTCTCTGTCATGACACTGTATGACCTGGGGGCGACCTGTTGTAGAACGGTGGCTCTTGTAGGCCATGACTCAGGCCCTTCAATGCGAACTATATCCTTCTCCTGTAGAGGCACTAGTGTAGTGGCCGTGCGGTCATGAAGTGTTTTTTGTTTCTGTTGTAGTTTCCGAGCCTTGTCTGCCCACACCTCATCTCTGTGGTCAGGTGTGACATAACTGGGAAGTCGTGTATGGATTTTCTGACCCAGTAAGAGCTCAGCTGGAGACTTGCCACTTGCTAGCGGGCCCACCCTGTACGACATCAGGGCCAGATATGGGTCAGTGTTGCTGTGTGCTGCTTTCTTTAATAGTCTTTTCACAATCTGTACCCCTTCTCCGCTTTTCCATTAGCCTGAGGATAGAGCGGACTGGAGGTTACATGATTAAACTCATACTCTGAAGCAAATGACTGAAACTCATGGCTGGCATAGGGAGGGCCATTATCAGAGACCAGAGTTAGAGGGATGCCCTGCCTGGCAAAGATTGACTTCAGGTGAGTTATCACAGCTCTTGATGTGGTACTGGACAAGAGAGCCATCTCCGGATAATTGGAATAATAATCAATAACTAACAAAAAGTCTTTTCCTTCATAGTGAAATATATCAGTTCCGACCTTTTCCCAAGGTTGTGATGGGAGCTCTGTGGTAATGAGGGGCTCTTTCGTTTGCTTGTAGTGATACTCCTGACATGTAGCACACTCGCTGATCAACTGGTCAATATCAGAGTTCATGTTTGGCCAGTAGAGTGCCTCACGTGCTCTCCTTTTTGACTTTTCTGCACCCAGATGCCCTTCGTGTATCCTGTTGAGCATTTCTCGTCGCATAGAGGTGGGCACTACTATCCTGTCACACTTAAGCAGTAGCCCATTGACCACAGAGAGCTCAGACTGAATGTGGTAATATTGTTTACATGACCCTTTCTTCCAGCCCTCTTGAAGATTTCTCATTACTTTACTCAGGACTGGGTCCTTTGATGTCTCTGTGACTATCACTGATAGTTGTTCCTGTGTGGCGGGCAATGCTGCGTAGACCATATCCACATGAAGAGCCTCATCCTCTTCTGATTCACTGTTTTGTGTGGCGTAAGGCGCAGCCCTGGATAGTGTGTCTGCAATGAACATTTGTGTCCCTGGCACATATGATAGCTCAAAATCGTAACGTTGAAGTCGTATCATCAGGCGTTGTATCCGTGGTGACAGGTCACACAGATTCTTCTTTGCGATCCCTAGCAGTGGCTTATGGTCCATTTCTAGGATAACCTTGGGAAGACCATAGATGTAGGTATGACATTTTTCACACCCAAATGCCAAACCAAGGCACCCCTTCTCGATTTGCGTGTACCGGCACTCTGTAGCCATCATGGAGCGTGACGCATACACCACTGGTCACCATTCTCCTTCCTGTAGAAGGACAGTCCCTAATCCATTCTTAGAGGCTTCTGTGGACACTTTCGTCCTCTTTTTAGAGCAGAAGAACTTCAGTAGGGGTTCACTTGCTAGAATGTGTAGCAGCCCCTTCCATTCTCTCTCATGTTCATGTCCCCATTGGAACTCTGTCTCTTTGTGCAGCAGTTTTCTCAGATGAACAGTTTTCACTGCTAGATTTGGAATGAATTTTCCTAGGTAGTTAACCATGCCAAGGGCCTGCTGAACCCCTTTCTTGTCCTTTGGTTTCTCCATGTCATGTATAGCCTTTACCTTTGACTTGTCTGGCTGAATCCCCTCTGTAGAGATCTTGTCTCCGAGGAATGTGATTTCATTGACACTGAACTGACATTTGTCTTTATTTAGTTTCACAGAAGAAATCAGAAATCACAGAAACCACACAATGCAGATAGAGGCCATTTCGGCCCATCGAGCCTGCACCGACACATATCCCACCCGATCCCCGTAACCCCTACACCAACACATATCCCACCCTATCCCCGTAACCCCATGTATTTAATCCCGCTAACACTAAGGGTCAATTTATCATAGCCAATCAACCTAACCCGCACATCTTTGGACTGTGGGAGGAAACCGGAGCACCCGGAGTAAACCCACGCAAACACGGGGAGAATGTGCAAACTCCACACAGACAGTCGCCCGAGGCCAGATTCGAACCCGGGTCCCTGGCGCTGTGAGGCAACAGTGCTAACCACTATGCCACTGTGCTGCCCATTTGAGTGCTGTATTCTCTGAAGTATTTTCTCCAGTCTGGTGTCGTGCTCCCCCTGAGTGGAGCCCCATACTACCAGATCATCCACGTACACCCGCACTCCCTCCAGGCCCTCGATGATTTGCTCCATTGCTCTGTGAAAGATTTCTGGGGCGGAGCTAATACCAAAGGGCAGACGTTGGTAGGAGTATCGACCAAACGGGGTGTTAAAAGTGCACAGCTTAGCACTTTCTTCATCAAGTTTCAACTGCCAGAAACCATGCAAGGTGTCCATCTTGGAGAAGACTTTCGCTTCTGTCATTTCGCTGACTATTTCCTCTCTCTTTGGAATTTGGTAGTGCTCTCTTTTGATATTGGCGTTAAGGTCCTTGGGATCCATGCAGACACGCAATTTATCAGTTTTCTTTGAATTGACGCAGACCATGGAATTTACCCAGTCAGTCAGTTCCTCAATCTTCTTTATGACAGCTAGTCCCTCCATGCGGTCTAGCTCTTTCCTCAGTTTTTCACGGAGAGCCACTGGAACTCTCCTGGGTGCGTGAATCACAGGTTGTGCATCCTCTCTCAGTTTGATGGAGTATGTAAAGGGCAGTGCTCTGAAACCCTGAAATACATCTGCATATTTGTGTGCTATAGTCTCATGAGTCAGATTTGTACTATCTTGGGGGGCACTCTGCACACAGTTCAGTTCATTGATAGTATAGACTCGTTTTACCAAGCCCAAATCCACACAGGCCTTATCCCCCAACAGTGACTCATGTCCTTCAGGCACTATAACAAAGGTCAAAGGGTGAATGTGATTTTTTACCTTAACATTCAGCCTACACATTCCTTTTGTTTCAATGCTTTGTCCATTGTATGCCTTCAAAGACACTGTCTTGTTCAGTATTTTAGGTCGCACTTTGAGATTCCGTGCATCACTCCAATTTATGCGGTTTGCCTTAGCACCTGTATCTAGCTTAAAGGGAACAATGGTGCCATTTACCAGCAAGGGAGCTATCCAAACTTCAGTCTTTGGTCCTACAGAGTGCACTTCATTAGCATTTTTGCCCTGTTTTGACTCATTTTTCACCATTCCAACAAACAAAGTCTCTGCTCCTGTCTCTTCAGTCTCAATAGCATGCACTGTCTTTTTACTTTCAGTTTTCTCTTCCCAAAAGCACATCTTGGCAAAGTGATTCCTGCCTTTACATTTTGCACAGTTCTTCCCATAAGCAGGACACTGTCTGGTTATGTGTTTATTACCGCACCATCTGCATTCATAAGGCATCATCGTCTTGAACTCCGTGGGCCCTCTTGTGTCCCTTTTGTGTACCACATCCACCAGCAGGTTTTTCAGCCCCAGGGCGCTCCCGCCCGCTGCTGTGCTGCTCCCTTCGAAAGTTTTCATGTGCATGGCTGAGAGTTCACTAGCATGACATATGTTCACTGCTGCATCCAAATTTAGGTCATTGTCTCTAAGCATTCTCTCCCTCACCTTCTTGTCGAGTATTCCAAAAACAACTTGATCACGTATCATCGATTCCTTCAGGTCCCTAAAGTTGCATGTTTGTGCTTTTATTTTCAAGTCCATCAAAAAAAATCAAAGGATTCTCCTTGCTTTTGCATGCGGGAGCGAAACACGAATCTCTCATATATTTCATTCTTTTTTGGAGTGCAGTATTCGTCGAACTGTTCTATCACCTTGTCCAGATCATTTTTATCAACTTTGGCTGCAAACGTAAATGTATTAAACAGCTCGATTGCCTGCGAGCCAGCCACTGTTAGCAACAAAACTACTTTACGTGTTCCAGAGCTAGTCGAAGCGTCAATCGCTGTGAGGTAGAGAAGAAAGCGTTGCTTGAGACACGCCAATTTTCATCCACATTTCTTTCTAGTTGCAGGCTAGTCGGAGGTTTTATTCCTTCCATTGTTGTAGTATGTCCTTATCGTGAGTTCTATAAATCCTGGTACCATGTAATGTTATCTTAATAATGTAATTACGAGTCTCCCAAGCAGTTGTAGTGGAGTGCCATTTATTCAGTCCTGACTCTGTGTCTCCTAGTACAGTACCTCAAGCATGGCCAAGATGGCGTCGGATCCCGCCCCCGGATATGACGTCAGCCGTCAACCAGCTGTCAATCAAACCCCGCTGTCTTTACGACAGCTACGGTTATCCGTACAGACAGGTTTGGAATGCATCTATGTAAATGCACAAAGTGTGGTGAATAAGGTTGGTGAGCTGCAAGTACAATTAGCTGTGTGGGAATATGATGTAGTGGCAATAACGGAAACGTGGCTTAAAATGGTGAGGACTGGATGCTTAACATTCACGGATGCAAGGGGCTCAATTTTCATTGAGCCATGGAGTCGGGCTTGGAGGCGTACGGGGGGTTAAAATCGTAAAAACTGGCGGGCGGGATCCCCCCCCCCCCCCCCCCCGGCCTTGTTCCCGACTCCGAGCAATTTTAACTCAGTCTGATGGTCCCGACTCCGTCCCACATCCAACAGGCGGGACTGGTCTTTAAGGCCCTTAATAACCACTAAATGGCCTCTATAATCCTATTTTAACAGGCCCTTGCAAATTTAACCCTTTTCCCATGTAAAACACGCCTGGTGGGAATCACGAATGTGAAACCTGGCGGGAGCACTATTGGATTGCTGACTATCAACTGCAGGTCAACCATTAAAGAGGAGATTTGATCAGCCATCATTTGCAGGTGGCAGGACTTAGTGGTCTCAGGTCTGGGGCAACTTTTAGAAGACTTAACCACACCTGTGGAAGGTTGGAGCCTCACACCCATCTCCAATGTGGCCTCCTGGGAAACCCCTCTCGCCACCTTCACTCAGCGCTTCCTCAACGGAGGCATATACCAGAAGCATGGGAGCCATTTATTTCCTTCCCATCTGGGCATTAGAGGAGCTCGAGCACCAGCCGCGGCAGCAGCAGAACCAGGAACAACAGCAGCACCAGCAACAGCAGCAGCAGCAGGAGCACCAGGCTGCTGCTCACCCACCTGAGGCTGCACAGGCCAGAAGGGGCCAGCGCCTGGAAGTGGCTGGAGAGCACCTTGCTGCACATCAGGGGGGCCATGGGGCCCGTATCTGCAATGGTAGTCCTACTCAGAAGGACTTCCATGAAGGTCTGGTTTCTCTGTTCAATAGATGTCCATCGCTCCTCAAGAGATGTCATTCTATTCTGAACAATGACCATGTTTTCCATACCCTGGCGACTAAGCTCCTCCATGGCTGTAGCCATCCTCTCCTCTACGGTAGCCATCCTTTCCACGGAGGTTGCCATCCTTTCCTTGGTGATGCGTTCATGCGCCAATGACTCCACAAAGGCTCTGCTCATGTTTGCTATGGACTCCTCCATTCGCTCCACACTCGCAGCGACCCTAGAGACAAAACCTGCCAGAGACTCCTGCATCTGTGCCTGGAGTTCCATCACCTCTGATCTTATGGATGGACCCAGAGGCAGAGGGTCGACATGCTGCTGAGCCGAGCTGGCAGAGTCCTGCGCCCTCTGACTAGGACTCTCCACTGCTGTCCCTGTCTCCACAATCTGCTGATGCTCACTTGTGAGCTGTGATACACCAGGTGACAACACTACTCTATGTTCCGAAAGTCCCACTGAGGTGTGAGTGTCTGCGCTGGTGCTGGGTGTGCTGAATTCTGCTGACGCTGCGCCCTCAGAGGTTGCAGCTTCCTCTAAGGAGTCTGGCTGCTCAGCCTCTTCTTTCTGGCTAGGGGGGATGGATGCTTGTGATGGTCCTGTGGGGGAGTAAAGGAAAGAGTCAGAGATGTGATGCAAAGGCTACATGTACATAGCTTTTTGCAGATGCTCATAAGTCCATCTGTTACAGCTTCACAATCATTATCAGCGACTCATGCAATGTCAAAGAGAGAGATGGGAAACTTTTCTGTCACCAGTTTGCTGTGTTGCACCCGTCTGTCCGTCCCCCACGTGCAAATCATCCTCAATGCCCATAATTTCCAGGACGGCCTCCTCCCAGGGGGTCAGGTGGGCTATTGAGGCTGTCCCTCCTCCTGTCCTGGCTCGCTCTCTTTTGTTGTGAGCTCTCTTTTCCTGCAATGAGGGAGACAAGTGGCGGTTGAGTGAGAATGAAGGAGTGAGTGTAGAGATTGCATAGCATAGATACTTAGAAGGAGACAAAGATGGAGTGAGGTTGCAAGACCAAGGGCCCTCCCTGTGTGTTGTCAGTTGTGTTCAAAGCATCAGAGTGATAGGGAGTGTGAGGGTTGCATGGTGGAATAGTTATGTGAATGTGAGCATAGAGAGAGAGGGAATGGGTAAGGGTGCATGGATGTCAGTGTCAAGTGGGATGTGGAGGAAGAGATTGCTAAAGTTGAGTGCTGGTGAGGAAAGGCAATGGGGATCAGATTGAGGATGATGGGAAATCCATACTCACTTTTCCAGTGCGTTGAAGGTCATGAAATCTTTTCCTGCGCTGTATCCAGGTTCTGTGGCTGACTCCCAAGGAGCTGACCTCTTCAGCCACCTGCATCCACACTGCCTTGGTCTCAGTGGGAGGCCTCTTCCTCCCTGATGAAGGGAAGAGCACCTCCCTGTTGGCCCTAGCCCCATCGACTAATGCCTGCAGTGCCACCTCATCGAAGCGAGGAGCTGATCTGGCCCTCCTGCTTGTCATATTTGCTGCAGCTCCCTCACACTGCACAGTCAAGAAGCTTGGCAGTCTGCAGAAGAAGCAAGGCTTGCTGTGGACCTTAAATGCAGCAGCAATGATGATGTCATCGGAGGGGGCTTTCAGTCATGAAAAACCCATTTGCAAAGGCTTCCCACACGTTGGAAATCAATTGGCCAATTCAGTTAAAATTGCGTCAATCTCCCACATCCATTTAGATTCGTGTGAGAAACACAAAATTTGGATAACACACCATCCCACACCTGAGTTAAAATCCCCCCCAAGGTGTTCAGAAAAGATAGGGAAGGAAGAAAGGGAGGTGGGGTGGCAGTGCTGATTAGGGAAGACATTGTAGTGTTGGAAAGAGAGGATGTCCTTGAGGGGGCGAGGACAGAATCCATTTGGTTAGAGTTGAGAAACAAAAAGGGTATGATCACGCTATTGGGTGTATTCTATAGGCCTCCAAATAGTGAGAGAGATAAAGGAGCAAATCTGCAGGGAAATCACAGAGATGTGCAAGAACTATAGAGTGGTGATATTGGGGGACTTTAATGACCCAAATATTGATTGGGATAATGTTAGAGTAAAGGGAAAGGAAGGGGAGGAGTTTCTGAAATGTGTTCAGGAGACCTTCTTTGACCAGTATGTTCTCGGTCCAACTAGGACCGGTGCTGGATCTGGTGCTGGGGAATGAGTTGGGCCAAGTGGGCCACGTGTCTGTGGGAGAACACTTGGGTAAAAGTGATCATCATATCATAAGGTTTAGATTAGTAATGGAGAAGAGCAAGGAACAATCTAAAGTAACATTTCTAAATTGGAAGAGGGCTAACTTCAATGGGATGTGAAAGGATCTAGCCAGGGTAAAATGGAACAAACCAAAGGTTGACCAGAAAAACTGTAACGGAACAATGGGTGATCTTTAAGGAGGAGATGTTTCAGGTACAGGCTAGGTACATTCCAAAAAGAGGGAAAGGTAGGGGATCCAAAGTCAGGGCTCCTTGGATGACGAGGGAGATAGAGAATATGATGAAACAAAAAAAGAGGATGTATGATGCATGTCAGGCGAATTCTTTAAGTGAGAATCAGGCCAAATACAATAAGCTAAAAGGGCTAAGTGAAGACTGGCAAAGAGAGAATATGACAATAGAATAGCAGTTAACATAAAAGGACAGAAAACAGCGAGTCATGGTGAATGGTTGTTTTTCATACTGGAGGATGGTAGACAGTGGTGTTACCCAAGGGCCAGTGCTGGGACCACTGCTTTTTTTGATATATATAAATGACCTGGATATTGGAATACAGAGTAGAATTTCTAAATTTGCCGATGACACCAAACTTGGGGGTGTGGCAAACAGTGAGGATGATACCAATTGACTGCAACAGGACATAGAAAGGCTAGCAGAATGGACAGACAAGTGGCAGATGGAATTTAATACAGAGTAGTGTGAGGTGAGGCATTTTGGCAGAAGGGACAGGGAGAGGCAATATACACTTAATGGCACAGTTTTAAAGAGTGTGCGGGGACAGAGGGACCTGGGAGTTAATGTGCATAGGTCCCTGAAGGTGGCAGGACATATTGAGAGAGTGCTTAGCAAAGCATATGGGATCTTGGACTTCATAAATAGAGGTATTGAGTACAAAAGCAGGGAAGTTATGCTGAACCTTTATAAAGCTCTGGTTAGGCCATAACTGGAGTATTGCATCCTGTTCTGGTCACCACACTTTAGGAAGGATGTGAAGGCCCTTGAGAGGTTGCAGAGGAGATTTACCAGAATGGATCCGGGGATGGGGGATCTTAGCTACAAGGACAGGTTGGAGAAGCTGGATTTGTTTTCATTAGAGCAAAGGAGGTTGAGGGGTGATTTGATAGAGGTGTACAAGATTATGACGGGTTTGGATAGGCTAGACGGGGAAAGGCTGATCCCACTAGTTGATGATACAAGGACTAGGGGGACACAGATTTAAGGTTTTGGGCAAGAGATACAGGGGGGATGAGAGGAAGAACTTTTTTACGCAGCGAGTGGTGATGACCTGGAACTCGCTGCCAACGGAAGTGGTGGAAGCGGAGACACTCAATGTTTTCAAAAGGAAATTGGATAGGCACTTGATGGAAATAAACTTGCAGGGCTACAGGGATAGATCAGGGGAATGGGACTGACTGGATTGCTCTACAGAGAGCCGGCACAGACTCGATGGGCCGAATGGCCTCCTTCTGTGCCATAATGACTCTATGACTCTGATGCTTTAGTTACAGTCCAATCTCTGTAGTGTAATATCTATATTTGGGGTTGTGTTTGGGGTCAGTTACTAAATGAAGTTTGAGCAAGCTGCAAGGCAATGATTTGACCATTAGTTCCTTTTATCTCGAGTTTACACTCCGGACACATGCAAAACATTTCTTGGCAAAGCTGTTTTGTATTTGCTTTAGTTCAGCAGTACTTGACACTCATTCATAAAACAGTGTTGAGAGGATCTCTCTTGGATGTTTATATGCCGTTTCTGCAAGATTAACTTGGGTTAGAAAGTTGAAATAGGCCAGCGAGTTCTTTGTGTGAGACGCACATAAAGGCAGGTCAATGAATAATTCATGTCAACAAGGTTTCTGCTAAGTTTTAACAAACAAAAAACTGTCAGGGGACCGTGGGTGGCTTGGAGTTGAATCAGCCTGTTGCCCTTTCACCTCTAGGACCTGATGGCTTGGCAATCTCCTCTCTCTGATAGGCTTAGGGTTCCAAACAGGAAATAAATCGAGGGCAATTTCAACTCAGTCCAAGGGGTAAATCTGGCTCAGAGTTCCGCATGATGAGAGAGCACATCGGGAATTTCAGTGTGGAGATCCATAATGAACAAAAATAGTGTGGGTCTTAATTCAGGCTGACGTCTGTGCCTGAGCTTCTATTACACGAATCTCTCCACCAGGAGCATAAATTAACATAAGAACATAAGAAATAAGAGCAGGAGTCGGCCATTTGGTCCCTCGAGCCTGCTCTGCCATTCAATAAGATCATGGCTGATCATCGACCTCAACTCCACTTCCCCGCCCGATCTCCATATCCCTCGATTCCCCTAGAGTCCAAAAACCTATCTGTCTCAGCCTTGAATATACTCAAAGACTCAGCATCCACAGCCCTCTAGGGCAGAGAACTCCAGTTTCAGTTACTCTTATATCTAATCCACGCCTTGTCCAATCTGGGAGTGTTTATTGCTGATAATGAGTTTGATAAATGGCAACACGCTCCATTTAATGAGCACAAAACTCAACAAGAACTAAACAAGATGGCAGCTCCTCAAAGATCTTTACTGGGCTCTGTTCTTCCATCTGTTCTTACAGAGCTGACAGTCTGTAGACACCGAACAACCTCCTGGTTCACAGTCCTCTACAGTAAAAGAAAGAACTTGCATTTGTATAGCGCCTTTCACGAACTCAGGAAATCCCAAAGTGCTTCACAGCCAATGAAGTACTTTTGAAGTGTCATCACTGTTGTAACATAGAAAACACAGCAGCCAATTTGTGCACAGCAAGATCCCACAATCAGCAATGTGATAAATGACCAGATAACCTGTTTTAGTAATATTGGTTGAGGGATAAATATTAGTCAGGACACCGGAGATAACTCATCTGCTCTTCTTTGAAATAGTGCCATGGGATCTTTTATATCCACCTGAGAGAGCAGACGGGGCCTCGGTTTAACATCTCATCTGAAAAACGGCACCTCCGACAGTGCAGCACTCCCTCAGCACTGCACTGGGAGTGTCTGCCTAGAAACCAACAACCTTCTGACTCAAAGGCGAGAGTGCTACCACTGAGCCACGGCTGACATGGCTGAGTAATAAAACTCAGTAACATGGCACCATTCTGAAATATATTCTTTGGCCCAGAAATTCAGGTCGGAGGCTTCCCGCGGGTGCAAGCCCCCAACCTGCACTTACCTAGCGCGCCGGCCGTTGAGCTGTGGGCCCGCGTGGAATTCCGATCCTGGGCCTCCTCCAACTGCCGGCGCGCAGTGCTTGCGTATCCCAGGGGCGCAGTTAGTTCGAAGCGTCCCCTGGGATCACGTGGGCCATGGAGAGCCAATGGTAGCAGGGAATGCTTCATTCATAAAATTGACAGGAAGAGCTGTCAAACCTATAAATACTACAAGCCCCAAAACATCACTAAATCTTCAAATAAATTTTAAAAAACCATCACATTTTTAAAATAAACTATAAATTACATGAAATAACTATTTTAAACAATAATTTAAATTTTTTTTAAAATTAATTACATTTTCTAACGGGACTAAAAATAAACTTACCTTTCTTTAAAGTATTTAAAAATAATAAACCTGTGGAAAAAAAGTTTTAATTTTAATTAATTCGCCACTTACCTTGCAAAAAGCAAGCCTTACGCAAATTGGCTGCCGGATTTCCTACATTACAACAGTAACTACACTCCAAAAAGTACTTCATTGGCCATAAAGGGCTTTGGGGCGTCCTGAGGTTGTGAAAGGTGCGATAGAAATGCACGTCTTTCTTTCTGTACCCAGTCTCATTGAGCTGGAGGACAGCAAACCACGGTGCCTCTGTACATGACTTGCCTTGGGTGAGAAGTGTTGGCCAAGGGAACCGAGCTATGATCAGAAGCACATCTCGTGGGAAGTAAGGGAGCCACAGTAATGTTTCACCGCTGGGCTGCACAATTCACTGACAGGCCAGTCCAGCTCTGTCCCTCTGTGTCCCTCTGTGTCCCTCTCTGTGTCCCTCTGTGTCCCTCTGTCCCTCTCTGTCCCTCTGTCCCTCTCTGTCACTCTGTGTCCCTCTGACCCTCTGTGTCCCTCTGTATCCCTCTGTATCCCCCTGTGTGTCTCTGTCCCTCTTAATTGATACTGAGTAACAACAGAAGTTGGGAACAGAGTTTTAACATTAGAGGCACACGTGTAGGAAGAGGGTGACATTGGTCAGGGATGAGGAAGTTCCCCTCCAGGTCATACGCCATCCTGACTTAGAAGTATATCGCCGATCCATCATTGTCGCTGGGTCAAAATCCTGGAACTCCCTCCCTAACACCTTCACCACACCGACTGCAACGGTTCAAGATGGCAGCTCACCACCACCTTCTCAAGGGCAATTAGGGATGGGCAATAAATGCTGGCCTTGCCAGGGACACCCACATCCCATGAACTAATATAAAGGAGGGGAGCAACATAAAATAGCACATCAGCTTAGCAGAAAACCCAACCTCCTTCACTCTCTGTGTGACTCTGTCCCTCTGTGTGTCTCTGTGTGCCTGGCTTTATCTTCCTTTTTGTCGCCCTTTCTTTCTCTCTCCTCTTCACTCTGTCTCCCTTTCCCTCTCTCTCTCCCTCTCTCCCTCACCCTCTATTCTCCCTAGTTCCCTCCCTCTCCCTCATTCCCTCTCTCTTCCTCTCTCTCATTCCCTCTCTCTCCCTTTCTCTCTTTCCCTCTCTCACCCTCTCCCTCGGTCTCCCTTTCCCTCTCTCACCCTCTCTCTCTCTCTCCCTCCCTCTCTCACCCTCTACCTCTCACCCTCTACCTCTCACCCTCTACCTCTCTCTCACTTTCCCTCTCTCCCTCTCTCTCTTTCCCTCTCCCTTTCTCTCTTTCCCTCTCTCCCTCTCTCTCTTTCCCTCTCTCACCCTCTACCTCTCCTCTCCGTCTCCCCCGTGTACTTGTTGATCCCATGCGGAGAGTACATGCATAACTGCTCCTTAAAGAAGTGAGAAGTGTTAAGATAAACATCAAACACAACAGGTTGAGGCCGGGGAGTAATGGCCCAAGAAAGTGTCAGATGAGTGTTTATTTGAAAAGCTCAACATTTTCAAAAGAATAAAACACTGTTAGTTTATGAGTAGGGGGGAAAAGAAAAAGATTTATGCTCGACAGTTCATTTAACAGACTGTGCAGCAGACAGCCCGGAAGATGAGAAGCTAAACACACTGGTAATGGTGAACGTGTCAGTGTTTTGTTAAGTCAATTCCACTTGGGATAATTCAACATTATTAAACTGACGTTTTTTCACAAAGGCCTTTCTTGCAGTGACTGCCCTTCCCCTCCCTGCGCCGTGCTGTGCCCCACACAAACTGATATTTATGCAGCCTCCTTAGTCTATGCTCACACTTCACCACGTGGGATTGCTCGAAAATAAATTAATTCCTGCCTCACTTTGTCCTGGGCTGACCGTGTCAAACTCCACTAACACACGGCAATCTTATTTTTAAAGAGCCCAGTGTCTTGCGGCGGGCTGGGGTGCGGGCTGGGGGTTTCATTTCTTAAAATTATTATTTTAAAATAAAATTGAAAACATTTGCAAACGTAGTGGCCCCCTCGGGCTGAGGGGTTGAAAGCTGGGAATAGAGCTCTATTCAGTCACCCAGTGTCAGCACCAAGCACTCCCAGGTCAGGTGGGAGCCAAGGAGTGGCCAGGCTCCTCCGCTGGTGAGCAGTCTCACCGCAGCTGGGCAAGAGTGGGGGAATCCGGTCCGCGTGCCCGATGGGCTGGGCGGCACATTTAGCCCTCCTTCAGGATGGTCAGCACAAGTCTCATTACTGCCTGAAAAATTAGGTTCATTGTGTCCCTCGCTGAACTTCACATTCCTCTGCCTCTCACATATAACAAGAGCATGATTCAAGAACGAGAGAACTCGCATTTATATAGCGCCTTTCACCACCGCAGGATGTCCCAAAGCGCTTTACAGCCAATGAAGTACTTTTGGAGTGTAGTCGCTGTTGTAATGTAGGAAACGCGGCAGCCAATTTGCGCACAGCAAGCTCCCACAGACAGCAATGTGATAATGACCAGATAATCTGTTTGTGATGTTGATTGAGGAATAAATATTGGACAGGACACCGGAGATAACTCCCCTGTTCTTCTTCTAATAGTGCCTTGGGATCTTTTACGTCCACCTGAGAGAGCAGACGGGGCCTCGGTTTAACATCTCATCCGAAAGACGGCACCTCCGACAGTGCAGCACTCCCTCGGTACTGCACTGGGAGTGACAGCCTAGACTGGCGTGCGTGTATGCTGGTGGGCAAGTGTGCAGTGTCAGTGAGGGGTATCCATGGCTTGTGCCCTTGGTTCTTTGATTAAAGCCAATGGAATAGTGGGAGGTGGAGAGAGGGCAGGTTCATCCTTTTAAAGCAGGAGACATGCTTGGGTGAGACATCACTCTCTCTGGCCTCAGTGAAGACACTGAGAGGTTCCTTGGCTGTCCCATGGGCCTGCGAACACTGCATGGTGCGATGTTGGGTGAGGGATAAATATTGACCAAGAACTTCCTACTCTTCTTCGAAATAGTGCCATGGGATCTTTTACGTCCACCTGAGAGAGGAGACGGGGCCTCGGTTTAACGTCTCATCCGAAAGACAGATTGGCCATGAACCCATAAACCTGGCTCGCTTAAACTGGGTTCTTCAAGTTAGGCTTGATTTGGAGAAATTGATATTAAATTTGTATTTTTTTTAAAAAGCATTGATGTCTCATTACATTTTGAACCTTTATTTTTCTCTGTTGCTGTGGAGGGACTGACGTAAGGAACCTACTAGGCCCTTGGTCTAAGCGTTAAACAAAGCTTTAATCAACTGTTTTACAACAGGGAGGTCCAGTTGTGTCCTTCACTAGTTCCTGTTAAGAATGTCCTGCGCAAGCTGGGCCCGTGCCTGAGTATTTATACTCTCCCTGGACAGCGCCACCCGCAGGCCGCTCAGTATTATTTCATAAATATTTCTTTCATGAATGACCGATTCATGTCAGGGACTATTTTTACATTCAACATTTTCGATCAGACTTTTCTGACACAGTGTTTGGAATGAAGGCATCAATTGGACAGGGCACAGAAATTTTAATAGATGTCAGGGTTCCCAAGAATACAGGGAAAAGTAGATGGCTAACATGTGGCCAATCTACATCATTCCTTGTGTGAGTTTATGCCGGTGTAGCAGTTACATAGGATTACATAGGATATACGGCACAGAAACAGGCCATTCAGCCCAACCAGTCTATGCCGGCGTTTATGCTCCACACGAGCCTCCTCCCGTCTTTCCTCATCTAACTCTATCAGCATAACCCTCTATTCCCTTCTCCCTCATATGCTTATCTAACCGCCCATTAAATGCATCGATACTATTCGCCTCAACCACTCCCTGTGGTAGCGAGTTCCACATTCTCACCACTCTCTGGGTAAAGAAGTTTCTTCTGTATTCCCTATTGGATTTCTTGATGACTATCTTATATCGATGGCCTCTAGTTTTTCTCTTCCCCACAAGTGGAAACACTCTCTTTTTATTCACTCTATCAAAACCTTTCATAATTTTAAAGACCTCTATTAGGTCACCCCTCAGCCTTCTCTTTTCAGGGAAGAGAAAAGAGACCCAGCCTGTTCATCCTTTCCTGATATGTATAACCTTGCATTTCTGGTATCATCCTCGTAAATCTTCTCTGCACCCTCTCCAATGCCTCTGTATCCTTTTTATAATATGGTGCCCAGAATTGCACACAGTTCTTCAAGTGTGGTCTAGCCAAGGTTCGATAAAAGTTTAGCATAACTTCCCTACTTTTTAATTCTATCCCTCTAGAAATAAACCCTAGTGCTTGGTTTGCTTATCGGTTGTGGTGGCAGTGTTGCTTCAGGGTATAACTTTCAACATTAGCATGTCACAACGCAAGCTATTTGTGTGCCCCACACAAAATGTCCTTCAGTGTCTTTGTAATGAAAGGATGTGCAAGAAAGGGGAAAGATTGTCTCAAATCTTCGCAGGCTCCCTCCCTGCAGATCACAGTTTTGGTTTGTGTCGCGTGTGCTAGTAAAATAACGACCGGGAATTTTAGACGCACATCCGTTATCCGCTAACACGTATAAACGGAGTTTCCGCCGCACTTGCGATGAAGTTACAGTGACGGAGCAGGAGCAACTCCAAGGAAACTCCCGGCCAATACCCACAAAGTTGGGCACACATGCCTTGGCACTCCTTCCAATACCAGAAAACGGCCTCATTCCTTCCCAGATACTTCAAAAGAACTTATATTTATATACAAGCTTTCCCAATGTCCCAAAGCACTTCAGAGCTAATGAAGTAATTCTGAAGAGCAGTCACTGTTGTTATGTAGCCAGCAGCCCATTTGTGCACAGCAAGCTCCCACAAACAGCACTGAGATAAGTGATCGGATAATCGGCATTAGTGATGTTGGCTGAAGGATAAATATTGGCCAGGACACCGGGGAGAACTCCCCGGCTCTTCTTCCAACAAAAGTTAATGTCTACATGAACAGGCAGACGGGGTTTAACGTCTCATCCGAAAGACGGCACCTCCGATGGTGCAGCTCTCCCTCAGTACTGCACTGGAGTGTCAGCCTGGACTATATCTCAATGGGTTAGTGTTCAATGACCTTTTGGCTCTTCAGCAATGAGTAGCTATGGCAACAATAAAAATATATATTTTTAGGTGCTCCACCACCCATTGGCTCAGTGACCTAGTAACATGGCACCCCAGCTGGTGCGTGTACTATTGTTGTTGAGTTTGGAGCAGTGTCCTGGGCTTAACTTTTTCATTCCCTTAATTCTTATATCCCTCTATAAGAGCACCTCTCAGGCCTAAGTTGTTGCAGTCTGTCCTCTAACACGAGGGATCAGCCTCCTCATGCCCTTCTCTGCACAGCCTCCAGTGCTTGAATGTCTTTCTTATGTCTCGGTGACCAGAACTGGACCCAATCGGACCAGAGCACTGTACAGTTTGAGCAAGGCTTCTTCTGATTTGTACTCCATCATTTTGGCTCTATAGTTCATCATTCTGATTGATTTGTTGATTGTTGTTCCACAGTACACTGTTCTCGAACATGTGCCCATTGCTTTCTATCCTTCAGTCAATTTCCTATCTATTTCCACAGTTTATCCTGAGTCTCTACTACTTTAAGTGAAAGTAGTAGCCTTTCATGCAGAACATAAGGAAAATAACGGGCACCACACAAGTGTCAGGCAATGACCATCTCCAACAAGAGAGAGTCTAATCACCTCCCCTTGACATTCAGTGGCATTACCATCACTGAATCGCCCACCATCAACATCCTGGGGGTCATCATCAACTGTTCCAGCCACATAAATGCTGTGGCTACTAGAGCAGGTCAGAGACTGGGTATTCTGCTGCGAGTGGCTGACACAAAGCCACCCGACCACCTACAACTCAGGAGTGTGATGGAATACTCTCCACTTGCCTGGATGAGTGCAGCTTCAGCAACGCTCAAGAAGCTCGACACCATCCAGGACAAAACAGTCTGTTTGATTGGCACCCCATCCACCACCTTAAACATCCACTCCCTCCATCACCGGCGTACCGTGGCTACAGTGTGTACCATCTACAAGATGCACTGCAGCAACTCGCCAAGGCTTTTTCGAAAGCATCTCCCAAATTCGTGACGTCTACAACCTAGAAGGACAAGGGCAGCAGGCACATGGGAACACCATCAAATCCAAGTCACACACCATCCTGACTTGGAAGTATATCACCGTTCCTTCATTGTCACTGGGTCAAAATCCTGGAACTCCCTCCCTAACAGCACTGTGGGAATACCTTCACCACATGGACTGCAGCGGTTCAAGAAGGCGGCTCACCACCACCTTCACAAGGGCAACTAGGGATGGGCAATAAATGCTGGCCTCGCCAGCGACGCCCACATGCTGAAATTTATAAAAAAATAAGCCCATACAGGAATGATGTGAAAATAGAGAAGGATGAAATTGAAAAAAGATGGCAGGGTTTTAGAGACCGTTGTGAGCTGTACTTTGCACCTGTTTGTTATCAAACATCTTCTGCTTTGGTGCCTCTGGCATGAACTGTGACCGACGGCTGATGTTACGCATTTTCCTGATATACACTCCCAGCAGACATGGCTCCACACTGAGCTCCTGAAGCAGAAAAACCTACGCTTAAATTTCACCTGCCATTGTTCCACACACTTACATATTTTACTAACTCATTTCGTAATTCGTGAGCTGCCTGATCTGATTTAACTGGCCTACCTAATTTGGTATCATCTATGAATTTGACCAGTTTGCATTGAACTAAATAGATACCTAAGAACAGGAGCAGGCCATTAAGCACCTCAAATCTGTTCCGCTACTCAATTAGATCATGGCTGATCTGTATCTTAACTCCATTTACCAATCTTTGCTCCATATCCCTCGATACCCTTACTCAATAAAAATCTATCGATTTCAGTCTTGAAAGCTCCAATTGTCCCCTAGCATCCATAGCCATTGGGGGAGAGGGTTCCAGATTTCCACTCCCCTTTGTGTTAAAAAGTGCTTCCTGTTTTCACTGCTGAACGGCCTGGCTCTAATTTTAAGATGATGCCCCCTTGTTCTGGGCTCCCCCACCAGGGGAAATAGTTTTTCTGTATCTACTGTATCGAATCTCATTATCATTTTAAACACCTCGATCAGATCACCCCTCAATCTTCAAAACTCGAGGGAATACAAGCCAAGTTTATGCAACCTGTCCTCATAATTTAAATCCCAGTATCATCCTGGTCCAAGTTATTAATGAAAATTAGAAAAAAATCCCTGGGAGGCTCCAATCTCTGGGAGGCTCCAATCCCTGGGAGGCTCCAATCACTGGGAAGCTCCAATCCCTGGGAGGCTCCAATCTCTGGGAGGCTCCAATCCCTGGGAGGCTCCAATCACTGGGAGGCTCCAATCACTGGGAGGCTCCAATCTCTGGGAAGCTCCAATCCCTGGGAAGCTCCAATCACTGGGAGGCTCCAATCACTGGGAGACTCCAATCCCTGGGAGGCTCCAATCACTGGGAAGCTCCAATCACTGGGAGGCTCCAATCTCTGGGAGGCTCCAATCCCTGGGAAGCTCCAATCCCTGGGAGGCTCCAATCACTGGGAGGCTCCAATCTCTGGGAGGCTCCAGTCCCTGGGAAGTTCCAATCACTGGGAGGCTCCAATCTCTGGGAAGCTCCAATCACTGGGATGCTCCAATCTCTGGGAAGCTCCACTCACTGGGAAGCTCCAATCACTGGGAGGCTCCAATCTCTGGGAGGCTCCAATCACTGGGAGGCTCCAATCACTGGGAGGCTCCAATCACTGGGAGGCTCCAATCACTGAGAGGCTCCAATCTCTGGGAGACTCCAATCTCTGGGAGGCTCCAATCTCTGGGAGACTCCAATCACTGGGAGGCTCCAATCACTGGGAAGCTCCAATCACTGGGAGGCTCCAATCTCTGGGAGACTCCAATCACTGGGAGGCTCCAATCACTGAGAGGCTCCAATCACTGGGAGGCTCCAATCACTGAGAGGCTCCAATCACTGGGAGGCTCCAATCACTGGGAGGCTCCAATCTCTGGGAGGCTCCAACCACTGGGAGGCTCCAATCCCTGGGAGGCTCCAATCACTGGGAAGCTCCAATCCCTGGGAGGCTCCATTCACTGGGAGGCTCCAATCACTGGGAGGCTCCAATCTCTGGGAGACTCCACTCAGCACTTCCTCCACCCCCCATATTCTTCTACCAAGTGCTTGTTTCCTCCGCTTCAGCCAATTTCCTATCCAGTCCCAGGTCTTACCCTGAATCTCTGCTGCTTTAAGCTTAACCAGCGGTCTTTCATGTGGAATTTCGTCAAAAGCCTTTTGGAAGCCCAGGTACACAATGTCATGGGGTTTATCACAGTCGAGGTGGGATGTTACTTCCTCAAAAAAGTCAAGGAGGCTGGTCAGGCAGGAGCTTCCCTCTTTGAATCCATGCTGTCGGCTGTTTACCAGATTGTTATTGTGCATTTGACCCTCAAGTTATATGGAGAGGCTGGAGAAGCTGGGATTGTTCTCCTTAGAGCAGAGAAGGTTAAGGGGAAATTTTATATGAAGGGTTTTGATAGAGTAGATAGGGAGAAATGCTTTCCACTGGCAAGAGGGTCGGTAACCAGAGGACACAGATTTAAGACAAAATTGGCAATAAACTCAGGTGGGGCGATGAGGAGACATTTTTTTATGCAGTGCGTTGTTATGATCTGGAATGCACTGCCTGAAAGGGTGGTGGAAGCAGAATTCCAGAAAGGGAATTGGATAAATACTTGAAAAGGAAAAATTTGCAGGGCTGTGGGGAAAGAGCAGGGAGTGGGACTAATTGGAGAGCTCGTTCAAAGAGCCGGCACAGACACGATGGGCCGAATGGTCTCCTTCTGTACTGTAAGATTTTATGACTCTAACTTTAGTACTCAGAGGGCACCTTTCTACACGTGCACATGGCATGGCGACATCTTCGGAGGCCTCCATTTTAATTGGGAAGCTTTGACGCGACTGCCATTGGACGGGTTAAACTGGCCATAGCGGCAAATGCCCACCATTCATGTGATAAAGCGCTCGCTGCTGCTAGCAGTGCACTGGCGGGGCGGACGCGGCCTTGTATTCTGAGACCAGACACTGCCGCCAGCAGGCCCGCTTTGAACGGGTGCGCTAGTCCCTCCAGCTCACTCACAGCACAGGAGACACAAACTGCCTGTTGCTCTTTTGCAAGCTCGCTCTCCCTTCTCCCTCCCCCACCTTCCCGCAAAACCCCCCTCCACACACACAGTGAGCCGAACACACTGAATAAAAAGCTGCAGGAATTTTGAAAACTCCAGTATGAACTCAATGGGCATTGTCCTCTGGCAGGGACATCAGTGAGCAGTCATCTGTTAAATAGAGGGCCATTCAACAGCCTGGCCCATTTCCCTGAGAAGGCTTTCATTTCCCATTGGCTGCAGACAATAAGCAGCATTGTGGGACGCTGTGGCCTGGGGACTTTGCTTGTCCTCCTCTCTAAGGAATTCCAATACGCTGTCAACTGCTGTTAACATCTCGTCCTTATGCGATAAAATGCAGTTATTAGTTAATAAGCAGATCATTGTGGACAAACAAGGTCTCTCGGACGACCCTGGGCTGCTATTATTCCCCACACTCTGTTTGATTTCAGATTCTCCCTGTGATTATTTTTGCTTTTAACTGATTTAGGTTTCCCAGATGCAAAATTGTTTTATGTTTCTTCACATTTTATAAACCACACTGGGATACAGTTCACACTGGGTAACGTTCACACTGGGTAAAGTTCACACTGGGTAAAGTTCACAGTGGGGTACAGTTCACACTGGGAAACAGTTCACACTGGGGAACAGTTCACACTGGGAAACAGTTCACACTGGGGTAAAGTTCACACTGGGAAACAGTTCACACTGGGATACAGTTCACACTGGGGAACAGTTCACACTGGGGTAAAGTTCACACTGGGTAAAGCTCACAGTGGGGTACAGTTCACACTGGGAAACAGTTCACACTGGGGAACAGTTCACACTGGGAACAGTTCACACTGGGAAACAGTTCACACTGGGAAACAGTTCACACTGGGGTAAAGTTCACACTGGGAAACAGTTCACACTGGGGGACAGTTCACACTGGGATACAGTTCACACTGGGGAACAGTTCACACTGGGATACAGTTCACACTGGGGAACAGTTCACACTGGGAAACAGTTCACACTGGGAAACAGTTCACACTGGGATACAGTTCACACTGGGATACAGTTCACACTGGGATACAGTTCACACTGGGGAACAGTTCACACTGGGAACAGTTCACACTGGGAAACAGTTCACACTGGGAAACAGTTCACACTGGGGTAAAGTTCACACTGGGGTAAAGTTCACACTGGGAAACAGTTCACACTGGGGAACAGTTCACACTGGGATACAGTTCACACTGGGGAACAGTTCACACTGGGATACAGTTCACACTGGGAAACAGTTCACACTGGGAAACAGTTCACACTGGGAAACAGTTCACACTGGGGTAAAGTTCACACTGGGAGACAGTTCACACTGGGGACAGTTCACACTGGCTACAGTTCACACTGGGGAACAGTTCACACTGGGAAACAGTTCATACTGGGAAACAGTTCATACTGGGGGACAGTTTACACTGGGATACAGTTCATACTGGGGGACAGTTTACACTGGGATACAGTTCACACTGGGGACAGTTTACACTGGGAAACAGTTCATACTGGGGGACAGTTTACACTGGGATACAGTTCATACTGGGGGACAGTTTACACTGGGATACAGTTCACACTGTGGAACAGTTCACACTGGGAAACAGTTCATACTGGGGGACAGTTTACACTGGGATACAGTTCATACTTGTGAGGGTGCCAGTCAGTTCCTTCTGTAACCTCTAGATGGCACCTTCACTTGCTTGTTTCTAGCCCTTTGTTAATTGTTCCTAGCCTCCTGTGTTAATGCTTAGCGGCCTGTTAGCTGTTCATGGGTTTCACCTGGTTTTCTTGGTATATAAGTTCTGTGGTTGCTTCCCTCTGTGCTCAGTCCTAACCGGGGATCCGGGGACTAGCCTTCGCTCTGTGGCTCCTGGCTTTGACTAGCTGGTTGCCATGGTTCTCTTGAGCTCTGTATTTAAGATGTAACTAAGTCTGTGTTCTTGTTCTTAGTCTTGATAAGGTGCTGGGCTGGACTAGCATGTTGCCATGCTGGCGCTTGTCTTGAGCTCTGTATTGATAAGCCTGTTACCCCTGTGGCAGCCCCTCGTGATAGCTTGTCTCGAGTCTCGTCTCGGCAAGCTGGTTGCGCTTGTGGTAAGCTTATCCCAGCTCAGTATGGACAAGTAGGTTGCCTCATGGAAGCTGTCCTGAGTTCCTGTTCTTGACTAGCCGTTTTTGTAACTTGTCTCGAGTTCTATGTATGTTGTTGTGTTCCTTGTATGAATCTAGTTATGTGTGAATCTAGTAAAGTACCTTAAAGGTTGTCTACCTGCCTCTAGCCTGGTTTCTGCACTTGGGTCCAGAACCTACCTTGCCCGGAGAGCCCGTGGCTCCCCAACCCCGTGACAATACTGGGGGACAGTTTACACTGGGATACAGTTCACACTGGGGACAGTTTACACTGGGAAACAGTTCATACTGGGGAACAGTTTACACTGGGATACAGTTCACACTGGGAAACATTTCATACTGGTGGACAGTTCACACTGGGGACAGTTCACACTGGGGAACCGTTCACACTGGGGACAGTTCACACTGGGTAAATTTCACACTGGAAAAAAGTGCACACTGGGTAAAGTTCACACTGGGGTACAGTTCACACTGGGATACAGTTCACACTGGGTAAAGTTCACAGTGGGAACCGTTCACACTGGAGTACAGTTCACACTGGGGGACAGTTCACACTGGGGAACAGTTCACACTGGGGACAGCTCACACTGGGTAAAGTTCACACTGGGGTACAGTTCACACTGGGATACAGTTCACACTGGTGGACAGTTCACACTGGTGGACAGTTCACACTGGGGACAATTCCCACTGGGGACAGTTCACACTGGGAAACAGTTCACACTGGGTAAAGTTCATACTGGTGTACAGTCCACACTGGGATACAGTTCACACTGGGGGACAGTTCACGCTGGGAACAGTTCACACTGGGGAACAGTTCACACTGGGATACAGTTCACACTGGGGAACAGTTTACACTGGGATACAGTTCACACTGGGATACAGCTCACACTGGGGACAGTTCACACTGGGCGACAGTTCACACTGGGGACAGTTCACACTGGGTACAGTTCATATTGGTTAACGTTCACACTGGTGGACAGTTCACACTGTGATACCGATCACACTGGGGGACAATTCACACTGGGTACAGTTCACACTGGGGTACAGTTCACACTGGGATACCATTCACACTGGATACAGTTCACACTGGGAACAGTTCACACTGGGTACAGTTCATATTGGTTAACGTTCACACTGGGGACAGTTCACACTGGGATACAATTCACACGGGGACAGTTCACACTGGGGAACAGTGCACACTGGGGAACAGTTCACACTGGGGAACAGTTCACACTGGGGACAGTTCACACTGGGATACAGTTCACACTGGGTACAGTTTGCACTGGGATACCGTTCACACTGAATACAGTTCACACCGGGAACAGTTCACACTGGGTACAGTTCACACTGGGTGACAGTTCACACTGGGAACAGTTCACACTGAGAAACAGTTCACACTGAGAAACAGTTCACACTGGGTACAGTTCACACTGGGTGACAGTTCACACTGGATGCAGATCACACTGGGGACAGTTCACACTGGGAAACAGTTCACACTGAGAAACAGTTCACACTGGGTACAGTTCACACTTGAGAACAGTTCACACTGGGGGACAGTTCACACTGGGGACAGTTCACACTGGGGATAGTTCACACTGGGAAACAGTTCACACTGGGTACAGTTCGCACTGGGGGACAGTTCACACTGGGGACAGTTCACACTGGGAAACAGTTCACACTGGGGACAGTTCACACTGAAAAACAGTTCACACTGGGTACAGTTCACACTGGGAAACAGTTCACACCGGGGACAGTTCACACTGGGAAACAGTTCACAGTGGGAGCAGCTCACACTGGGGGACAGTTCACAGTGGGAACAGCTCACACTGGGGGACAGTTCACACTGGGAAACAGTTCACACTGGGAACAGTTCACACTGGGATACAGTTCACACTGGGATACAGTTCACACTGAGAAACAGTTCACACTGGGTACAGTTCACACTGGGTGACAGTTCACACTGGATACTGTTCACACTGGGAAACAGTTCACACTGGGAACAGTTCACACTGGGAAACAGTTCAGACTGGAAACAGCTCACACTGGGGGACAGTTCACACTGGGATACAGTTCACACTGGGATACAGTTCACACTGGGAACAGTTCGCACTGGGATACCATTCACACTGAATACAGTTCACACTGGGATACCGTTCACACTGAATACAGTTCACACAGGGGAAAGTTCACACTGGGATACAGTTCACACTGGGCTACAGTTCACACTGGGGAACATTTCACACTGGGATACAATTCACACTGGGGACAATTTACACTGGGGAATAGTTCACACTGGGATACAGTTCACACTGGGGACAGTTGACACTGGGGACAGTTCACACTGGGGGCAGTTGACACTGGGGAACTATTCACACTGGGGACAGTTCACACTGGGGTCAGTTCACACTGGGGAACAGTTCACACTGGGGAACAGTTCACACTGGGGACAGTTAACACTGGGGACAGTTCACACTGGTGGACAGTTGACACTGGGGTCAGTTCACACTGGGGAACAGTTCACACTGGGGGTCAGTTCACACTGGGGAACAGTTCACACTGGGGACAGTTAACACTGGGGGACAGTTGACACTGGGGTCAGTTCACACTGGGGAACAGTTCACACTGGGGACAGTTCACACTGGGGAACAGTTCACACTGGGGTCAGTTCACACTGGGAAACAGTTCACACTGGGAAACAGTTCACACTGGGGTAAAGTTCACACTGGGAAACAGTTCACACTGGGAAACAGTTCACACTGGGGAACAGTTCACACTGGGAACAGTTCACACTGGGATACAGTTCACACTGGGATACAGTTCACACTGGGAACAGTTCGCACTGGGATACCATTCACACTGAATACAGTTCACACTGGGATACCGTTCACACTGAATACAGTTCACACAGGGGAAAGTTCACACTGGGGACAATTTACACTGGGGAACAGTTCACACTGGGATACAGTTCACACTGGGGACAGTTGACGCTGGGGAACAATTCACACTGGGGACAGTTCACACTGGGGGACAGTTGACACTGGGGACAGTTCACACTGGGGTCAGTTCACACTGGGGAACAGTTCACACTGGGGAACAGTTCACACTGGGGACAGTTCACACTGGGGACAGTTCACACTGGGGGACAGTTGACACTGGGGTCAGTTCACACTGGGGAACAGTTCACACTGGGGGACAGTTGACACTGGGGTCAGTTCACACTGGGGAACAGTTCACACTGGGGACAGTTAACACTGGGGGACAGTTGACACTGGGGTCAGTTCACACTGGGGAACAGTTCACACTGGGGAACAGTTCACACTGGGGACAGTTCACACTGGGGAACAGTTCACACTGGGGTCAGTTCACACTGGGGAACAGTTCACACGGGAACAGTTCACACTGGGGTCAGTTCACACTGGGGAACAGTTCACACTGGGGAACAGTTCACACTGGGGAACAGTTCACACTGGGGGACAGTTGACACTGGGGTCAGTTCACACTGGGGAACAGTTCACACTGGGGACAGTTAACACTGGGGGACAGTTGACACTGGGGTCAGTTCACACTGGGGAACAGTTCACACTGGGGACAGTTTACACTGGGGAACAGTTCACACTGGGGTCAGTTCACACTGGGGAACAGTTCACACTGGGGAACAGTTCACACTGGGGTCAGTTCACACTGGGGTCAGTTCACACTGGGGAACAGTTCACACTGGGGGACAGTTCACACTGGGGGACAGTTCACACTGGGGGACAGTTCACACTTGGGAACAGTTCACACTGGGGAACAGTTCACACTGGGGTCAGTTCACACTGGGGAACAGTTCACACTGGGGGACAGTTCACACTGGGGGACAGTTCACACTGGGGACAGTTCACACTGGGGTCAGTTCACACTGGGGGACAGTTCACACTGGGGGACAGTTCACACTGGGGGACAGTTCACACTGGGGGACAGTTCACACTGGGGGACAGTTCACACTGGGGAACAGTTCACACTGGGGGACAGTTCACACTGGGGGGCAGCTCACACTGGGGGGCAGCTCACACTGGGGACAGTTCACACTGGGGACAGTTCACACTGGGGCACAGTTCACACTGGGGACAGTTCACACTGGGGTCAGTTCACACTGGGAACAGTTCACACTGGGGGACAGGTCACACTGGGGACAGTTCACACTGGGGTCAGTTCACACTGGGGACAGTTCACACTGGGGCACAGTTCACACTGGGGACAGTTCACACTGGGGTCAGTTCACACTGGGGACAGTTAACACTGGGGACAGTTCACACTGGGGACAGTTCACACTGGGGTCAGTTCACACTGGGGGGCAGGTCACACTGGGGACAGTTCACACTGGGGACAGTTCACACTGGGGTCAGTTCACACTGGGGTCAGTTCACACTGGGGACAGCTCACACTGGGGACAGTTCACACTGGGGAACAGTTCACACTGGGGACAGTTCACACTGGGGAACAGTTCACACTGGGGACAGTTCACACTGGGGACAGTTCACACTGGGGTCAGTTCACACTGGGGTCAGTTCACACTGGGGACAGCTCACACTGGGGACAGTTCACACTGAGGGACAGTTCACACTGGGGACAGTTCACACTGGGGGTCAGTTCACACTGGGGGACAGGTCACACTGGGGTCAGTTCACACTGGGGAACAGTTCACACTGGGAACAGTTAACACTGGGATACAGTTCACACTGGGGACAGTTCACACTGGGATACAGTTCACACTGGGGACAGTTAACACTGGGATACAGTTCACACTGGGGACAGTTCACACTGGGATACAGTTCACACTGGGGAACAGCTCACACTGGGAAACAGCTCACACTGGGGACAGTTTACACTGGGATACAGTTCACACTGGGGACAGTTCACACTGGGGACAGTTCACACTGGGGAACAGCTCACACTGGGGACAGTTCACACTGGGATACAGTTCACACTGGGGACAGTTCACACTGGGGAACAGCTCACACTGGGAAACAGCTCACACTGCGGGGCAGGTCACACTGGGGAATAGAGTCCTTACAGGAAGCGGGGTATTTGTTATTTCAGATTTCCAGCATCCAGAGGGAGTGTAACGAAGGTTCACCAGACTGGTTCCTGGGATGGGGGGATTGTCCTATGAGGAGAGATTGAGTAGACTAGGCCGATATTCTCTAGAGTTTAGAAGAATGAGAGGTGATCTCATTGAAACATACAAAATTCTGATGGGGCTTGACAGGGTAGATGCAGGGAGGATGTTCCCCCTGGCTGGGGAGTCTAGAACCAGGGGTCACAGTCTCAGAATAAGGGGTCGGCCATTTAGGACTGAGATGAGGAGAAATTTCTTCACTCAGATGGTGGTGAATCTTTGGAATTCACTACCCAGAGGGCTGTGGAGGCTCAGTCGTTGAGTATATTCAAGACAGAGGTCGGTAGATACTTGAATATTAAGGGAATCAAGGGATATGAGGATAGTGCGGGAAAGTGGAGATGAGGTAGATGATCAGCCATGATCTTAGTGAATGGCGGAGCAGGCTCGAGGGGCCGAATGGCCGACTCCTGCACCTAATTCTTATGTTCGTATGTTCTTCGGCAACACCTCCCAAACCCACAACCTCTACCAACAACAACAACTTGTATTTATATAGCGCCTTTAACATTTTAAAACATCCCAGGGCGCTTCACAGGAGCGTTATCAAACAAAATTTGACACCGAGCCACGTAAGGAGATATTAGGGCAGAGCTTGGTCAAAGAGGTAGGTCTTAAGAAGCGTCTTAAAGGAGGAGAGGTAGAGAGGCGGTGAGGTTAACGGATGAAATTCCAGAGCTTAGGGCCTTGGCAACTGAAGGCACAGTTGCCAATGGTGGGGCAATTAAAATCAGTGATGCTCAAGAGGCCAGAATTGGAGGAGCGCAGATATCTCAGAGGGCTGAGGGGCTGAAGGAGATTACAGAGATAGGGAAGGGCGAGGCCATGGAGGGATTTGAAAACAAGGATGAGAATTTTAAAATCGAGGCATTGCTTAACCAGGAGCCAATGTAGGTCAGCGAGCACAGGGGTGATAGATGAACGGGACTTGGTGCGAGTTAGGACACGGGCAGTCGAGTTTTGGATGACCTCAGGTTTACAGAGGGTTGAAGATGGGACGCCAGCCAGGAGTGCGTTGGAATAGTCAATTCTAGAGGTAACAAAGGCTTGGATGAGATTTTCAGCAGTAGATGAGCTGACCACCTTGAGAGACAAGGGCAGCAGGCACATGGGAACATTACTGCCTCCAAATTCCTCTCCAAGTCACTCACCATCCCGACTTGGACATATATCAGCATTCCTGCATCGTCGCTGGGTCAAAATCCTGGAACTCCTTACCCAACAGCACTGTGGGAGCACCTTCACCACACGGACTGCGGCGGTTGAAGAAACAGACCCACCACCACCTTCTCAAGGGCAACTAGGGGTGGCCTAACAATGTCAGCCTTGCCTGCCATGCCCAGGTACCAAGAACAAATCATTTTAAAAATGGCAAGCAGGAAGACAAAGAGACAGTGGCAGGTTCTGGAAGGGCTGCACCCTTATACATGTTTGGAGGAAGGTTCTGACTAAAAGAGCTGCATGAAAACATGGTCATTTAAGTAGAACCTTTGGGTATACCAAGTATTGTTGTAGTGACAGAAAAAAGTGGATAGAAATTAATTTAATTTTTCACTATAAAAACACGCGCCCTAAACAGGTGGACACTAAAGATATCCTCATCATAAGCAGAGATTTAATCATTTAATTATTTATGTATGTGTAGTATATAAAAGGAACAATTTTATTTATTTATCAGCACTCGTGAAAAAAAAAATTGGGCTGGAAATTGGATTTCTCATTTTACAGGCGTAAAACGGGCACCTAAGAATCCAATATGGCAGCCGGCGCGCGCCTGATTCAGGCGTTAGGCTCATTGCATATGCAAATCAGGTCCTAACACTTGTTCCAAGCTCCCTTTGCTAAATTCGGCTGCGTGTGACCGTGACATGCGCCATGCTCGCTGCAGTCAGTCTCTGCGTGTGACCGTAACATGCGCCATGCTCGCTGCAGTCAGTCTCTGCGTGTGACCGTGACATGCGCCACGCTCGCTGCAGTCAGTCTCTGCGTGTGACCGTAACATGCGCCACGCTCACTGCAGTCAGTCTCTGCGTGTGACCGTAACATGAGCCACACTCGCTGCAGTCAGTCTCTGCGTGTGACCGTAACATGCGCCATGCTTGCTGCAGTCAGTCTCTGCGTGTGACCGTGACATGCGCCACGCTCGCTGCAGTCAGTCTCTGCGTGTGACCGTAACATGCGCCATGCTCGCTGCAGTCAGTCTCTGCGTGTGACCGTAACATGCACCATGCTCGCTGCAGTCAGTCTCTGCGTGTGACCGTAACATGCGCCATGCTCGCTGCAGTCAGCCTCTGCGTGTGACCGTAACATGTGCCATGCTCGCTGCAGTCAGTCTCTGCGTATGACCGTAACATGCGCCATGCTCGCTGCAGTCAGTCTCTGCGTGTGACCGTAACATGCGCCATGTTCGCTGCAGTCAGTCTCTGTGTGTGACCGTAACATGCGCCATGTTCGCTGCAGTCAGTCTCTGCGTGTGACCGTAACATGCGCCATGCTTGCTGCAGTCAGTCTCTGCGTGTGACCGTGACATGCGCCACGCTCGCTGCAGTCAGTCTCTGCGTGTGACCGTAACATGCGCCATGCTCGCTGCAGTCAGTCTCTGCGTGTGACCGTAACATGCACCATGCTCGCTGCAGTCAGTCTCTGCGTGTGACCGTAACATGCGCCATGCTCGCTGCAGTCAGCCTCTGCGTGTGACCGTAACATGTGCCATGCTCGCTGCAGTCAGTCTCTGCGTATGACCGTAACATGCGCCATGCTCGCTGCAGTCAGTCTCTGCGTGTGACCGTAACATGCGCCATGTTCGCTGCAGTCAGTCTCTGTGTGTGACCGTAACATGCGCCATGTTCGCTGCAGTCAGTCTCTGCGTGTGACCGTAACATGCACCATGCTCGCTGCAGTCAGTCTCTGCGTGTGACCGTAACATGCGCCATGCTCGCTGCAGTCAGTCTCTGCGTGTGACCGTGACATGCGCCACGCTCGCTGCAGTCAGTCTCTGCGTGTGACCGTAACATGCGCCACGCTCACTGCAGTCAGTCTCTGCGTGTGACCGTAACATGAGCCACACTCGCTGCAGTCAGTCTCTGCGTGTGACCGTAACATGCGCCATGCTTGCTGCAGTCAGTCTCTGCGTGTGACCGTGACATGCGCCACGCTCGCTGCAGTCAGTCTCTGCGTGTGACTGTAACATGCGCCATGCTCGCTGCAGTCAGTCTCTGCGTGTGACCGTAACATGCACCATGCTCGCTGCAGTCAGTCTCTGCGTGTGACCGTAACATGCGCCATGCTCGCTGCAGTCAGCCTCTGCGTGTGACCGTAACATGTGCCATGCTCGCTGCAGTCAGTCTCTGCGTATGACCGTAACATGCGCCATGCTCGCTGCAGTCAGTCTCTGCGTGTGACCGTAACATGCGCCATGCTCGCTGCAGTCAGTCTCTGCATGTGACCGTAACATGCGCCATGTTCGCTGCAGTCAGTCTCTGCGTGTGACCGTGACATGCACCACGCTCGCTGCAGTCAGTCTCTGCATGTGACCGTGACATGCACCACGCTCGCTGCAGTCAGTCTCTGCGTGTGACCGTAACATGCACCATGCTCGCTGCAGTCAGTCTCTGCGTGTGACTGTGACATGCACCATGCTCGCTGCAGTCAGTCTCTGCATGTGACCGTAACATGCGCCATGCTCGCTGCAGTCAGTCTCTGCGTGTGACCGTAACATGCGCCATGCTCGTTGCAGTCAGTCTCTGCGTGTGACCGTGACATGCACCACGCTCGCTGCAGTCAGTCTCTGTATGTGACCGTAACATGCGCCATGCTCGCTGCAGTCAGTCTCTGCGTGTGACCGTAACATGCACCACGCTCGCTGCAGTCAGTCTCTGCATGTGACCGTAACATGCGCCATGCTCGCTGCTGTCAGTCTCTGCGTGACCGTAACATGCACCATGCTCGCTGCAGTCAGTCTCTGCATGTGACCGTAACATGCGCCATGCTCGCTGCAGTCAGTCTCTGCATGTGACCGTGACATGCACCACGCTCGCTGCAGTCAGTCTCTGCGTGTGACCATAACATGCGCCATGCTCGCTGCAGTCAGTCTCTGCGTGTGACCGTGACATGCGCCATGCTCGTTGCAGTCAGTCTCTCCAAGCGTTAAGCAGCTAAACCAGCCATCCTTAAAGAGGTAAGATTCAACTTTTTCACTCACTTGATTGTGGAGCCGGGAGTGCTCCACTCGGCTCCACATTAAAACTGCAGATGGTTGCCAGCCACCACTCACCTCCCCACTTCCCCCTCCCAATTGCCCCCCTCACCATCCCCCCATCCCCCTCCCCCAACCAGGACTCTCCAAAGGACATCAGTCTGTGCCTGTGTCAGACAATCTGTCTGCCCCCGGGACCGCCAAGCTGCATCTGGCTGGTGACTGGCAGTTCACCAGTGATGAGCAAATGAAGCTGGTGGAAATATTTGCTGTGGTTCTTCTGTCGGCTTCATTCGGCACTTACAGCATGCAGTGGGAAGCGGGCAGTGGGCAGCGAGCAGCGGGCAGTGAGCAGTGGGCAGTGGGCAGTGAGCAGCGCGCAGTGGGCAGCGAGCAGCGGGCAGTGAGCAGCGGGCAGCGAGCAGCGGGCAGCGAGCAGCGGGCAGCAGGCAGGGGGCAGTGGGCAGCGGGCAGTGGGCAGGGGGCAGCGGGCAGGGGGCAGCAGGCAGCGGGCAGGGGCAGTGGGCAGCAGGCAGTGGGCAGTGGGCAGTGGGCAGTGTGCAGTGGGCAGTGGGCAGCAGGCAGGGGGCAGCGGGCAGGGGGCAGTGGGCAGCGGGCAGCGGGCAGTGGGCAGGGGCAGCAGGCAGCGGGCAGGGGGCAGTGGGCAGCAGACAGTGGACAGTGGGCAGGGGGCAGCGGGCAGCAGACAGTGGGTGATGTACTGAGATCCCGCTCCGATTTGGGCACAATCCAAAGTCTAGGTCATCCTTTTCCAATCAAAAGGCACCGCACTGTTTCAGGGACCATGGGACACCGTTCCCCATTCCCAATCCCCGCCAACCCTCCATCTGTAACAGCATTACCTGCGAGCAACTCCACAGGAGGTCTTCTAGTAAAGAAAGAAAGACTTGCATTTATATAGCGCCTTTCACAACCTCAGGACGTCCCAAAGCGCTTTATAGCCAATGAAGTACTTTTTGAAGTGTAGTCACTGTTGTGATGTAGGAAACACGGCAGCCAATTTGTGCACAGCAAGATCCCACAAACAGCAATGTGATAATGACCAGATAATCTGTTTTTTTTAGGTGTTTGTTGAGGGATAAATATTGGTCAGGACACCGGGAGGAACTCACCTGCTCTTCTTGGAAGTAGTGACCTGAGCTCTTTTACGTCCCCCTGAGAGAGCAGACGGGTCCTCGGTTTAACGCCTCATCCAAAAAGCAGCACCTCCACAGTGCAGCACTCCCTCAGCACTGCACTGGAGTGTCGGCCTGGATTCTGAACTCAAATGTTGTGGCGTGGGACTTGCACCCACGCCTTTCTGACGGAGAGTAGAGAGTGCTACCACAGAGCCAAGGCTGGCACCCTCACACGGCACAGCACTGGGTATAATGCTCCTCTATGTATTGCGTATATAACACACGGGGTGTCTCTTGGTTTAGTGCGACTCTGGTACTGTTGCCTCCTATAATCTGAGCCACTGATAATGGGATCCAGGGCCAGACTGGTTCCTGCCCAGACACGCCATGTACAGTTGGCTTCGTCCAATCATGTGAGAGTAGCTCATTTAAATATTATTGCGCTATCCCGGCCTGGTGCTCGCTGTAAGGGGAGCACCATGGTGGTGGACTGAGGCTAGAGTCAACAGCACCGAAGGAATGCCCACTGGCTGCCCTTCAAAGGCCGGTATGGTGGGGCACAGAGACACCTTCCTGGGATCAGCCAAAGGAGCGAAGCCTGGAAACGAAGGACGGGCCCAGCGGACCCTCAAGGACATTTCAAATAGTTGTAACGAGACACTCTTGAAGTGCTTGCTCCAAACAGGTGCTGAACACCTGGATCTCCAACCAGATACTGAACATCTGGAGAGCTCCAAATGGCTGCGGAACGTCTGGAGAGACCCAAATGGCTGTTGAACATCTGGAGAGCTCCAAACGGCTGCTGAACGTCTGGAGAGACCCAAACGGCTGCTGAACATCTGGAGAGCTCCAAACGGCTGCTGAACGTCTGGAGAGACCCAAACGGCTGTTGAACATCTGGAGAGACCCAAATGGCTGATGAACATCTGGAGAGCTCCAAATGGCTGCTGAACATCTGGAGAGACCCAAATGGCTGCTGAACATCTGGAGAGACCCAAATGGCTGCTGAACATCTGGAGACCCAAACAGCTGCTGAACATCTGCAGAGACCCAAACGGCTGCTGAACATCTGGAGAGACCCAACCGGGTGCTCCAGCCTCGTTATAGGGAGGACCATAAAAACTGGGGCCTTGATGAGCCTTGCAGACAGTTTGTGCGTGGGCTCCCAGCATGCAAAGCAAGAACGCTGTGCAGTGGGTTCGTCTCCGACCTCCCCTCGGCTCATCCGCTGCTGAAACCCTCTTCATGCCTGTTATGTCTGCACACTGGGTTACAGTGCTGCATTAGAGTTACTCTAGCACATGAAGTTTGATAGTGCTGTTATCGTTAGCACCTCTTGACTTGACTATTCAAATGCTCACCTGGCCTGTCTCCCACCTTGCACTCTCTGTAAACTTGAGCTAACCCAAAACTCTGCTGCCCGTGTCCTAACTCGCACCAAGTCCCCTTCACCCATCACCCTGTGCTCACTGACCTACATTGGCTCCCAGTCTGGCAAAGCCTCAATTTTAACATTCTCATCCTCGTTTACAAATCCTTCATCCTTCTGTATCCCTGTAACCTCCTACAACTCTCTCTGATCTCTGCTCTCCTCAATTCTGGCCTCTTGTGCATCCTCGATTTTCTTCGCTCAACCATTGGTGGCCGTGCCTTCTGTTGTCTAGGCCCTGAGCCCTGGAATTCCCTCCCTAAACCTCTCCGCCTCGCTACCTCTCTTTCCTCCTTTACGACGCGCTGTAAAGCTATCTCAGTGACCAAGCTTTTGGTCGCCTGTCCTAATATCTCCTCGGTGTCAATTTTTCTCTGATTACATTCCAGTGAAGCACCTTGGGACATTAAAGGTGCTATATAAATACAAGTTGTTGTTGTTGTGGTAGACCTCAGGCCTTGGTGTTCGATAATCCGCGGATCATGCACTGAAAACCACACAGCATTTAGGGTGCTTAATATTGGATTCCCAGCCCCTGTGTGTTACTGGAGCACAACACTCCGCTGTATCTACATATAAATAACTAAGTCTGGGTCTTTCCAACTCACACACATTATATCTGTTCCTGGCCAAAAATAATGACTCTCACATTTTTCTCATTACTTCAAATAATCAACTTAACCATCGAATTTGCTGAAATATGGATCAGGAAAAATCCCACAAAAGCTTCCCCTGCACAGGCCTGTCCCTCTCCGTGAAGCCTGGGGCTTGAGTTTTGCAGTATTCCCCAGGGACCCTGATTGAACAGCAGTGTCGCTCTGTGGATTGTCACTCCCAGAACGCCACAGCATTAATGTGTGTCACTCTGATAGAAGGCGGCTCCCAAAATGTACTTTAAGCTTAAATCTCTTCAGTCCTTGACAGGCAAGGACACGATTAACCAACAGCTTTCTGATTAGGCAAATAAAACATCCTCTCATTGAAAATCAGATCAGGAGAAAAAAACTCTCACAACATACTTCAAATGATGTTTTAGGGCTTATTATTACCACATAATCTATTGACACAGCCCTCCACATCTATAATAAAAACAGAAAATGCTGGAAATACTCAGCCGGTCAAGCAACATCTGTGGAGAGAGAAACAGAGTTCACGTTTCAGGTCGATGACCTTTCGTCAGAACTGGAAGAAGTTAGAGATGTAACAGGTTTGGGGCGTGGGAGTGGGCAGAGAATTAAAGTGACAGGTGACCGGAAGCTCGGGGTCACGCTTGCGGACTGAAGGGAGGTGTTCCGTAAAGCGATCACCCAATGTAGAGGAGACCGCATTGTGAGCAGCGAATACAGTATACTAAATTGCAAGAAGTACAAGTAAATCGCTGTTTCACCTGGAAGGGGTGTTTGGGGCCCTGGACGGTGGGAAGGGGGGAGGTAAAAGGGCAGGTGTTGCATCTCCTGCGCTTGCACAGGAAGATGCCGGGCGAAGGGGAAGGGGTGTTGAGGGTGATAGAGGAGAGGACCAGGGTGTCGTGGAGGGAGCGGTCCCTTCGGAATGCTGAAAAGGGAGCAAAGGGGAAGATGTATATCTATACATCCCTCTAATTCAGTCTATCTCATGGGAGGCGATGGGATGGGATGGGATGGATGATACTACACTGGAGCAGTAACAGCAGCCCCCCAATACACTGCAGGCCGAAGGCCCTCAACACGCCTGATGGGTGCAGCCCGTTGCGGCCGATCAGCACAATAGGTTTCGAGCCATGAAGGATTTTTCAATTACTGGTGACTGGAGCAGCACAGTGCTGGGGGCGGGGTTGGGGGGTGGGGAAGGCAAGGGAGGATGCGGAGGGGTTTCCTCCACATCTCTCCACCCCCCCCCCAATCGCCATTGTCCCCACAGACACTTCCACCACCCCCTCCCGCCGGACCGTGTTCTGCGCCTGCAGCCCCCACACCAGGCCCTGCAGAATATATTCCATGGAGCTCAGCGCGAGTTCAGGCGAGCTCAGCTTATTTTTGTGTAGACGCACACACACCTGGGGAAGGGAGGGTGGTAGAGGGGGAGTGGGGGAGGAGAAGGACCAGGGCCGGGGGGGAGGGTCTTGAGAGGGCAGCCTTCCTTTTATTCATTCTCGTGATGTGGACGTCGCTGGCAAGGCTGACATTTATCACCCATCCCTAGTTGCCCTTGAGGAGCTGGTGGTGAGCAATGTTCCCTGTAAGTTGCATGGTCTCACTGCGCTCTAAGGACTCCGCGCAGCCGGCGTGCCGGCTTTTCAATGCAAAAACCCCACATGCGCAGTATTTTGAATGGCCTTAAAGGGGCGGTGCAGCGCCAAAATGAATTACAGGAACATTGGTGGTGAGCCTTCTTCTTGAACCGCTACAGTCTGTGTGGTGAAGGTACTCCCACAGTGCTGTTAGGGAGGGAGTTCCAGGATTCTGACCCAGCGACAATGAAGGATCGGCGATATATTTCCAAGTCAGGATGGTGTGTGACTTGAAGGGGAACTTGGAAGTGGTGGTGTTCCCATGCGTCTGCTGCCCTTGTCCTTCTAGGTGGTAGAGGTCGCGGGTTTGGGAGGTGCTGCCGAAGAAACCTTGGCGAGTTGCTGCAATGCATCTTGTAGATGGTACACACTGCAGCCACGGTACGCCGGTGGTGGAGGGAGTGAATGTTTAAGGTGGTGGATGGGGTGCCAATCAAGTGGGCTGCTTTGTCCTGGATGGTGTTAGGCTTCTTTAGTGTTGTTGGAGCTGCACTCATCCAGGCAAGTGGAGAGTATTCCATCACACTCCTTACTTGTGCCTTGTAGATGGTGGAAAGGCTTTGGGGAGTCAGGAGGTGAGACACTCGCCGCAGAATACCCAGCCTCTGACCTGCTCCTGTAGCCACAGTATTTATGTGGCTGGTCCAGTTAAGTTTCTGGTCAATGGTGACCCCCAGGATGTTGATGGTGAGGGAATTTAGTGATGGTAATGTCATGGAGAGGTGCTTAGACTCTCTCTTGTTGGGGATAGTCATTGCCTGGCACTTGCATAAGAACATAAGAAATAGGAGCAGGAGTAGGCCATTCGGCCCTTCGATCCTGCTCCGCCATTCAATGAGATCATGGCTGATCTTCTGCCTCAACTCCATTCACCAGCCTTATCGCCATATTCCTTGATGCACTTACTGGTCAGAAATCTATCAACTTCTGTTTTGAATATACCCAATGACTGAGCCTTCACAGCCCTCTGGGGTAGAGAATTCCAAAGATTCACCACCCTCTGAGTGAAGAATTTTCTTCTCATCTCAGTCCTGAATGGCCGACCCTTTATCCTGAGGCTGTGACCCCTGGTTCTAGACTCCCCAGCCAAGGGAAACGTTCTCCCAGCATCCACCCTATCAAGCCCTGTAATAATTTTGTATGCTTCAATGAGATCCCCTCTCATTCTTCTGAATTCAAGAGAATACAGGCCTAGTTTATTCAATCTCTTCTCATACAACAGTCCCGCCATCCCAGGAATCAATCTCGCGAACCTTCGTTGCACTCGCTCTATGGCAAGTATATCCTTCCTTAGGTAAGGAGACCAAAATTGTACACAGTACTCCAGGTGTGGTCTCACCAAGGCCCTATATAATTGGAGTAAGACTTCTTTACTCCTGTACTCAAATCCTTTGGTAATGAAGGCCAGAATACCATTTGCCTTCCTAATGGTTTACTGCACCTGCACATTCACTTTCAGTAACACATGTACAAGGACACCCAGGTCCATTTGAGCATCTGCATTCCCCAATCTTTCACCATTTAGGAAATACTCTGCCTTTCTGTTTTTTCTACCAAAGTGGATAACTTCACATTTATCCACGTTATAATCCATCTGCCATGTTCTCGCCCACTTACTGAGCCTGTCGAGATCCCCTTGAAGCTTCGTCACATCCTCTTTGCAACTGACACTGGCACCTAGCTTTGTATCATCAGCAAATTTGGAAATGTTACATTTAGTCCTTGCAGTACCCCACTAGTCACAGTCTGCCAACCTGAAAAAGACCCGTTTATCCCTACTCTTTGTTTTCTGTCTGTTAACCAATTCTCAATCCATGCTAGTATATTACCTCTAATTCCATATGCCCTAATTTTGTTCACCAACCTCTTGTGTGGGACCTTATCGAAGGCCTTATGAAAATCCAAATACACCACATCTACCAGTTCCCCTTTGTCTACTCCACTAGTTACATCCTCAAAGAACTCCAATAGGTTTGTCAAACAGGACTTCCCTTTCATAAATCCATGTTGACTCTGCCCAATCTTACTATTAGTTTCTAAGTGCCCAGTTATTGCATACTTTATAATAGATTCCAGCATTTTCCCAACTACTGATGTGAGGCTAACAGGTCTGTAGTTACCCATTTTCTCTTCCCTCCTTTCTTAAATAGCGGGGTTACATTTGCTATCCCCTGTAATGATCAGTAACATGTCATTCTAGAATGGTACACTAGGTGGAGCTGTATGTATATAAGAGTGGGCTACCCACGATGCACTAGGTTACCCACAAGGCAGTAGTCAAGATGGATGCCTGCACACGAAGTCCACATGGCTGAATAAAGTGACTAGCTCAAGCTAGCTGTTCATAATGATAATGTCTATTTATTTATGAACATAACATGGTACCAGGATTGGTAAAATCTGCTGAATATTGTGAAATGTGACATGGAGACTTTGAAGCCACCGGAGGGTTTGAAACTCACGGGGAATGTCGACTGCAATTGGCGGACTTTCAAACAACAATTCGAACTCTACATTGCTGCCATCGGGTTCGGCACGAAGCCAGGCGCAAGGAAAATAGCATTGCTGCTCACGGTTGCAGGCCCACAGGTGAGGTATTTAATACGTTTGTATTTGATCAAGAGGAGGACAGAGAAAAGATGGAAGATGTGCTAAAGAAATTTGATACACATAGGTTTCGTTCTTTTTGGGAAAACAATGAGAGGTACGTGTTCCGTTCACGGACACAGCAGCAAAATGAGACTTTTGATAGCTTTATGACCGATCTGAAACTGAAAGCACAGACATGTAATTTCTCTGAACTGAAATCATCCATGATTCGTGACCAGATTGTGTTTGGTATTCATGATAAAAAAAGTCAGGGAACGTTTGTTGAGAGAAACTGAACTAACATTGGAGAATGCTGTGAAAATATGCTAAGCCAGTGAGCTAGCTCAAAAGCACGCGAAGACTTTCAGTGAAATTAATAATAATGCGATTGTAGTAAGTAACTGTACTGCTGTTGGTGCTGTGTCCTACAAGGGGAAGAAACATGGGCAGAACAGAAATGAAAAGCAATCGGAGGAAGGAATTTTTAATTGTAAACGCTGTGGTTACAAACACCAGTCACGAAAATGCCCAGCGTTTGGGAAAATGTGCACAAAATGTAATGGAAAGAATCACTTTGCCAAACAATGCTTTTCAAAAGTAAAAACAAAGAAAGGGCAACAAGTCAATGTGATTGAGGACACTGATTTAAGTGAGACATTTTCTGTAGGAATGGTGTCATGTGACAATATAGAAAAGGATACAGAAAATGTGCAGCCCTCAGGAATGGACAATGCTGAACATAAAGTTAATGCAGTAAAAGAGGACAAATGGATGATGCCACTGCAGGTAAATGGAGCATTAGTTACATTGAAACTAGACACTGGGGCAAAACCAAACTTAATCAGTATGAGTGACATTAAAAATATGAAAGAAATGCCCAAAATACAGAAAAAGTCAGTACTACTGAAGGACTATAATGGACAGAAAATAGATAGCTTAGGTGTATGCAGACTTAAAGTGACAGTCAAAGACAAAGTGCATCATCTCATGTTTTCTGTTGTGGCTGAAGGACTTGATTCACTACTAGGTGACAAAGCTTGTGAGGACTTAGAACTGGTCAAGAGAGTCTACTGTATAAACTGTGCCACAAGCAGACCAGATGAATCAATGGATTCTATAGTGAGTAATTTCCAGGATGTGTTCAAAGGATCTGGAGTTCTACCATTCACTTACAAGATCCAGCTAAAGGAGGATGCTCAGCCAGTGGTACATGCTCCACAGAGAGTACCAGCACCCCTGCATGACTGGCTCAAGAAAGAACTGGACAGAATGACCACACTAGGAGTCATCAGGAAAGTCGAAGAGCCAACAGACTGGGTTAACTCCATGGTATGTGTAAAGAAAAAGAACAATGATCTAAGAATATGCATGGATCCAAAGGACTTAAATGCAAACATAAAACGTGAACACTACCAGATTCCCAAGCGAGAAGAAATCACCAGTGAAATGTTAGGTGCCAGATACTTCACAAAGCTCGATGCCTCACAAGGATTTTGGCAACTAAAACTGGATGAAGAGAGCACCAAATACTGTACCTTCAACACACCATTTGGCAGGTATTGTTTCCTCAGAATGCCTTTCGGGATAATATCTGCATCTGAAATTTTTCATAGAGTGATGGAACACATAATTGAAGGTCTGAAAGGAGTTCGGGTCTATGTTGATGACATCATCATCTGGGGCTCCACACTGAAAGAACACAATGAGAGACTGACTAAAGTGCTACAGAGCATACGCCGGAATGGACTGAAGCTCAACAAAGCCAAGTGTCAGTTTGGCATCCAGGAAGTCACTTTCCTAGGAGATAATCTATCTGGTAAAGGAATAGAGCCAGATATGGAAAAAGTAAACGCCATACTCAACATGCCCCGACCCACTGACAAAAAAGGAGTGCTACGCATCATGGGGATGATAAACTTCATTGGAAAGTTCATTCCTAACTTGTCAGCCAAGACAGCCTGTCTGCGAGACCTGCTACGTAAAACAAATGAGTTCGCATGGACAGAAAGACATGAACAAGAGAGTGGATGAACCTCAAAACAGTGCTGACAACCACACCTGTACTCACCTTCTTTGACCCAACAAAGAAAATCAAAGTGTCAACGGATGCATCAAAAGATGGCCTAGGCGCGGTCTTGCTACAAGCAGAGGGTGAAGATTGGAAGCCTGTTGCCTATGCCTCCAGGTCTATGACTGATTCTGAGTGTCGATACACCCAGATTGAAAAGGAATGTCTGGGCTTGGTGTCAGGGCGAGGCTGGTTCTGGACCCAAGTGCAGAGACGAGACTTGAGGCAGGTATAAAGTTCAAACAAAGTACTTTACTTAATAAACACAAAGATACAATTACACTTTAGAAGTTCTGACAAGCAACCACTTGGCACAAAGGCTTGTCAAGACTGAGCACAGAGAAGGGGAAAAACAGAACTAATATACTACAAATCACAGGTGAAACTCATAAGCCCAATAACAGTCAATTAGGGATTTAACACAGGGGTAACCACTCATGAAGGTGCCACCTAGGGGTTACTAGGAGAACTAACCGGCACCCTCACAGGACCCCCTCCCCTAGGAACGGCTCCCGACGTTCCTCCTGGACGAGCAGGGTGGCGACGGCGAAAATCCCTTATGAGTTCCGGATCCAAAATGTCCCGGGCCGGAACCCAGGAACGCTCCTCAGGACCGAAACCCTCCCAGTCAACCAGGTATTGGGTGCTCCTCCTGACCCGGCGACAATCAAGGAGACGACGGACCGTGAAGACTTGCTGGCCGTCGATCATACGGGGCGGGGGTGGGGGTCTAGCCGCAGGAACCAAGGGACTAGTAAGTACCGGCTTGAGGTGAGAGACATGAAATGTGGGATGTATCCTCATCGATTGAGGAAGGAGGAGCCGGTAGGCCACCGGGTTTACTTGCTCCAAAATCCTAAAAGGTCCTATGAACCGGGGAGCCAACTTACGGGACTCTACATGGAGCGGAAGATTCTTGGTAGACAGCCAGACCTTCTGTCCGGTCCGGAACCGAGGAGCTGGGCGACGGTGACGGTCGGCCTGTACCTTCTGCCGAGATGAGGCAAGCTGCAAGGCGGATCGGACCCTCCTCCAGGTACGACGGCAGCGTTGGATTAACCCCTGGGCAGCCAGCACTCCTACCTCCTTCTCCTGTTCCGGGAAGAGTGGTGGTTGGAAGCCATATTGGCACTCAAAAGGCGAGAGACCAGTGGAGGAGCTCTGAAGGGTATTATGTGCATACTCTGCCCAGACCAGGTACTTGCTCCAGGAGGAAGGATTGGAGGACACAAAGCTTCGTAGCACCCTCTCCAGATCCTGATTAGTTCTCTCAGTCTGGCCGTTAGATTGAGGGTGGAACCCTGAAGAGAGACTGACGGAAGCCCCCAGGAGGGAACAAAAGGACTTCCAAAACCTAGATGAAAACTGAGGACCACGGTCAGAGACAACATCCAGGGGCAAGCCATGGAGGCGGAAGACGTGTTGGACAACCAGCTGGGCAGTCTCCCTGGCTGAGGGAAGCTTGACAAGAGGAACGAAGTGAGCAGCCTTTGAAAAGCGATCAACCACAACTAGGATGGTGGTGAATCCTTCAGATGGAGGTAGCCCGGTGATGAAATCCAGGGCGATATGAGACCAGGGACGGCTGGGAATAGGCAAGGGATGCAGGAGACCAAGCGGAGGTTGTTGGGATGTCTTGTTCTGGGCACAGACGGGACAAGCGGAGACAAAGGTCCGGGTGTCGGCTTCCATAGCGGGCCACCAGAACCTCCTTTTAAGAAACTCGAGAGTCCGACGGATCCCAGGATGACCCGTCAATCGAGAAGAATGGCCCCATTGAAGGACCTGGGCACGCACTCGACTGGGAACATAAAGTTTATTAGGAGGGCCTCCTCCGGGATCGGCCTCCTGACGTTGGGCCCTTCGCACCACAGTCTCAATCTCCCACACGACGGGAGCCACGATGCAGGAACTAGGGACGATAGGTTCCGGAATCCGGTCCTTTTCCGAGGGGTCAAACTGGCGAGAAAGGGCATCCGGTTTGAGGTTCTTAGACCCTGGGCGGTACGACAGGAGAAAGTTGAACCGGTTAAAGAAGAGTGCCCACCTGGCCTGCCGGGGGTTGAGGCGCTTAGCGTCCTGAATATATATCAGGTTCTTATGGTCGGTTCAGACGACAAAAGGATGTTCCGCTCCCTCCAACCAGTGTCTCCACTCCTCCAAGGCCAATTTAACTGCCAAAAGCTCCCTGTTGCCGACATCATAGTTACACTCAGCTGGCTTCAGGCGACGGGAGAAGAAGGCACAGGGATGAAGTTTTTGGTCCTTGGGGGAGCGCTGGGACAGGACAGCCCCAACTCCAATATCCGAGGCATCCACCTCTACGATGAAGGGCAAGGCGGGATCGGGATGTATCAGAATGGGGGCGGAGGTGAAGCGTTGTTTGAGCTCCTGGAATGCCCGTTCTGCTTCAGAACACCAGCTAAACCGTACAGGCGAGCCCTTGGTCAATGCGGAGAGGGGCGCGGCAAGGGAGCTGAAGTTACGGATGAAGCGTCTGTAAAAGTTGGCGAATCCCAGGTATCGCTGAATCTGCTTAACCGACGTGGGACTCGGCCAGTTCAGGATGGCTTGAACCTTACTCGGATCCTTCTGGACGCTTCCACCAGAGATAACGTAGCCCAGGAAGGTGACCTTAGTGACGTGGAATTCACACTTCTCGGGTTTGACGAAGAGACGGCTCTCCAAGAGCCTCTGCAACACCCGCCTGACGTGTTGGACATGCTGCTGGGGGGACTTCGAGAAGATGAGAATGTCATCCAAATAAACAAACACGAACTGATTCAGCAGGTCCCGGAGCACGTCATTGACCAGAGCCTGGAAGACAGCAGGAGCATTAGTGAGACCAAAGGGCATGACAAGGTATTCCCAGTGACCGCTCGGGGTGATAAAGGCAGTTTTCCATTCATCCCCCTCCCTAATGCGGACCAGGTTATATGCATTGCGGAGGTCAAGTTTGGAGAAGATGGTAGCTCCCTGTAGCTGCTCAAACGCTGAGAACATCAAAGGGAGAGGATAGCGGTTCTTAATCGTAATTTTGTTGAGCCCCCGATAGTCGATACAAGGTCTGAGACCGCCATCCTTCTTCTTTACAAAAAAGAAACCTGCACTCGCTGGGGAGGTGGAAGGACGAATGAAACCTGTGGTAAGGGCTTCTTTGATATATTCCTCCATCGAAACATTCTCAGGACCAGAGAGAGAGTAGAGCCGACCCCGAGGAGGGCTAGTGCCAGGCAGGAGATCAATCGCACAGTCGTAGGGCCGGTGTGGGGGGAGTGTAGAGGACCGCCCCTTACTAAATACCGCATGGAGGTCCGAATACTCAGGAGGCACACGAGCAAGATCCAGCTGATCGGCTGGCTCGGGAGAGGAAGGACGAGGCAGACTAGGGAAGACCTTGAGACAGTTAGGTGAACATGAAGGGCCCCACTCCAGCACCATCCCAGTAGTCCAGTCAATATGAGGGTTGTGGAGAAAGAGCCACGGGTGTCCAAGAACGAGAGGAAGCTCAGGGGAATCTATCAGGTGAAACTGCAGCAACTCTTGATGTCTCTCCCCCACTTGGACATGTAACACTCCAGTGATATGATGAATGAGCCCAGAACCAAGGGGCCTGCCATCGAGGGCCATGACTTGTAAAGGCTTATCCAGGCAGGAGAAAGGAATTTTCAGTCTGTGCACCAGGGTACGGTCAATAAAGCAACCCGCGGCCCCGGAGTCAATGAACGCCTGCAGATTGAACTGCTTTCCCTCCCAAGAGAGACGAGCAGGAATCAGGGTTTGGAAGACAGAAGGGGTAGAAGAAGGGGTTTGATCAATCTGTATCTTCCCAATCCTCCTGGCTTGTTCCTGGAGCTCTGGGCATGTGGCTCTGAAATGACCAGACAGGCCACAGTAAAGACAACACCCCTCTCTCAATCTCCTCTGTCTCTCAACCTGGGAGAGCCGAGTTCTGCCGAGTTGCATAGGTGTCACCTCCGTGCTAACAGGTGGACTCGGGGGTACTTGGAAACTCCTGGTCAGATCCGGAACACCAGACAATCTCACCCTTGTGGAAGTAGTGAATCTCCTCTCTCTAGCATGCTCCCGGAGGCGGTTATCCACTCTGACAGCAAGGGAGATGAGCGTGTCAAGGTCCTCCGGGATCTCTCTGGACGCTAGTTCATCCTTGATAGTTCCGGAAAGGCCGTAAAAAAACATGGAAAGAAGGGCCTCGGTGTTCCAGCGACTCTCTGCAGCGAGTGTGCGGAACTCAATGGCAAAGTCGGCTACGCTGCAGCCGCCCTGGCGGAGATTCAAAAGTCTCTTAGCTGCCTCCCGTCCACTCACAGGATGGTCAAAGACCTTGCCCATCTCAGCGGTGAAATCGACAACATCAAAGCAGACCGGAGATTGCTGCTCCCAGATAGCGGTAGCCCAGGCGAGAGCTTTTCCCGAAAGTAGTGAAATAATGAATGCTACCTTAGAGCGAGATGAATGGAACATGGAAGGTTGAAGTTCAAAAACCAGGAAGCACTGGGTCAGGAAGCCACGACACTTGCCTGGATCACCATCATAGCGCTCCGGCGCCGGTAGGCGAGGCTCTCGGTAAGTTTGGCGATCGGCGACCGGTGGGGTAGCACCCAAAGGAACTGACCGAAGAGGAACGTCCCGAGCAGAAGCCACAGCAGCTAGGTGTTGAATGGTCTGAGTCCACGTATCTACCTTGTCCGAAATGCCTTGGAGAAGTTGCTCAAGGCGGCCGAGGAAAGCACCCTGAAGGGAGAGAATAGAACGAAATTCCTCCATCGCTGCTGGGTCCATACTGGCTCAGTCTTGCTGTCAGGGCGAGGCTGGTTCTGGACCCAAGTGCAGAGACGAGACTTGAGGCAGGTATAAAGTTCAAACAAAGTACTTTACTTAATAAACACAAAGATACAATTACACTTTAGGAGCTCTGACAAGCAACCACTTGGCACAAAGGCTTGTCAAGACTGAGCACAGAGAAGGGGAAAAACAGAACTAATATACTACAAATCACAGGTGAAACTCATAAGCCCAATAACAGTCAATTAGGGATTTAACACAGGGGTAACCACTCATGAAGGTGCCACCTAGGGGTTACTAGGAGAACTAACCGGCACCCTCACACTTGGTAGTTGGACTAGAAAAGTTCCATGGCTACATATATGGACTTCCCACCTTCACAGTTGAGACAGACCACTGCCCACTGGTTGCCATCATTAAAAAAAACCTGAATGAGATGTCTCCAAGGATTCAATGACTCATGATGAAGCTGCAAAGATATGACTTTGAACTGATCTACACACCAGGCAAACACAGTGTTAGCAGATGCACTATCCCGAGCACCCACAATGAGTCATGTGAGCTCTACTGAGGAAGATGTGGATGTTCATGTGAGTATGGTCACTGCTGCGCTGCCTGTGTCAGACACAAAATCAAAGCAAATAGCAGAAGAAACAGTAAAAGATACAGTGTTACAAACAGTAATAGAGAATATTCACCATGGTTGGCCAAAAGGTGCCTGTCCAAAGTACTTTCACATCAGGTCAGAATTGAGTGTCGCAAGTGGACTATTACTAAAACAGAACAGAATAGTCATTCCACAGGCTGTACGTCAAGACATGCTCAAAAGGATTCATGAGGGACACCTCGGAATTGAAAAATGCAAAAGGAGAGCAAGAGACACTGTTTATTGGCCTGGCATAAATAAGGACATTGAGAACATGATAGGCAAATGTGAGACATGTCAGAAACACCAAAACAAACAAGCAAAGGAACCAATGATAGTAGCTGACTTACCAACAGCACCATGGCAAAAGGTTGGTATGGACCTTTTTCATTTGAATGGTAAAGAATATCTATTAGTGATTGACTACTATTCTAACTATCCTGAGATGCCGCTGCTCTCAAGCACCACAGCAAGCAGTGTCATAATGCATGTGAAATCCATCTTCGCCAGACATGGAATTCCCAGGATTGCCGTTAGCGACAATGGTCCGTGCTTCAACTGTAAGGAGTGGCAACAGTTTGCAGCACAGTATGACTTTCAGCACATCACATCCAGTCCTTTGTATGCTCAGTCGAATGGTAAGGCAGAGAAAGGTGTTCAAGTTCTCAAACAGCTACTGAAGAAAGCGACAGAAAGCAAGTCTGATCCTTATCTCGCCCTGCTGAGCTACCGAGCCTCACCTTTAGACTCTGGTTCTTCACCTGCTGAACTCCTAATGGGTCGCAAGTTGCGCACCATGCTACCCTGCTGTGCAAAAGAAAAGCAGAGTAAGGAACTAAGACAGAGACTGCAACTGTTAAAGCTGAAACAGAAATCAAACTATGACAAGTCATCCAAAACTCTGAAACCATTGACAAGGGATGATGTTGTCAGGATTGAGGATCCAAATGCATGGAACAGGAAAGCTACAGTTCTTGAGGAAGTAGGACCAAGGTCATACACTGTTAGAACTGAGGAAGGACAGATTCTCAGGAGGAACCGCCGTTCCCTCCTAAAAACACAAGAGACTATCCAAGAGCAAATCGATGACAATGCCGCAACTGAATCTTGACACTCACCACCAGAACAATCTAACACAAACACACATACAGGCTCTCATGAAAACACATCAGACTTACCTGTGCTGAGAAGATCCACATGTGAAGTAAAAAAGCCTGATAGACTTAATCTTTGAGTATAAAGTAAAGCTTTGAAAATGCGTTGACTGTTGTGAAAATGTTTATGTTTATAGAGCACTAACAAAAGTGTTACTGATATCATCTTTATCATGTTTCTTGAAAGTTGATTGATATTGATTTTGTTTAACCTCAAAGAAAGGGGGATGTAATGATCAGTAACATGTCATTCTAGAATGGTACACTAGGTGGAGCTGTATGTATATAAGAGTGGGCTACCCACGATGCACTAGGTTACCCACAAGGCAGTAGTCAAGATGGATGCCTGCACACGAAGTCCACATGGCTGAATAAAGTGACTAGCTCAAGCTAGCTGTTCATAATGATAATGTCTATTTATTTATGAACATAACATCCCCCAATCTGCAGGAACCGTTCCAGAATCTATAGAATTTTGGAAGATGACAACCAATGCGTCCACTATCCCAATGGCCACCTCTTTCAAAACCCTAGGATGTAGGTCATGAGGTCCCTTGAGATTTATCGACTTTTAGTTCCATTAATTTTGCTAGTACTTTTTTTTTACTAATAATAATTTCTTTAAGTTCCTCATTCTCGCCACACCCTTGGTTTTCTCGTATTTCTGGGAGGTTTTTTGTGCCTTCCTCCGTGAAGACAGAAACAAAGTATTTATTTAATTTCCCTGCCATTTCCTCATTTCCCATTATAAATTCTCCCATCTCTGACTGTAAAGGACCTACATATACCTTCACCAGTCTTTTCCTTTTCACATACCTATACAAGCTTTTACAATCCATTTTTATATTTTTCGCTAGTTTGTGCTCACATTCCATTTTCTCTTTCTTTGTCAATTTCTTGGTCCCCCTTTGCTGATTTCTAAAAAGATCCCAATCCTCAGGCTAACCGCTTTTTCTGGCAACTTTATAAGCTTCCTCCTTTGACTTAATACTAGCTTTAATTTCTTTTGTTAGCCATGGTTGGATCACTTTTCCTTTTGGGTTTTTATGTGTGGCGTGAATGTTACTTGGCACTTGTCAGCCCAAGCCTGAATGTTGTCCAGGCCTTGTTGCATGCGGGCATGGACTGTTTCATTATCTGAGGAGTTGCGAATAGAACTGAACACTGTGCAGTCATCAGCGAACATCCCCACTTCTGACCTTATGATGGAGGGAAGGTCATTGATGAAGCAGCTGAAGGTAGTTGCACCTAGGGCACTGCCCTAAGGAACTCCTGTAGCCATGTTCTGGGGCTGAGATGATTGACCTCCAACAACCACAACCATCTTCCTTTGTGCTAGGTATGGCTCCAGCCAGTGGAGAGTTTTCCCGATTCCCATTGACTTCAGTTTTACTAGGGCTCCTTGGTACCAGATTTGGTGCAATGCTGCCTTGATGTCAAGGGCAGTCACTCTCACCTCACATGTAGAGACGGCAGTTCGGGCACCATGGCAGTTTACACAGAAGTGGAGTGCAACCCCCCTCTCTCGCACCCCTCCCGGGAACTCCCCCAGACATTGTTCTGCAGGCACAGAAAGAACTAAAGACCCTCTGGTTGCCCCCGTGCCTGGTCAGGCTGACATTGGTCAGATGGGTTACTCCTGCTCTCGGGGAGAGAACAGGAGAAGAAAATAACTAAAAGCTACCAGATTAATAAAAACATATACAATATAAACAATGTGGTTCAAGCAGTGAATTCGATTTTAACTCCTTTTATTTAACAGGTCCATCAGACTTCGAATTGTGTGTTATTACCTCTGATCAGCTGCAATAAAGTTATTGTCCTTCCACTGCAGGCTAAAGGCCATTATGTTGTGTTATTTTGGTTTAAGTACTGCTTCCGACTCACTTTGCAGCAATGACTTGCATCAGTAACTTGAGGCTGTGCGATTGTCTGACTTGTTCTGTGGACCAATGCTGCCCCCTGCTGTTCAATGTGTCAATCACAGCCTCCAGTGCCATTATTGTCCTTTCTCCCCATTTGTTGCCCTCTCCTCTTGCAGAGAACTCCTGCTGCACAGGCCCTTGGGACAGCAGTGAGTGCTTATACCTCACTCAATGGCCTGAGAGAGCCTGGACAGTGACGAGTGACGGGCTTTGTACCAGGGAGAGGATCATCGAAGCTGAGCCTAACCCTCGCTCAATACCCACACACACGCACGTGCACATATGCACACAACACTCATGTCCGCAAACACGCACACTCTCGTGGGTATATACTCAGCTCATGCACGAGCCTGCTCGCACCCTCACAAGCGTGCACAGACACACACTCTCTCACACACTCCGAAAAGAAAGAACTTGCATTTATATAGCACCTTCTACGACCTCAGGAGGTTCCAAAGTGTTTACAGCCAATGAAGTTGTTTTGGAGTGCAGTCGCTGTTGTAATGTAGGAAACATGGCAGACAATTTGCGCACAGCAAGCTCCCACGAACAGCAATGAGAAGTTTTTTTGTGAATGTTGGATGAGGGATAAATATTGGTTAAGTGGGGGCGGTGGGTAGGGGATCCCACCTCTGATTACTATCCAGCAATAAAGTGAGGAGAGGAACGGGTGTGGTACCTCCCACTTTCCGTTAAATAAGGTTGATGACTATTCTCTCGTGAGCTATCAGCAGACTTTGAGTGGTCCCAGAACCTTCCAAAGGCCTGAGTCAGCTCCTTCAAGAACTCGGAGAGAAAAGGGAATAAAAATGTATGGGGGCCGGGGTGGGGTGGGGTGGATGAAGAGAATTAAGAATATATTAAGACCACAGTACACATTCTCACCTACACTGTCTCCGGCTAGAGTCTTTAGATGGTGATTTGGAAAGCCGGTTTGATTCCCTCTGCCTCCGCTCGCTCGCCAAGTCCAGCATGGGACTGGACTGGACTGGACCGGACCGGGCCACGCCACCATCCTCTGCCTGACTGGGCTCCAGGAATATCCTGCCCTCAAACGACTGCGCCATAAAAGTACATAATCCTAATATCAAAACTCTTCTGTACAAGACAAGAAGACCCAGCAATCATTTTCTGATTGGCAGTGATGGGTTGTAATGAGCCAAAACTTCTTTGGACGTGATTAAGTCTTTGCATTTATGGAAGGCACGTTTACAGTCTTCGCTCCATTTCCAAATTACTCCTGGTTGTAGCAGTTCATTAAGAGGGTGTAGAAGAGTTGATAAGTTCGGTAAAAATTTATGATAGTAATTTATTAATCCCAGGAACGACCTTAATTGTGAAACATTTTCAGGTGCTGGGGCTTTTATGACCGCTTCAATTTTTTTCAGGTGACTTATGCAACCCTTCCTTATTAATTATGTGGCCACAATATATTTGGTTTTGGAAAAATTCGCACTTGGGGCGATTTGCTCGTAGGCCCCGTTCTCTTAGCCTAGTGAGCATCTGCTCCAAATTGGCAAGGTGCTCGTTGTCGTTTTCTCCTGTTACAAGGATGTCGTCTAGGTAGCATTGAGTCCCCGGAATCCCTTGGAGGACTTGTTCCATAGCTCTTTGCCAGATAGCTGGAGCGGATGCTACTCCGAAAACCAGTCGATTGTACTGGTACAGACCTTTGTGTGTATTTATCGTGAGATATTTTTTTTTAGAGGCCTCTTCAACCTCCATCTGTAGATATGCCTGTGCCAAGTCAATTTTGGTGAAACGTTTCCCTCCGGATAGTGAGGCGAAAATATCTTCTATCCTCGGAAGAGGATACTGTACCATGTGAAGGACCGGGTTTACAGTCACCTTGAAGTCTCCACAGATGCAAATTTTTCTCTGTTCTTCAGATTTATCATTATTCAATGCTTTCTTCATGACTGGACGATGGGTGTTGCCCACTCGCTCCAATCTATTTTGGATAATACGCCTGCCTTTTCCAAATTCTCCAGCTCTGCCTCGGCTGCTGGACGAATTGCGTATGACACCGGTCTTGCCTTAAAAAACTTGGGAATTGCTGCATCTTCCACTTTTATTGAGGCGGTGATGCCTTTCAAGGTTCCTAGTTTCTCTTGAAACACTTCTTTGGCGTTGGCCAAGATGTCTTTTAATCGTTCAGGTATGACGTCATCATCGTTTTTTTCCTTACTGGTCACCGTCAGTGCCTGAATGGAGTGCCAGTCTAAACGTATTTTCCTGATCCATTCACGTCCCAACAGCGGTGGACCACCATCTTGTAGAATGTATAAATACAACTTTTGTATTTCCTTGCCGTTGTATACAACAGGCACCTTTATTTTTCCTTTGGGGTATACTTTCTGCCCTGTATATGTTTTCAAGATAATGGATGTGTCTTTTAAAGGTATATGCGGAAATAGCCGCTCGTAATCCCGTCGATTTATGACGGTCAGAGCTGATCCTGTATCTAGCTCCATTTTAACTGGGGACCCTGCTATCGTGAAGGTAACCCAAATGGTCTGGTAATCATCTTTGGCAATTACATTATGTAATTTGAGACAGCTTAGTCTCTTGTTTTCAGAGTCGCTATCGCTCTTCTGGTCTTTGGAGCTACTGTCCGTCATCATTTGTACCTTTCTGTACTTTTCTTTATTGATTTTTTTTTTCCTGTCCGTGGATTTTTTTTGTCCAGATCGGCATACCCGTGCAATGTGTCCAATCTTTCCGCATTGCCTGCATGCTTTGTCCTTGAACCAGCAGTCCCCCTGGTCATGGGTGGATCTGCCGCAGCGATAACATCTCTCGAAACCCTGTGTCATTTCATGGGTGCCGAAGTCCTGTGTCTTTTGTTGTATCTCTGCAGCTCCTCTTGCGGCCGCTTCGTATGATACAGCCATACTGAAAGCCTTGTCCAGTGTTAAATCTTTTTCAGAAAGCAGCCTTTTCTGTGTTCCTTTACTTAGGAGACCGCAGACGAATTTGTCTCGAAGATAATCTGCTAGTCCTGCCCCGAATTGGCAGTGTTTTGATAGCTTTCTTAATTCGGTGAGGTAATCAGCGTTACTTTCATTCTTGTGTTGATTTCTCTTGAAGAATTTGAATCGTTCCGCTATCAGCAGCGGTGTTGGGTTTAAGTGCACCTGTAGGGTATCAACAATTTCTTTAAAATTCTTGTCCTTTGGTTTGGCTGGAGTGATTAAATTTTGTAACAGCCTGTATGTCTTTGCGCCCATTAGATTTAGCAGTACTGAAGCTTTTTTTTCATCTTCTATTCCATTTGCGGTGCAATATACCTCCACTCTTTCCACATATGTGGTCCAATCCTCTATCTCGTTATCAAAAGCATCAATATTGCCAGACTTAGGCATCCTAGAAAAAAAATGGCGCTTCCTGCGCTTCTCTTTCTTTTTTGCAGAAAAGATACGCTGTTTCCCGCGGATTCCGTTCTTTTTATTTATTTATTTACAGTTGGAGACTCGTTCCCGCCGGACTCTCTCTCTGGGTCTGAACGCCGACCTGCTTGCAGCGCCGGCCGTCTCCCGAGTGCTCCCTCCCCGTCTGTTACTGCTTGCCTTCACTTTCGCTGCTTGGCCTAGTTGCAGAGCCAGCCGCTGGAGCCCCAGCCCGACGCCCAGGAAGGATTATTGCAGTACCTGCCACCAGCTTGGCTAGCTGGTGAAACCACAGCTTTTTCTTTTTCTTGATTTTTCTTCAACTTTGGACGCCAGAGGAATCGATGTCCTTGAGGTGCTGCCGAATTGCAGGTAAGTCCGTTTCCAATTCATTGCCACTGTTGTGTCCGTGTGTTGATAGAGACACTGAAGGCAGGAGTTGGTTTCACAGGTGTTTACTAAACAAAGTCTGGAGGGGAACTAACTGATACAACACAATATACAGGCTTATATAGCCCAAGTGGCCATTACCAGCATTACAGTACACCTGGGGCTCTTAAAGGCACATACACTACATTCTTCAAAGAGTATTATGGGATAGTTAACCTCTAACCAAACCACTGGAGCAGGCTGATGGGACCTCTGACGAACAGTCTTATCTAAAGGGTGACAATGCAGTCACCTGGGGCGTGCCGTGAGTTTGATGGCGTAGTTTTGCTCCTCTTCGTATGTTCGAGTCAGAATCTTGAGAGAAGCAGAGGGACACGGAGAACACGGGACAAAAGGTCATCGACCTGAAGCGTTAACTCGGTTTCTCTCTCCCTGGGTGCTGCCTGACCTGCTGAGTATTTCCAGCATTTTCTGTTTTTATTTGAGATTTCCGGCATCCGCAGTATTTTGCTTTTGTAGGATACGAAACGAGCTGACCTTCCTTTTTCCATTTCGGACGAGTTCTCCCCATAAACCTATCCCGGTGCCGACTGACTTGCTGTATATTTGCAGAAATTTTCCTTCTTTATTTCCTGCTGTGCTGCACATTTTGGGGAAAAATGTGTCCACTTTGACTGCTTTGTTCTGAGTCTGCAGTTTGTCTCAATGAGAGGAATTGTCTGTTTTTTTTATTTATTCGTTTATGGGATGTGGGCATCACTAGTAAGGCCGGCATTTATTGCCTATCCCTAGTTGTCCTGGAGAAGCTGGTGGTGAGCCGCCTTCTACAACTGAGTGACTTGCTGGGCCATTTAAGAACATAAGAAATAGGAGCAGGAGTCGGCCATTCGGCCCCTCGAGCCTGCTCCGCCATTCAATAAGATCATGGCTGATCTACCGCCTCATCTCCACTTTCCTGCACTATCCCCATATCCCTTGATTCCCTTAATATCCAAAAATCTATCGATCTCAGTCTTGAATATACTCAACGACTGAGCCTCCACAGCCCTCTGGGGTAGAGAATTCCAAAGATTCACCACCCTCTGAGTGAAGAAATTTCTCCTCATCTCAGTCCTAAATGGCCGACCCCTTATTCTGAGACTGTGACCCCTGGTTCTAGACTCCCCAGCCAGGGGGAAACATCCTCCCTGCATCTACCCTGTCAAGCCCTGTAAGAATTTTGTATGCTTCAAAGGGTAGTTAAGAGTCAACCAGATTGATGTGGATCTGGAGTCACATAGAGGCCAGACCGGGTAAGGACAGCAGATTTCCTTCCCTAAAGGACATTAGTGAACCAGTTGGGTTTTTCTGACAATCCAGTAGTTTCATGGTCACCATTACTGATACTAGCTTTTTATTCCAGATTTATTTAATTAACTGAATTTAAATTCCCCAGCTGCCGTGGTGGGGTTTGAACTCATGTCTCCGGATCATTAGTCCAGGCCTTTGGATTCCTAGTCCAGTGACATAACCACTATGCTACTGTACCCGTCTTTAAAAATGAAACCAAGATCTAATTTTATTTAAAGTGCAGTACAGCATTTCACAGCTGGGGGCGCAGTCGTGCTGCCGAAGCCACAGTGGGAGTTCTGGTTACAGGAGCCCATCGCGGAGGAGAGCTGTGAGTCCCGCTCTCTGTCTCTGACGCTCAGGATTCCTCATCCTGAAGGGGACCGGTTTGTGCCTCATCTTCAGCAGGCCCCGCAGGTGCGTCACGTAGCACCGTGTTAGTCTCACCAGGGCGACAAACTGCTGCCTCAAGTCAGTAAACTGCGGACAGGAGCACAACAAAGTCACACGTCAGTGTCAAACAAACAAACCAAAACACTTTGCAGCCAATGAAGTTCTTTTGGAGTGTAGTCACTGCTGTAATATAGGAAACGCGGCAGCCAGGTTGCGCACAGAAAGCTCCCACAAACAGCAATGTGATAATGACTGGATAATCTGTTTTTAGTGATGTTGATTGAGGGATAAATATTGGCCCCAGGGCACCGGGGAGAACTCCCCTGATGATCTTCGAAATAGTGCCGTGGGAGCTTTTACGTCCACCTGAGAAAGGGCCTCGGTTTAACGTCTCATCCGAAAGACGGCACCTCCGACAGTGCAGCACTCCCTCAGCACTGCACTGGGAGTGTCAGCCTAGATATTGTGCTCAACTCCCCCCAACCTTCTGACTCAGGTGAGAGTGCGACCCACTGAGCCGCGGCTGACCTGCAGGACAATTCGAGAGTGTGACACAGTTCTGACGAAAGATCATCGACCTGAAACGTTGACTGTTTCTCTCTTCACAGATGCTGCCTGACCTGCTGAGTATTTCCAGCATTTTCAGTTTTTATTTTCAAAATTTCTTCATTGGCTGTAAAGCACTTTGGGACATCCTGAGGTCATGTAAGGCGCTATATAAATGCAGGTCTTTACTTTTCTTTTAAGACGCTGGCCTACTGGGGCACAGCTTCCACGGGCACCAGAACCTCAACCGAGCGACAATTCTCTTATTGGCCTAGACAAGGAGCGTCTGGACAAGGCGAGGACTGTTCTCATCGATAGGATCACACGCAGGCATTTTCCACCAGGGGTCGGTAGAGAGCAACCAGGGACAGGAACCCTGGTTGTTTCGTGCCAGAGGCCCAGGGACACTGAAACCAGGCAGCGGCCTGCCCGAGATCAGCGAACACCGTGCTCCATGCTGCGGAGCGGTGTGGTTCTAGCTGGTTAAACCCCGGCCGTATCCAGCACACATTAAAATGGCACACTGGATCCTTGGCTTTATTAATAGAGGCACAGAGTACAAAAGCAAGGAAACTATGCTAAACCTTTATAAATCACTGTTTAGGCCCCAGCAGGAGTATTTCACCAATTCTGGGCACCACACTTTAGGAAGGATGTCAAGGTCCTGGAGAGGGTACAGAGGAGATTTACTAGAAAGGTCCCAGAGAGGAGGAACTTCCGTTATGTGGAGAGATTGGAGAAGCTGGGATTGTTCTCCTTAGAACAGCGAAAGTTACGAGGAGATTTAATTGAGGTGTTCAAAATCATGAGGGGCTTTGAGAGAGTAAATAAGGAGAAACTGTTTCCACTGGCAGGAGGGTCAGTAACCGGAGGACACAGATTTAAGATAATTGGCAAAAGAACCAGGGATGAGATGAGGAGAATTATATTTACGCAGCGAGTTGTTGTGATCTGGAATGTTCTGCCTGAAAGGGCGGTGGAAGCAGATTCAGTAGAAACTTTCAAAAGGGAATTGGATAAATACTTGAAGGGGAAAAATTGCAGGGCTACGGGGAAAGGGCGGGGGAGCGGGACTAATTGGAGAGCTCCCACAGAGCCGGCACAGGCACGATGGGCCGAATGGCCTCCTTCTGTGCTGTAAGATTCTGAGGCATTTTACCAGGCAAACTGAAGCTGTGCCCGTGTGGGTTCCTCAGTAGTTTGGTTTGGAGTCTCGAGCACGTGTCAGACACCCAGTGAAACTCCCCCACCCCCCCAATTAAACCTGAGGCTGGGGTTGAGGCACAGTCTTGGGCAGAGAACGGTCACCTTCCCAATGCCGGACCCACACCTCGGTGCTGACACTGGGTGGCAACAAAAGGTAAATGGCTCATTCCCCAAAGCGGATCCCCTTCACCTTGAATAACACACAAAACAAAATCATCGGAAGGAGAAGCAGAGAGTGCGCTGAAAGTTACCTCCTGATGTATGGAGCCGGGGAAGGTGCCTGGCGGCTTCGCTCCCACATCAGCGAGATGCTGGTCCCGTTCGAGGTTTGGTTTAAATGAGGCAACCTGAAGCTCGATTTGCTGCAATGACAGAATGAAAATATAAACCAGCGGGAGGGGGAACGGAAGGAATCATCAATAAAGGGCGCTTGAGTGGGTTTGAACCTGGGGCATAGGGGGATTCCACCGGGGGAGGGGAGAGAGATTCAACTGGAAGCCTTATTTGCCTCTCCCCACCCTGGACACTGAGGCTAATTGAAATGCCTCCTCATTCCTCCAAGAGCAGCTAACTTGATATAAGCCAGGGATTGGAGCCCACGCCTTTTCAGAGTCACCACTCCCAGCACAGAGTCTCACTCAAGGGAGCACGGAGTGAAGAATCGATGCACCCAATTCAAGCTGCTCCCAATTCTCCAGCCATTAATAGATCTGGCTGCTAACACAGCATCTGGAAAATGGTAGGCAGCAGCTTAGGGCCCACCATATAACTAGCCCCTGTCCCCAGCCCAGGTCCCGGCACCCAAGCCCAGGCCCCTTGGCACCACAGCCCCCAGCCCAGGCTCCGGCTCCCAGCCCAGGCTCAGCCTCTCAGCCCACACCCCATGTCCAGGCCCCCAGCCAAGCGCCCCCCCCACCCCCCAACCTCCAGACCGGACCAGCTTAGGCCCCAGCCTCCCAGCCCAGGCCCCCACCTCCAGATGAGACCAGCCCAGCCCAGACCACAGCCCCCAGCCCGCACCCCATGTCCAGGCTCCAGCCCAGCCCAAGGCCGCCCCCCCAACCCCCCCTCAGGCCCCAGCCTCCAGACCAGACCAGCCCAGCCCAGGTCACAGCCCCCAGCCCAGGCTCCGGCTCATGGCTCCCAGCCCAGGCCCTGAGCCTATGTTCAGACCCCGGCCCCCAGCCCAGGCCCCCCCACCCCCAGACCAGCTTAGGCTCCTGGCCCCCGGCCCAGGCCTAGGTTCAGACCCCGGCCCCCAGCCCAGGCCTCAGCCCACAGCCCATTTGTCAGCTCCAGGCCTAGGTTCAGACCCAGTCAGGCCTTCAAATAAAAGGTGTCAATTGGAATTGGAATCCTCGGAGGGAAGGAGAGACAATCAGTGGCCAGGCAACCTTACAGCTGTGGAGCTGGCTGTGGATGGGGCCTAAGAGCAGGACGTTGCTCCCTCTCACACCTCTATATTGCCCCCTCCTGTTTTAGGTAGGACACCTTAAGGAGGGAAAACAACTAGGGAGGAGATTAAAAAAACATTTAATTATGTCAAATAAACGACTTTAAATCTCCATGAGTTCAGATTGCTTCAGACACACCCTGTCCGCAGTAGTATCTTCGATATTAGAGCAGCTTCATTGTGATAGTCGAAAGCTCGGACCCTTCTTCTCCCCCTCCCCCTTTCTTACCTTGAAGACCTGGACACACTCACTCACGATCCTCCGACAGTTGCCCAGCTGGGGGGCTCTCTCTTCAATTTCCTCTACTATTCTCTAAAATTAGAGAAAAAAAACAAGTGATTCGAAATGACTCTACCGCGACCAAATAATTCTACACAGCATTACTGATCTAGAACACTATACCACACTGTACGGCCCCACACTGAAACAGAACTGTGCATTACATTGCATAGCGTCACACTGATCTGAACAGTATGCGTGGCTGTAATGCATCACAGTGATCTAGAATAGCGAGTTACATTGCACAGCAAGACAGTGATCTGGAGCAGTGCCTCACTCTATAGCATCACACTGATCTGGAACCGTATACAGGTTGGACCCCGGTAATCCGGCACCCTCGGGACCAGGCCGGTGCTGGACCACTGAAAATTCCAAACCACTGAAGGTGTCGAAAGTCACCACAAACACCGCCACCACCTGCTCCGCCTCTTCCTGCTGCTGCTCTCCCTGTGCCGCCGCCGACCCCGCGCTGCTCGGGCTCGATCGCTCCGCCGAGCCGTCGGTGATGCTGTGCGGTCCAGGCGCTGATCCTGACCCGGCGGCGGTCCCGGGACCCGAGCCGGACCCATCCCAGGGAGGGAATGTGACAACAGGGCCTTCCTCGTGCTGGACCACTGAAGGTGCCAGACCGTCAGGTGCCGGATTACCTGTGTTCAACCTCGTGCGGCATCACACTGATCTAGAACAATTTTGTTAATACAGGTAGACTACCCTTTATCCGAACTTCCGAAAACCGAAACCCTCTAAAAACCGAAGATTTTTTCGTTCAGCGTAAGTCGTGCGCACGACATGATCAGAGTGGCGCACGACTTACGCTGAGCAGGGCAGAGGGTCACTGAGTTCCCTCCTGGGTAGGAGATTGCAGGCCGAGCCGGATAAGGGATAGTGTATCCTTTTTCCGCACTTCCGAAAACCGAAATCATTCAGCGTAAGTCGTGCGCACGACCCCGACCCCCACCCCCGACCCCCCGACGACCCCCCCGCCGACCCCAACCCCCGCCCTTTCGGATAAGGGATAGTGTACCAGCCTTTATCCGCACTTCCGAAAACCGAAAACCGAAAGTGTTTTTGTTCAGCGTAAGTCGTGCGCACGACCCCGACCCCCGCGCCGACCCCCACCCCCCGCCGACCCCCACCCCTGACAAATTTCCCAGTCTTATAAAATACCTTCCGAAATCCGAAATTTTCCGAAAACCGAAACACGGCTGGTCCTGAGGTTTTCGGATAAAGGATAGTCTACCTGTAGTTCATTGAATTTACATTTTTGTTTCAGCATGCACACTTTACCAGACACAGGAACATGAATAGGCCTCTCACAGGATATACAGCACAGAAACAGGCCATTCGGCCCAACCAGTCCATGCCGGCATTTATGCTCCACTCGAGCCTCCTCCCGTCTTTCCTCATCTAAATCTCAGTGTAACCATCTATTCCCTTCTCCCTCATATGCTTAACCAGCCTCCCTTAAATGCATCGATACTATTTGCTTCAACCACTCCCTGTGGCAGCGAGTTCCACATTCTCACCACCAAGTTTCTTCTGAATTCCCCATTTGATTTCAGCCCCTCGAGCCTGTTCCGCCATTCAATTAGATCATGGCTGATCTGTATCTTAACTCCAGCTACCCGCCTTGGTTCCGTAATCCTCAACACCCTTACCTAACAAAAATCTATCAATGTCAGTTTTGAAATTTTCAACTGACCACCCAACCTCAACAGCTTTTTGGGGGGGAGAGAGTTCCAGATTTCCACTCCCCTTTGTGTGGCGAAGTGCTTCCTGACATCACCCCTGAACGGCCTGGCTCTAATTTTAAGGTTATGCCCCCTTGTTCTGGACTCCCCCCACCAGAGGAAATCGTTTCGCTCTCTACCCAATCAAATCCTTCAATCACCTTAAACACCTCAATCAGATCACACCTTAATCTTTTATACTGAAGGGAGTACAAGCCTAGTCTGTGCAACCTGTCCTCATCATTTAGCCCCGGTATCATTCTGGTGACCCTACGCAGCGCTCCCCCTCCAAGGCCAATATATCCTCCGAGGGGCAGGGCCCAGAACTGAATGCAGTGTCCAGGTGGGGTCTGACCAGAGCTTTATATAAACTAATATAACTTTCACCTCAAATAACAACAGAAAATGCTGGAAATACTCAGCAGGCCAGGCAGCATCCGTGGAGAGAGAAACAGAGTTAACGTTTCCCTCTCCACGGATGCTGTTTGGCCTGCTGAGTATTTCCAGCATTTTCTGTTGTTATTTCAGATTTCCAGCATCCGCAGTATTTTGCTAGTATAACTTCCACCTCTTTGTATTCCAACCCTCGAGATTAAGGCCAACATTCCGTGAGCCTTTTTAACTTTTTTTGTACCTGTCCACTAGCTTTTAGTGATTTCTGTACAAGAGCCCCTCAATCTCTCTGCTCCTCCACAGCTCCTAGCTTCTCACCATTAAGAAAATTCTCTGATCTATCTTTCTTAGATCCAACGTGGATGACCGCACAGAGGAGAGAGCGAGATTGTATTTTCTCTCTCTCGTCTATGCCAGTGAATTATGCCATTAAATCAACAGTCCAAATCATTAAAACTGAAGTAACGGAGGGGTGGATGAGGGTGGTGCAGTTGATGTTGTGTATATGGATTTTCAAATGGCGTTTGACAAAGTACCACATAATAAACTTGTTAGCAAAATTAAAGCCCATGGGATTAAAGGGACTGTGGCAGCATTAGATACAAAATTGGCCAATGAGCAGAGAGTAGTGAACAGTTGGAGGGAAGTGTGTAGTGGTTTCAGTATTAGAACCACTGGTCTTTTTGATATATATTAATAATCTGAACTTGGACATAAAAGGTATAATTTCAAAGTTTCAACCCCAGCTTCTCCAATCTCCCCACATAACTGAAGTCCCTCATCCCTGGTGCCATTCTAGTAAGTCTCCTCAGCACCCTCCCCATGACCTTAACATCCTTCCTAAAAGGTGTGGTGCCCAGAATTGGCCACAATACTCCAGCTGAGGCTTAACCAGTGATTTATGCAAGAACATCTCCACGCACTTTATAAAAGGGGACAAGTGGACCAGAACAGGAAGTGCGGGAATCTGGGGAGGAGGTGATCGGGAGGTAGCCTTTCAGGAGACGAGTAGCAAGTGAGTGAAGTCGGGCGAGGGCGGGAGGAGGGCTGCGCAGGGACTTAGTGTAGGAGCAGACATGGACTAGAGTTTTCAGGAATAGCTGAAGTTTAAGAGGAGTGAGGAGAGCTTTAGAGAAAAGGCACTGACTGGTGCTGGGGTTACAGTTCAGTGGGCGCAGGTCACCATGTGGTACTATTGCCAAGGGGCCTTTTGTCAAGTGTGCCCGCACCCCTCTGACGTAGCCTCCTAGTCCACCTCTGGCTGTCCAGGCTAGTGAGTCCTCCCCCACCCCCCACTCCCGGTGTGTAATGTGCTTTGCTCCTTCCCCACACCCACTTACTGTAACAGCAGGTTCCCCCCCACCCCATCCTGCCTTCCGGATACACCACCAAGTGCACAACCCCTGCTGCCTGGGGTCACAATAGGAGCTGCTCCTGCCTGCTCACACGGCAAGAAGCAGATTCAGGAAACTCTGCGGGAGGAAGCCATATCCCAGCTTCACTCAAACTCAAACTGGTCTATTGTCACCAGAGGTTAAGGACTGGGGCCAGTATGAGTATATCTGGCCTGGTACAGGACTGGGGCCAGTATGCGTATACCTGGCCTGGTACAAGACTGGGGCCAGTATGAGTATACCTGGCCTGGTACAAGACTGGGGCCAGTATGAGTATACCTGGCCTGGTACAAGACTGGGGCCAGTATGAGTATACCTGGCCTGGTACAAGACTGGGGCCAGTATGAGTATACCTGGCCTGGTACAAGACTGGGGCCAGTATGAGTATACCTGGCCTGGTCCCGGACTGGGGCCAGTATGAGTATACCTGGCCTGGTCCCGGACTGGGGCCAGTATGAGTATACCTGGCCTGGTCCCGAACTGGGGCCAGTATGAGTATACCTGGCCTGGTCCTAGACTGGGGCCAGTATGGAGATACCCACCCACAGTGATGGTCTCATTCATTCCACATGTTTATCAGCCTCAGATTATGGGGTGTTTGTATCCTCAGTGTGGGTTGTGCCTACAAGAACCCGGTGACAGGGGAGTCCTTGAATAAAACCCAGACTGCCCCTCACCTTCCACAGGTGACTGCTCTTGAAAAAAGGATCCTCACCTTCTGGTGACCGAGGTTCTTTACGATCAGAGACTCGCTGTCGCACTCCACGGAGTGAATCCATTCCTGGAACTTGCTGGTCCGCGCCATCCAGTCATGGAGCTGATAGTACGATAACTGGTAAGATTCATAACAGCTTGCAAAGCTGTTCAATAACTGCAACCTGAAATTCAGAACAGTGGGTTAGAATGAACAGGGCCGGAGGGGTCAGTTGGAACTGGGCCGGAGGGGTCAGTCAGAATGGACAGGGTTAAAGCAGTCAGTCACAGTGAACAAGTCGAGAGCAGTCAGTGATCATTCACACTGCAGGGAGTGAACTGAGAATTATTTGCTCCAGAGTTTACTTCGGATCAATTCATACTGGCTGCTCGAAATCCCAGTCTTACTTCCAGGGTTTAAACGTTACGGAAACTGCTGACGTTATTGTGTCATGACATGTGCACAATGGAATCACAATGCACGTATTCAGGACAGTCAATAATATTTCCCAGCAACTTAAACGAGTTTCTCTATTAGCTCCGTGAGGGAAAGTCACTGCTACAGAGCTTTGTGTGCTTTGAGTATTGTGTGCAGTTTTGGTCACCTTATCTGAGGAAGGATGTTCTTGCCATGGAGGAAGTGCAGCGAAGATTCACCAGACTGATACCTGGGATGGCAGGAATGACGTATGAGGAGATTGGGTCGATTGGGCTTATACTCGCTGGAGTTTAGAAGAATGAGAGGGGATCTCATTGAAACTTATAAAATTCTAACAGGACTAGGCAGACTAGATGCAGGAAGGATGTTCCCAATGGCAGGGTAGTCCAGAACCATGGGTCACAGTCTAAGGGGTAAGCCATTTAGGACTGAGATGAGGAGGAATTTCTTCACCCAGAGAGTGGTGAACCTGTGGAATTCTCTACCACAGAAGGCAGTTGAGGCCAATTCATTAAATATATTCAAGAAGGAGTTAGATATATTTCTTAAGGCTAAAGGGATCAAGGGATATGGGGAGAAGGCAGGGACAGGGTACTGAATTTGGATGATCAGCCATGATCTCATTGAATGGCCGACTCCTGCTCCTATCTTCTATGTTTCTATGTTATCCTTATCGCCCAAGTTCTCCTGCTTTACTGGTCAACTTCCAGCCTTGTTCTCACTCTGCTCTGCACTTCTGAACCCAGACCACGGAAGGCCTCGTTTACCCTGCGGTGTGGGGTCTGTGGCTCAGGTGAGAAGTCCTCCGTTTTACCTGGGCATCTCCAGAGCGATCCACTCCAAAATGGCTGACCTCACTCTCTGTTCACACGTGCACGCGAAGATTGACCAGAGCTTACAGTGGTGAGCCGCAATGAGGGGTCAGCTAAAAGGCCATAATCGAATCAGAGTCCAAATGGTCAGTATAGAGAAGTAGAGGCCGTTTGAATGTAACTAGTTCCTGTCCTAGGACATTGTCGATCATTCTGTTTTGCTACATTATCATCTCTCCATGTCTTCCCCACAGATGCTGTAACTCTCTGCCTTCTGTATGACTTTTCCTGAACCTTTTAAAGGCAGTTTATCGCCACATACACTAGAACAGGTCCTTCGTTCAACTGGGCATAAGAACATAAGAAATAGGAGCTGGAGTCGGCCATTCGAGCCAGCTCCGCCATGCAACAAGATCATGGCTGATCTTCTGCCTCAACTCCACCTTCCCGTACAATCCCTATACTCTTTAATTCCCTTCATTCCCAAAAATTTATCGACCTCAGTTTTAAATATACTCAACGACGGAGCATCCACAGCCCTCTGGGGTAGAGAATTACAAAGATTCACAACCCTCTGAGTGAAGAAATGTCTCATCTCAGTCCTAAATGGCTGACCTCTTATTCTGAGACTGTGACCCCTGGTTCTAGATTCCCCAGCCAGGGGAAACATTGTCTCAGTATTAACCCTGTCAAGCCTCTTAAGAATTTTATATGTTTCAATGAGATCACCTCTCATTCTTCTCAATTCTGGGGAATATAGGCCTAGTCTACTCAATCTCTCCTCATAGGGCAATCCCCTCGTCCCAGGAACCAGTCTAATGAACCTTCGCCAAGATCAGCCATGATCTTATTGAATGGCGGTGCAGGCTCGAGGGGCCAAGTGGCCTATTCCTGCTCATGTTTCTTATGTTCATTGCACTCTCTCTAAGGCAAGTATGTCTTTCCTTAGGTAAGGAGACCAGAACTGTACACAGTACTCCAGGTGTGGCCTCACCACTGCTCTGTATAATTGTAGTAAGACCTCTTATACTCTAATCCCTTTGTAACAAAAGCTAACATACCTAGGGTGGTATCCCTTAAGAGTTTAACTTATTGTCGTCACGAGAGACATGTAATCTTCCCACACTTGTGCATTGTACACGGGTCACTGGGCGACGGAGGCAGCCGGCACTGCAGGTTAGATGGAGGGTAAATGACATCATCACTCACCGCCTCCAAGGACATTTTAGGTAAAATTTCAAGGCCTGGGCAACAAGGCAAACTAGATTGGGCCAGGGTTGTCGCAGGAGGTCACCCAGTGTCAGATCACAGGCCCTGGTTACTGGACAAAGGAGACAGAAAATTAATGAATGAAATGCAAGCACCTCAAACCAAAGCTAGAGACAGTGGAAGGAGGGGGTGGGAGAGGGACCGTCCTCCATAAAACAAGTCTTTTAACCTGCTTTTAGAGTTGAATATTTTTTCTGACTGGAAAGAGTCTCTCTCAGTGAAAAAGATCTTGCATTTATAGAATGCCTTTCACGACCTCAGGACGTCCCAAAGCGCTTCACAGCCAATGAAGCACTTTTGAAGTGTAGTCACTGTTGTAATGTAGGAAACGTGGCAGTCCATTTGCGCACAGCAAGCTCCCACAAACAGCAATAAAATGAATGAGCATTTGATGTGTTTTCAGGTGTTGGTTGAGGGATACACACAGCAGCAAGTAAATGGGACGTGGAGCAGAAAGAAAGAGGGGCTTTTCTATCACTTCCCAGGCCAGCGCTGGAGAGTAATCCAGAATAGACTCACCTTTGCTCGGTGTATATTTTCATGGATTGAAGCTTGCTGCTCAAGAGCTGAATCCTCCGTCTGTCTCTGGCTGTTACCATGTCGCCCACCTTAGTGTTACTCTGCTGTGTGTTGCCCACCGGTGAATGCGGTAGGTCCTTGGTGCCCCTGTTTAATTCACGGTTTGGGGGCGTCTCGGAATCTCTCTCAGCTGCAGTACACTGACCCCCGAGTCTCTGCAGCACGTGATCCACTTGGTTGATCTCTCGGTGCAGCTTCTGAAAATAAAGACGACAAGGGTTTGTCCTCTCTGTATCCTCCGCCCTCTCGTGAGCAGGCGTCTCGCGAGAGAAATGTTTAACCACGCCAATGAACAATTGGAACAGGAGTCGGCCATTCGGCCCCTCGCGCCTGCTCCGCCATTCAATCAGATCTGTATGGTAACTACATTTACCCGCCTTAGCTCCATATCCCTTTATATCCTTACCCAATAAAAATCTATCGATCTCACAGTCTTGAGGATTTCAATTGACCCCCAGTATCCACAGCCTTTTGGGGGAGAGAGTTCCAGATATCTATTACTTTTTATATGAAAAAGTGCTTCCTGATTTCGCACTTCAATGATCTACCTCTAATTTTAAGATTGTACCTTCTCGTTCTGAATTCTCCCCACCAGAGGAAATAGTTTCTCTGTCTCTGAATCCTTTTCATATTGTGAACACCTCGATCAGATCACCCCTCAGTCTTCTGTACTCGAGGGAATGCAGTCCCCCACCAGGTGAGATACCGAGACTCTCGGGAAGCGAAAGGTAGTCGGAGGCCCGTGACCTGGGCCTATACTTGTGCATGAGGGGAGCCTGGGCCCAGGTTTCCAGCTCGTTCTCTGCGGCGGAGAAGGAGCCTGAATGGGAAAACAGGAAGGCAAAGAAATCCTGAAAAATGATCAACTTACATTAACCTCACACATTCAGAATGGATAATGGCATCCGTGCGAGATCCACAGGGTAATTGAGGAGTTGTCCCTTAGATTTGCTCAGAACAATCAGCTGCAAAATTGTGTTGTTGGTGACAAATCCAGGCACGGGACTTAGAGGCACATTGGGTCGCACCAACTCACTTGCCACAGAGCTGGATAATTGTTTATTTAATTCATTCTCGGGATGTGGGCGTTGCAGGCAAGACCGGCATTAAATGCAGAGTGTCTGCGTCAGTCAATGAGTTGGCTGCGGCACTTACAACAACAACGGCAGGATTTACAGCAAACGGCAAGAGTCTATTTAAACCAGAGTCTCTACGAGAATTATGTGGGTAAAAATCAATTCCAGTCACTTACAGCAGTAATTGACGGGGATGATTGACGGGGAAATTAGCCAATCGTCTCCATTCTGGCCAGGAATAGTGGTGTCACCATCGGCTGCTCATCTATTGCCCGTCCCCAGTTGCCCAACTGAGGGGCTCTCTGGGCCACTTCAGAGGACAGTTAAGAATCAACCACGCCAGTGTGGGACTGGAGTCACGTATAGGCCAGACCGGGTAAGGACGGCAGGTTTCCTTTCCTAAAGGATATTAGTGAACCAGTTGGCTTTTTACAACAATCCGACAGCTTCAGGGTCACTTTTTACAGAACCCAGCTTTTTATTTCCAGATTTTTTTTTATTTAAACTGAATTCAAATTCTCAGACGGCCATTATGGGAATCTGAAATACAATCAGGGCTGTCCCAGACCCACTGACCAGTCCCCATCCCCACTGACCAGTCCCAGACCCAAACCCACTGACCAGTCCCCATCCCCACTGACCAGTCCCAGACCCAAACCCACTGACCAGTCCCAGACCCACTCCCACTGACCAGTTCCAGTCCCAGACCCACTGACCAGTCCCAGACCCACTGACCAGGTCTTTGTTGCAGGCTTTGTATATTGATTTAGTCATCAATAAACTCATGCATTCTGCTTTTTAGCCAAAATTACATTTAAAGAATGAAGTTGCATTTATATAGCACCTTTCACGACCTCAGGATGTCCCAAAGCACTTTACAGCCAATTTAATACTTTTTGAAGTGGAGTCACTGTTGTAATGTGGGAAACACGGCAGCCAATTTACACACAGCAAGCTCCCATAAACAGCAATGTGATAATGACCAGATAATCTGTTTTAGTGATGTTGAGTGAGGGATAAATATTGGCCAGGACACCGGGGAGAACTCCCCTGCTCTTCTTCGAAATAGTGCCAAGGGATCTTTTACGTCCATCCGAGAGCAGACGAGGCCTCGGTTTAACGTATCATTTGAAAGGCAGCACCCCCTCAGTACTGCATTGGGAGTGTCAGCCTGGATTTTTGTACTAATTCTCTGGCGCGGGGACTGCGAACCCAGGACCTGCTGACTCAGATGCGAGGGTGCTCCCAATTGAGCCACAGCTGAAAGGGGAAAGAAAGTCAAACAACAGATTGGTCAGAACAAGCATCACCCAAAACCTCACCAACACCCTGTTGCACTGAGTGCGCTTTCAGGGCGATATAAGGAGATACAAATTCCACTGCTCACCGCAAATATCTTTCTGTATATGGGATTATTACATTGATTGGAGTCGTCTCTGCACAGATCAGACTCCAGAAGCATCACCCTCTCCGCAGCTGAGGAAAGTGTCTGGACAGGAGACGTCCTTTTTGTATCAGAGTAACTAGAAAACAGAATAAGAATCAGCAATGCAACTGCGCCAAACCAGTTACAAAGAAACGCACCATCGACACAAAGTCTAATCCCCCACCCAGTCCTGTTTCTTCACCCACCAAACTAAACCTGTCCTTTGGGGTTGTAGGAGTCATGGTTTTCAGTTCATGGAGCAATCAAGGCTACACGAGCTCGGTGACTGGCAAAAGAACCAAAGGCGACATGAGGAAAAACTTTTTTTTACACAGGATCTGGAAAGGGTGGTGGAGGCAGGCTCAATCATGGCTTTCAAAAGGGAATTGGAGAAGTACAGGAGGGGAAAAAAATTTGCAGAGCTACAGAGAAAGGGCGGAGCAGTGGGACTGGCTGAAGTGCTCTTGCAGAGAGCCGGCACGGGCTCGACGGGCCGAATGGCCTCCTCCTGGGCTGTAACCATTCTACGATTCTATGAAGGCTTGCGATGCTGATCAAGCCCTGCTTCTGTTTTCCAGTTAATACTCAGAAAAGTGATTTCCCATCATTGTCTAATGTTGAATGTTATAAAGTAGAACTAGAAAATCACAGTTTATGAGTGAAAATACTTGTAAAATATCAGGGTTGGCTACAATATGTTCTGTTTCTTTTCTACCATCTGTAATCGGCTTTCAAATTTAAATATTAGAACAATATGAAAGCTTCTTCGGCAGCACCTCCCAAACCCACGACCTCTTCCACCTAGAAGGACAAGGGCAGCAGGCGCATGGGAACACCACCACCTCCAAGTTCCCCTCCAGTCACACACCATCCTGACTTGGAAATATATCACTGTTCCTTCATCGTCCCTCGGTCAAAATCCTGGAACTCCCTCCCTAACAGCACTGTGGGAGCACCTTCACCACACGGACTGCAGCGGTTCAAGAAGGCAGCTCACCACCACCTTCTCAAGGGCAGTTAGGGATGGGCAATAATTGCTGGCCTTGTCAGCGACACCCACATCCCCAAGTATGTTTTTTTTTTTTTTTTTAAAGTATTATTCCAACATTCTTGTAGCTTAATCATTTCAACTTAGTTTTGTGACGTCACTTTTTCTCCTCTCCTGAAGGAGCTATCTCCTTATTGAGGGACGGATATGCCAGCTGCCCTTTAGTACCTTTCCCAAAGGGCTATTTGTGTGTGACCCTTGACAGTGCGTGGCAGTACAGTATTCTACTGTGGGAGGCTTCACGGCTCAGCACTATTCTTCCCTCACCTGATGTCCACACACACACAAACATAAGAAATAGGAGCAGGAGTCGGCCATTCGGCCCCTCGAGCCTGCTCCGCCATTCAATAAGATCATGGCTGATCTTCGACCTCAACTTCACTTTCCTGCCCGATCTCTATATCCCTTGATTCCCCTAGAGTCCAAAAATCTATCGATCTCAGCCTTGAATATACTCAAAGACTCAGCATCCACAGCCCTCTGGGGCAGAGAATTCCAAAGATTCACAATCCTCTGAGTGAAGAAATTCCTCCTCATCTTGGTCTTAAATGGCCTACCCCTTCTCCTGAGACTATGCCCCCTAGTTCTGGACACTCCAGCCAGGGGAAACAACCTCCCCTCAGAATCTTATATGCCTCAATGAGATCACCTCTCATTCTTCTAAACTCCAGAGAGTATCGGCCCATTCTACACAATCTCTCATCATAGGACAGCAATCAATTTAGTGAACCTTTGTTTCACCGCCTCCAAGGCAAGTGTATCCTTCCTTAGATAAGGAGGCCAAAACTGTGCACGGTACTCCAGGTGTGGTCTCACCAAGGCCCTGTACAATTGCATCAAGAATTCCTTACTCTAAAGCCCAACATGCCATTTGCCTTCCTTATTGCTTGCTGTACCTGCATGCTAGCTTTCTGTGTTTCTTGCACGAGGACACCCAAATCTCCCTGAACACCAACATTTGAAAGTTTCTCACCATTTAAAAAATATTCTGTTCTTCTATTCTTCCTACCAAAGTGAATAACCTCACATTTCCCTACATTTTGCTCCATCTGCCACCTTACTGCCCACTCACTTAGTCTATTTGTATCTCTTTGCAGACTCTGTGTTCTCCTCACAGCTTACATAAGAAATAGGAGCAGGAGTCAGCCATTCGGCCCTTCGAGCCTGCTCCGCCATTCAATGAGATCATGGCTGATCTTCTGCCTCAACTCTTCACCGGCCTTATCGCCATATCCCTTGATGTCCTTACTAGTCAGAAATCTATTGACTTCTGTTTTGAATATACCCAATGATTGAACTTCCACAGCCCTCTGGGGTAGAGAATTCCAAAGATTCACCACCCACTGTGTGGAGAAATTTCTTCTCATCTCAGTCCTGAATGGCCGACCCTTTATCCTGAGGCCGTGGCCCCTGGTTCTAGACTCCCCAGCCAAGGGAAACATTCTCCCAGCATCCACCTTATCAAGCCCTGAAATAATTCTGTATGCTTTTAATCCCTCTCCCTACCAATGTTCCCGGTAATTTTTTTTTTCCTGGATGACCTACATCCTAGGGTTTTGAAAGAGGTGGCCATTGGGATAGTGGACGCATTGGTTGTCATCCTCCAAAATTCTATAGATTCTGGAACGGTTCCTGCAGATTGGAGGATAGCAAATGTAAACCCGCTATTTAAGAAAGGAGGGAGAGAGAAAACGGGGAACTACAGACCGGTTAGCCTCACATCAGTAGTTGGGAAAATGCTGGAATCTATTATAAAGGATGCAATAACTGGGCACTTAGAAACTAATAGTAAGATTGGGTAGAAAAAACAGGGAGGCAACATACTATCCTGGAGTCACGTCTGCGACCACAGAAACGTCTATCTGTTCCCCTTACGATAGAATCCCCTATCCCGATTGCTCTCCCACTCTTCTTCCTCCCCTCTTGTGCAGCTGAGCCACTCGTAGTGCCACGGACGTGGCTCTTGCTGCCTTCCCCTGAGAAACCATCTCCCCCAGCAGTATCCAAAACGGAAAATCTGTAAACTTGGATACATTGCACTCGGTCCCTTCATCTAGGTCATTAATATAGGTTGTAAATAGCTGAGGCCCCAGCACTGATCCTTGTGGCACCCCACTAGTTACAGCCTGCCAACCTGAAAAAGATTAGTTTATCCCTACTCTCTGTTTTCAGTCCGTTAACCAATCCTCTCTCCATGCTATTATATTACCCCCAACCCCATGGAGCCCTAATCTTCTGTAATAACCTTTTATTTGGCACCTTATCGAATTCCAAATATACTACATCCACTGGTTCCCCTTTATCTACCCTGCTAGTTACCCCTCCCACCCCCCATTCCTTTAATACCCAACAAACATGCATACGGTCCGCTGCACAGCTATCACAAGAGGGAATAAAAACAGAAAATGCTGGAAACACTCAGGTCAGGGAGCATCTGTGGAGAGAGAGAGTTAAGGTTTCAGGTCAATGACCTTTCGTCGGCCTGAAACATTAACACTATTTCTCTCTCCACAGATGCTGTCTGACCTGCTGTTAGTTCGGATTTCCAGCATCTGCACTATTTTGCTTTTGTATCACAAGGAGGAGCCCTGGCTGACCTTTCCCCCTCCCTAACCCGCTCCAACCAACAGTAACACCCCACACAATGCCCCACCTGGACTGACTCAGCACCGGCCAAGGATTGAACCACAGACCACGCAGTTAACCTTTAAAGAAAGGCTTGCATTTATATAGCGCCTTTCACAACCACCGGACGTCTCAAAGCGCTTTACAGCCAATGAAGTACTTTTGGAGTGTAGTCGCTGGTGTAATGTGGGAAACACGGCAGCCAATAATCTGTTTTTATTTTGTGGATTGAGGGATAAGTATTGGCCAGGACACTGGGGAGAAGTCCCCTGCTCTTCTTCAAAATAGTGCCACGAGGTCTTTTACGTCCACCTGAGAGCAGACGGGGCCTCGGTTTAACGCGTCATCTGAAAGACGGCACTTCCGACAGTGCAGCGCTCCCTCAGCACTGCACTGGAGTGTCAGCCTAACTTTATGTGCGCAAGTCCCTGGAGTGGGACTTGAACCCACAACCGTCGGCTGCAGAGGCGAGAGTGCTACCCACTGAGCCACAGCTGGGATAATTTGAGGACACGTCCACAATTGAGTAGCTGCCATATTTACTGCCCCTTCCCCCTCCCCTCCCCACCCTCCGCTCTTTTAATACTCAACAAGCAACAAATCAGGGAAAGCTCATTGTTGCTGGATGACATTTTGTCTGCAGTGTTTTGACGTTAGGCTGGGTTTCTGAATGAACGATTACACAGATTGTTGGAGGAACATTTATTAATCAGCTCTGTCTTTAACTGCAGACAACTAAAATCTTAATCCAAGCCTGGCATTTCTTAGAGTCATAGAAACATACAACACAGAGGTCATTCAGCCCATCGTAGCTGTGCCGACTCTTTGAAAGAGCTATCGATTAGTCCCACTGCCCCGCTCTTTCCCCACAGCCCCGCACATTTTTCCTTTTTAAGTAATTATCCAATTCCCTTTTTAAAGCTACTATTGAATCTGTTTCCACCGGCCTTTCAGGCAGTGCATTCCAGATCATCATAACTCACTGCGTAAATAAAATTCTCATCTCCTTCCTGTTTCTTTTGCCAATTATCTTAAATCTGTGTCCTCTGGTTACTGACCTAGTGGAAACAGTTTCTCCTTATTTACTCTATCAAAACCCTTCATAATTTTGAACACCTCTATTAAATCTCCTCTTAACCTTCTCTGGTCCGCTGCTGAAACACTCATCCATGCCTTTGTTACCTCTAGACGTGACTATTCCAACACACTCCTGGCTGGCCTCCCACATTCCAACCTACGTAAATTTGAGGTCATCCAAAACTCGGCTGCCCGTGTCCTAACTCGCACCAAGTCCCGTTCGCCCATCACCCCTGTGCTCGCTGACCTACATTGGCTCCAGGTTAAGCAGCGCCTCATTTTCAAAATTCTCATCCTTGATTTCAAATCACTCCATGACCTCGCCCCTCTCTATCTCTGTAATCTCCTTCAGCCCCCACCCCCCCCCCCCCCCCCCCCGGAGATATCCGCGCTCCTCTAATTCTGCCCTTGAGGATCCCTGATTATAAATCGCTCAACCACTGGCCCTGCCTAAACCTCGCTACCTCTCTTTCCTCCTTTAAAACTCGCCTTAAAACCTACCTCTTTGACCAAGCTTTTGGTCACCTGCCCTAATTTATCCTTATGTGGATCGGTGTCAAACTTGTTGTCTTAAAATACTCCTGTGCAGTGCCATGGGACGTTTTACTACGTTAAAGGCGCTATATAAATACAAGTTGTTGTTGATGAAGAGAACATCCCCAGCTTCTCTCGTCTCCCCACATAACTGAAGCTGTTCTGCCTTTGTCAAGATCCGATTCTGTTTAAGCAATAACTCGCATTTGTACAGCACCTTTACCGTGGAAGAACCATCCCAAGGTGCTGCACAGGAGTGGAATCAGACAAGCAAGGAGGGGTGAGCAAAAGTTGGGTCAAACACCGATTTCAGGTTGGAAATACATTGCAGGCCAGTCGGCATCTATAAAGAGAAAAGGTACCGTAGCCTATCTCTGCCCTTTCCACAAGCTGCTGTCCCGCTGTGCATTTTCTGTTTTTATTTCACATTTCCTGGCATTTTCTGATTTCACCGATTGCAGTTACTGTTTTGCTCAATGATTTTAGCACAAACCACTGGTGGCCACAGCTTCAATACTCACAGGCCCACTCCTGTCGTCACATCATCGCGCTCTGGTGTACACTGCTGGTAACAAAATAAATGCAGTTCAGTGAAAGCAACCATTTCACGATCACTGTTCTAGTACTTCATCCAAGTGACGTCACACATGTGACCCTGACCGTGATGGCCAGGCTATTCAACTATGAGGGCAGCACAACTGTCCTCACCCTAAGTCCTCATGCGCACATTTCCCAGCTATGGATCAGGAGCAGGAACCCTGGCTGATTTTTAATCCCTCTCCCTACCAATGTTCCCGGTAATTTTTTTTCCCCCCACGCGTGGGCCCTTTAACTGGCCGCGCGGCCCATTCAAATCTTCACGCATGCGCGGTTATTCCCATTGAAAAGCTGATGAGCGGCCTGCGCGGGACCTCCAGACCTCTGTGCTGCCATGCAGCTTAACGGGAACATTGCTCCCTTACCCCGGAGATAGCATGGTCATTGGTAAAATTCAACCACCTGACAATCAGCTTCAGACCTGCGAACGGCACAAGAGTGGGGACTACATCTGGGACCCTCCTGATTCTGAGCAGTGAATTTGAAGAGAAGTCACTGTATTGGAGACTCAACAATTCAGATTAGGAGTATTGATAAGCGAACGGGTGTAACTCACCCCAGTAGATATCGAAATCCTCCCAGGCTGTTCTAGGAGTTCACTGATCAGCATGTGTGGCTATTCTACTTATAGAGCTCGTGATCCGAACATGAAATGTTACAGGAAACTAGTGTGTGGGTTTATGAGGATTTGCCTGTAGCGTACACCATCATAGAACAAGAGCAAACACCCTCCAACCCGGCGCCAGGCTTGGTCAAGCTCCGCCAAGATTCATTCTTTACAATATTAGACTCAGCGTAAACAGGAACATTAAAAGTGACCGTGAAGCTGTCGGATTGTCGTTAAAAACCCAGCCGGTTCACTAATGTCCTTTAGGGAAGGAAACCTGCCCCCCTTACCCGGTCTGGCCTATACATGACTCCAGATCCACACCAACACGGTTGACTCTCAATGACCCCTGAAGTGGCCCCGCAAGCCACTCAGTTGGGCAATAAATGCCAGCCTTGCCAGCGACGCCCGCATCCCAAGAATGAATTATTAATACAGGAACCAGTCACAGTGCCTCCACTGCCCTCTGGAGCGGGGTTCGGAGCGGAGGGGGGGGGGGGGGGAAACGGGATGGGGAACGTTAGCAGTAAACAACTTCAGATTAAATTTATCTTTAACATAGAATTTGGTTTTACCTTGTACCAAGTCCCCACCTTGAAGAGCCAATGGAACAGACTGAAACTCTCGAGGACATCGAAGTAGGTTAGAAGGCTGATGACAGACAGCAGACTGAAGGTGATGGTGGACATGCAGAAGTCAGCTACAGTTCCAAATAAACCTTGCTGGGACACCAGATACTCCAGCAGATCCATGTCGAGGGACTGGGAGCGGAGCAGTCACACGGACTGGGAAGGAACACCATTCATTCTTCAAAAGCTCTAACTAGCTTTACCCGAGTGTCTTTAACAAAACTATGTTCTTAAGTTTATTTTTTATCTTTGACAGGTCTTCTTCTGTTTACAACCCCCTATTGTGCCTCTTTCTCTCTGCCCCTCTCCACCTGCACACTCTCACTCTGCCCTTTCCTATGTGTCTTTCTCTTCCTCTCTCACTTTGATCATTTATTTTCCTGCTTTGGTCTCTTTTGTTTGCCTTTCTCTTCCTTCCCTTCTATTTGACTTTCTTTTTCTCTCTCTCTCTGCTAATTTCTCTCTGCCTTTCTCTCCCCGCCCATCTACTTTCCTGTTTCTCTCTCTGCTTCTCAATATTCTTGGCTTTACAACCTTTCTCTCCAGCTTCTCTCTGCTAGTTTCTATTACTGCCACTCTGTTTCTCTTTGCCAGTCTTGATGTGTATGTGTGTACCTCTCTCTACCATTCCCTGTCACAGTTCGACCATTACGTAACTTTGCTCTCTCTTTCTCGGAGACTCTCTCACTGCCGGCTCACACTCTCTGTCTGGCTATCTTGCTCTCTCGGTTTCTATCAGTGATCCTGGACACATTCCCAGCCTGCCACGCTCACGTATAACTCCAGAGCCACTGGTTTTCTGCAGTGGCTCAGCCTGTGAGACAGGTTTTCAGAAATGTGAATGTCAGAAATGTGGTGAGTCTGAAAACATTCCTGCTCCAGAAAACAAACGGTCAAATAGTGGTCAAACTAAAGTTGGCCAGAGTAAAATAATGCAAAATCTTGATCAATTAGTAGTTTTAGAAATGGGTTCACAAAACTTTGGTGAACTTGAGATTTGTAAAAAGTTGAAAATCCCAAATCTTTATCTATTCATCTACACCCATATTGTTTACATTCACTGTAATTGGGGAGTACTGAACTGTGATTTACATCCTTTCTCTCGTGTTCCTTTTAAGTTCCAACTACACCCTCTCTCACTGTGTTGACTCATTAGTCAGTCTCCCATTCAAATGATTCGTTCCCAGGAACTACACGGTGTAACTCCTCACCTCCCCAGTTTCCTCTTCCTCCGACAAACTCGGAGACTTTAAGATCCAAGCTTGACATCAGCTAACCATTACTTTCTGATTTCTCGCATTTTCTCTGTCCTGCACCGTGGGCTTTGGCCCTTTGGATAGGTTTTCCTAAACTATTTTTAAAAAACAGTGATGACCACTTTCAGCACGGGTGCCTGGCAGGATTTGTGGGCACTGCACCCATTTTCATGGCATCCCAAATTTTGGCAGACAAAACGATTGAGAGAGAGAGAGAGAGAGAGAGAGAGAGAGAGAGAGAGAGAGAGATAGATAAAGAGCAAGTGACAGAAATAAAGTGAGAGACAGACAGAAATATAGAGCAAGAGATAGATAAAGAGAGAGAGGGGGATAGAGAGGTCGAGATAAAGAGCAAGAGATAGAGATAAAGTGAGAGATAGAGAGTGATATATAGATAAACAGCACGAGACAGATGTAGAGAAAGAGAGAGGTAGAGATAGAGACTGGGGACATTGGTCCTCAGTTAATGTCAGTCAGCATTGCTCTAGATGCACCATCCCATTAACCACTGGTCCCTATTACTGACAAACTCAATTCTCCAGTTTACAAATGCCACAGTTTTAAAGTGAATTGTGTATTTATATAGCGCCTTTAATGTAGTAAAACGTCCCAAGGCGCTTCACAGGAGCGTTAGCAAATGAAATTTGACAGTGAGCCACATAAGGAGATATTAGGCCATGTGACCAAAAGCTTGGTCAAAGAGGTAGGTTTTAAGGAGCGTCTTAAAGGAAGAAAGAAAGAAAGAGAGGTAGAGAGATGGAGAGGTTTCGGGGGGGAATTCTAGAGCCCAGCACGCAACAGTCTTCAAAGAAAAACTAGTCTCTGATCCAGGACACATTTTATGCTACCTAAATACAATTCACAAAGCTATGGCGGCATAACCAAAACCAACCAAAGAGTCGGCACAGGCACAATGGGCCGAATGACCTCTTTCTGTACTGAATGATCCTAACCAGAGATTGGCTCAGGGATGAAGTACAGCAGCCCACCCTAATCTCATCAGTAATCACTTAAGCCAGTCTCTAGTCTCACACAAGTCATCTTGTAAATCCCACCCTGTGCTACTGTGAATGTGAAAGTGTGCCCAGCTGCAAGTTAATAAACCTTATTCTATATTCATGCTTAAACATAGTTACAGTAAAGCCACTAGAAAGGGCCACTTTCTTTTTAAAATATTATTTTTTCCTTCTGCTTGTTGAAAGTGAGCGTCAGTGTTGTGAAATATAACATTTTTTTTTTGCAATAAGTGTCAGCATCAAGCACTCCCTGGTCAGGTACTGTGAGTTAAACCCAGGGTGGTGCTCCTGATTGATTACCACATCAATGTGGCTTAACTCCCAATCTCACTGCACCAGAGAGAGACATCCATTCATACACCAAACCCTACCCCAGTTGTTATTTGTTAGCAACATTGTAAAGAACACATTTACTTAAAAATAACAACCATAGAATTATTTCCCCTGTTGTCTTTCTCACTTGTACTGCTAATTTAGTGCCAATTATGGGGCAGTTTTGTGCTCGGGACCCACCCCCATTATAGCTCAGGCAGCTCCAAATTTATTTTATTTAGGGCACAACCAATGGTTGCATCCGTGCACAAAGTCGATCTGATATTAATTTAGTAACTCATATTTACTGATTCACAACAATCCTTTATGGACTTGTATATAAAAGGATTTGATACCATTAATTCCTAATACCACCAAACTGGAAGTAACAAGCTGCCTGAAAGAAATGCAGGAGACAACAGGAGGACATAAACAGGCGAGGGTAATGGGCAGGTGAGTGGCAGATGCAGTTTAATACAGAAAAATGGAAAATTATGCATTTTGGAAACAAGAATGGAAATTATACCTTAAAATGGTACATTTCCCAATGCAGGAGGAGGAGGGGTGGAATTCCGCCATAACTTCCGCAGAAATCCCGGAATAAACGGTGCAAATAGCTATTTTTCCGGGGGTTTCATGGCTCTACTGCTGAAGTTACAACAAACAAGTGGGAGAATCACCATTGAATTTCACCCGATTAATCCTTAAAGGTGACTGGCCAGGTACAAAAACCCACTAATGCAGCAAATGGGACTTTGGACTTTATATGGAGAGGGATTGAATAGAAAAGCAAAAAGAGGTCATGACGACTCTGTCCAAAACAATGGTTAGATCACATCTGGAATACACTGCAGTTTTGGCTCTTCACCATAGGGGAGAATAGAACAGCCCTGGAGAAAGCGCAGTGCTGAGTTACCAGGGTGATGCCAGAAATTAGTGGTCGGAGTGATCAGAAAACGGTACCGCAATAAGCACAGCATTCTCCCGAGCTGAGAGGCCGGGTTTGGGGGGGGGGGGGGGGGGGGGGGAGAGAGAGCGGGCATGGGGGGTTGCATCAGATGGAAGTGTTCAAAAATGATAAAAGGACTAGACAAGGTAAACATAGGCAGAGTGATTCCATTGGTAGGTGAATTAAAGACACAAGGGAACGATCTCAAGATAAGTATATAAAGGGGAGATTGGAAGGAATTTATCACTCAAAGAATGTGGAACAGTCTTCCAAACTCTGGTGCAAGATTACTACGCAGTGGTTTATAGCTCTGGTGGATAATTTGTTAACACCTTGCAGGCTGGTATGGGGACAATGCCACCAGACTGCTTACCAATTTTTCAAGATGGAATAAAAATAACGAGAAGCTTTATCTTGTAAAACTTCTGGCAGGTATTAAGATAATGGAAACTCCACCTTAAAACCCCCACAAATCCTACTTGGTGCATTTTGTTGAAATTTTCCATTAGGTCAGCCAGGTGATACTTTGTGCATGGTTCGCCCATCTGTTGTGCCACTGGGTGTTCTGCTGGCGGCTTCTGGCTACATGGTGAATCCGCAATCCCTGCTGGACAGGTTGGGAGAAAGGGAGGAGGCAGAATCCATCTTGTGGTCTTCCCAGTGGGTGGTGTTACTGGCAAAGGTCTTCACTCAGGTCATGTGTCTACACGGTTAGCCAGGATTGGTATATACCATAATGGGATTCTTTAGTTACATAACCAGTGTCTATTTACAAAAGAACAAGTCACTTCACAAGAATTATAGTAACCAAAAACAGGATTAACTTATTTTGGAGTGTCTGCTTTCAAAGAATAATGGTGACTATGCATAATGGCAAGTAATCCCTCACAGATACACCCAGTATCCCACATTACAACAGTGACTACACTTCAAAAGTACTTCATTGGCTGTAAAGCACTTTGAGACGTCCGGTAGTTATGAAAGGCGCTATAGAAATGCAAGTCTTTCTTTTCTTTAGTATTTCCCCCTTGATTTTGCTACTTGCAGATTGTTAGGCAATGCTTATATTAGTCTTGCGTTTCTCAAACTCTCACATGGGAAACAGGCTAATGATTATCCACAGTATGTGGAGTCTAGTGAAAGGAAGGAACTTACTCCACGTGCATGCCTGTAATTCTGCTGCAAGATTACTACATGCAGGTTAATCCACTAAGTGGTTTATAGCTCTGGTGGATAATTTGTTAACACCTTGCAGGCTGGTAGGACAATGCCACCACACTGCTTACCATTTTTCCCCCCCCAAGGAGCTCTGATGGTCTGGAAGACCTACATTCTTGCTCCAGGAGACCATAGTCAATCCTCTGTTCAATGGTCAACTCCAACAATGGCTGGCCGGACAGGTGTGCTGAAGACCTACTTGCTGATGGAGTAAGAGCTCTCTCCATCATATTGGCAGGGCAGAATTTACATCGAATTTTACAGCACCGAAACAGGGCAGCCGGCTCCACAGGTCTAGGAACACAGGAATGGGCCATTCAGCCCCTCGAGCCTGTTCCACCATTCACTAAGATCATGGCTGATCTGTCGATGCCGGTGTTTATGCTCCACACAAGCCTCCTCCCAATTTCATCTAACCCCATCAATATATCCTTCCTTCCTCCCTCAAGTACTTCTCTACCTTCCCCTTAAGTGCATCTATGCTATTCACCTCAACCACGCCACGTGGTGGCGAGTTTCACATTCTAACCACTCTCGGAAGATGCGTCACTGGGGGATGGGGTGGGGGTGGGGGCAGGGGGTAGGTCGGACTGCAAATATCCCTGCAGTATATATTCCTCCTTTTGCTAATACTTCCCTTTTTTAAACAACATTAACACAAGAAAATAGACCCCTCTCTGGAGGTAGTGCTGGGCTAGGAGGATCAGCTTGGCATGCTCCCCCTGCTGGAGATTAGTAGGAATGAACAAAAGGAGACTTTTTTCTTCTTCCCTCCCACAGGGCAGCTGTCTTTCACTCTGCCAGCGCAATTCACACCCCATCTAGAGCCATCCTTTGTTCCTTAACCTGTCCCATTACCACCTCCTCTCGCTTTGAATATCTCTTAATCGCTCCTGCTTTCTATCCCATCACTGACCTTCCCTTTTGTTCTTTCATCCTCTCCCCATTTTCCCAGCCCCTAAACCTGCTTTCCATTTCCTGCTTTTTTCCAGTTCTGACGAAAGGTCATCGACCCGAAACGTTGACTCCGTTTCTCTCTCCAAGGATGCTGCCCTGGCCTGCTGAGTTTTCCCAGCGTTTTCTGTTATTTTAAAAGGAGACTTCCTCACTTGGGAAAGCCTGAATTCACCCTGGGCTCACTTGCTGCCCCTCCAAGGACCCCAACGTGGGAGACAGGGGGCGGTTATAATTTACCCGTTTCCTGATCGATTTAATACTATACCTGGAAGCCAGTCCCGAAAGATGTCCAAGTGGCAGATTCCTGGTCTCTGGTAGCTCCTTTGGCAAGTTGATCGCAGAGACGATTTTAGTCAAACTACTACAGCTCTTAAGTACGTCCATGCTGGGGTCAATACCGAGGGAGGGAAAGGGAAATGAAAAGGGCAGAGGGAGAACATCAAACAATATGTTTAGAAATGGTTAATCACACAGAAAATTAAACAAAGAGGCACCTGCTCTTTAATTAGCCTAAAGCCTTCCGTTACGAAACTTAAGAAAATTAATTTCCTGTTGACAACTTCATAATTGTTACTAACACGTATTTTAGTGGGTTGGGGCTCATTGTTGGAGCAGAGTTAGAGGGACCTGCTAGAGAGCAAGTAAATTAGTTAAAAGGCAAAGTGCCCAAGCAAGGTACAAATCCAGAAATTGTTAAAATTATTATTTTTTTGGTCTTGGAGGTGCCTGGTGTTGATTCTGGAGAATGGAACTCTTCCCATTTGAGTCACCAGCGTCAGCATCAAGTACTCCTAGTGCAGGTATAGCAGGTCCCTCCAACTCTGCTCCAACAATGTACCTCAGCCCAACCTCAAACACACTTTCTAGTGCATCAGAGTATCATTTTCCCACTGGCTACCTTCTGGCCTGAGTGAGGTTACCAATTGGTGCCGAATTAGAGACACTTTTGGACGGTCTACCGTGCCCACACTAGGGCCAAGACAACTTGAACTCATTTCCAGAGGACCCTTAGGACCAGGACATTAATCTAGAGTGAATTCAAACCCAGGTCTCCAATATTTAAAATACAAAACCACCTGCACTCAAAATTATGCTTTTAGTGAAATTCATCTCTCACCTTGTATCCAGCAAATTCGCAACATCGCTTTCCTGAGCAGTGCTGAGCTCGGAAATCAAGACACGATCTTCTCAAGACAGTTATTGGGCCAGATATTCCGATCCCTACGGGTGTGTACGCGCTGTGTACCCACCTGTAGGGACATTGGAAATGCCGGTTTCAGGCATGCACAGCACATGTGCTGAAAACCGACATTTCCGATGTCAAGAATGGTCTTGACAGATCCTCCGCCTGCCCTGGAGAAGGGCCTCTGCGGGCGGATAGTTCTGCTTTTTGGAGACCCTCCACCTGCAGAAAACCCTTACGCCTGGTAAAAGCAGATGTAAGGCCTGCTTTTACCAGGATAAGAGTTGAAAAAAGTAAAAAAAAAATTTTTTTGTTTTATCATTTAAAAATACTTTTTAAAAAAGGTAAGTTTATTTTTAGCCCCGTAAAAAAAAGTAAATGTTTAAAATATTGTATTTTCAAGTCATTTTAAAAATGATTTTTATAAAATTTATTTAGTTTTGCTGTTTTCCCATTGATTTCCATTCATATATTTGACAGGTCTTCCTGTCAAATGTATGAAGGGAGATTCCCTTCAGCGATTGGCTCCCTATGATCCCAGGGATGCTGCAAACTACCTGCGCCTCTGGGATACGTGGGCCCTGCACACTTCAGGTTTGGCGAGGCCGAGGAGCCCTCAGGTAAGGGCGCAGATTTTTCCAGATGGCAGGACCCCGCCTGCGGGAGGCCTGTGATCGGAAAATACGGGCCAATATCTCTAGTCTCAGTTGTGGCTCAATGGTAGCATTCTAGCCTCTGAATCAGAAGGTCGTGGGTTCAAGTCCCACTCCAGAGACTTTAGCACAAAATCAAGGCTGGCAACTTCAGCGCAGTACTGAGGGAGTGCTGCACTGTGGGAGGCGCCGTCTTTCGGATGGGACGTTAAACCGAGACCCTGTCTGCCCTCTCCATTGGATGCAAAAGATCCCACAGCACTATTTGAGGAGCAGGGAAGTTTCTCCAAGTGCCCTTGGCCAACATTTATCCCTCAAACAACATCACAAACAGATCTGGTCATTATCTCATTGTTGTTTGCAGGAGCTTGCTGTGCGCAAGTTGGCTGCCACATTACAACAGTGACTACGCTCAAAATCATTTATTTTATCTACATAACATCTGGATTATGTCACCATTATGGGAAATGCCTGACTTGAGGCTCACCCAATTGTTCAGGAATGATGTATATCTGGTCCTGGAATGAGAAACAAGTCTAGGTAAATGTTAGAAAGGATCCACAAAATCACCAGGCAGCTGAAAAATGCATTAAATGATGCAACACACGATGCTTTAACCGATCAGGGCGTTTAAAATGTTAAAAGGATTTGATAGGGTAGATACAGAGAAGCTATTTACTCTGGTGGGAGCAATGCAGAACGAGGGGACACGATCTTAAAATTAAAGCTAGAGCCATTTAGGAGGGAAATTAGGAAAGCACTTTTTCCAAACAAAAGGGTAGAAGAACTCTGGAAGATTCTCTCCCCAAAAGATGCTGGGGGCAATTGGAGTTTTTGCGACCGAGATCAATAAGATTTTTGTGGAGTAAGGATATCAAGAGATATGGAGCAAAGGCGGGAAAGTGGAGTTGATGTTCAGATCAGCCATGATCTGACTGAATGCCTACTCCTGTTCCCATCTTCCTGGGAGTCTCTGCTAATTCCCACACCTGCACCCCCCCCGCCCCCCCAAATATTTTTGGACTAATGCAGAAAATGTATTAACTTTTCTAAAATTTTTGCTTGAGGGAGAGGAATCCCTTCGGAATCGTGTGTACAGACAGCTTTCCCCTCTCTATACTCCTCCTCACCTTAAGGCAGCAATTCATGACGTTTTACTGATAATTAAAATGCCCAGCCTGCACGCAACCAAACAGAGCAGGTTTGCACCCGAGGTGAGTTCAAGCCCAGGACAAAGGTCAAAGCACCAGTCCCAGAGGTATCAACTTCAACAGGGCCTTTGGTCAGGTGGGAATTCTACATGTGCCTTTCTTCCCTCAAATGCTTTGTAAGAGGTACTGTCTTTATGTAAACATGCTCAGCAAACACCTCAACACCAATGACATCATGTAGGAGATACCTGTGGCTCCGTGGGCAGCACTCTCACGCCCGAGTCAGAAGGTTGTGGGTTCAAATCCCACTCCAGAGACTTGAGCACAAAAATCTAGGCTGACATTTCAGTGCAGTGCTGAGGGAGTGCTGCACTGACAGAGGTGCCATCGTTCAGATGTTAAACCGAGGCCCAGACTGCCCTCTCAAGTGGATGTAAAAGATTCCATGACACTATTTTGAAGAGCAGGAGTTCTCCCTGGTGCAAATTTATCTTCTCCAATATTTATTCTTTAACCAGCATCATTAAAGCAGATTATCTGGTCATTATCACATTGCTGTTTGTGGGACCTTGCTGTGTGCAAATTGACTGCCACGTTTCCTACAATAGTGACACTTCAAAAAGTACTTAATTGACTGTTGGGACATCCTGCGGTCATGAAAGATGCTTCAGAAATGCAAATCAATCTTCCTTTTTCATATGGGGGTTACTGCATTTTGCAAAATAAGCTGATAAGGAAAAACACTGATGCATATTAAAAATTAATAAAGGATTAGATTTGTCTCACTACATTGTTCAATCCATTTTAATATGCATCTAGCTTGTGACTGGAGTTTCGAATCCTACCACTGTTCCCTGAAAATAAAACAGCGTACACTTACAGAAACTCTTTATTCATTATTGCAAATTTTCCTCACATTTTAAAAAGGTTTCGTTAGAAACTCTTCCGAAATGACAACATTGGTGGGGTCATACACTCTCTCTCCCCCGCCCCCCACAAACTGTCAGCACACAGGCTCTGTAACCAGTTAGCGAAACAATCCAACCAGAATGAACTTTGATGGGTAAACCCAAGAAGCATTGTAAATGGAAAATGTCAACTTTTAGTGAAAGCGTGTGATGGTCAGGATAAAGAGACAGAGCAAGAGGGGTAGAGAATAGAAATAACAGGTCAGACCGCATCAGAGAGAGTCACACCCAAAACATTAACCTATCCTTCCCCTTTAGCCAATTTGCTAAACATTGCTCACATTCTTGCCAACAGCTGCCACCATCTAATCCTGAAAGTTCCCCTTCTACACAAGAACTAGCTTCCAGAAGCCTCAATAAACCAAGCTATCAGAAACTCTACAAAACCAAAGAAAGTAAAGTTAGAATTTTATCACACAAATAAATCTACAAACAGAAACTAGAAAAACACAGACTGAACACTGGATTATTTAAACATTTGATGGCTAATTTGTTTGTGCGGTCTATTTTTTTTTTTAAATCAAAAAGAAACATCGAGCCAGCATGAGATCAGGGGGGAATCACATTAAGGAACTGCAACACTGGGATTCTTTGAATCAAACATTTGTAACTAAAAGTGTTCGCTTTATTTCATCCCTTCCCCACAAAGCAACACAAATGAAATCGGGCTCCATTCACAGTGGCCAGGCTGAGATGACCTAATTAGTTTTTTTCTACTGTGTTGAAGAAATGATTCACCAGCGATGGTGTTTAAGTGCCCGGCGCCTTAAGTTGAAACCAGTTCTCAGTCCCTTTACCAAGTCACAGGTCTCCACTCGGCTCTCTTCAAACCTCCAGCTATGGTGCTCAGTTCCGTGCGGTACAACAGCTGGAGCTGGTTACAGCCGTCAGTAGATTCTACTTCCTGCAATACGACGCCCTTCCTCAGACAATAATCTTATAATAAGCAGGAGATTGGGGCTAAAGAGCAGGGCGGGTGATGAGCTCCTGTGTACCCAACACACGCACACAAAAGCTGCAATATCCCCTTCCCCCGATTCATTTAAAGCCAGTCTCAAATCATTCAAATAAACATTAGCCTGGGGGAAAATAGACCAACTTTATAAAAATATATTGCTAGTGTTAACTTTTGCCCCTGATCACAAGCTCAATCCTTCTGCCCTCTCGATTCACACTTAATCCTGAAAGTGCTAGATGAGTTTTTTTAAATTGTGAATGATTTACCATGATGAGCTTGATATTGTTACAGCACATTCACAGTCCACAATATATAGGCTGAGAATCCCATGCAAACTGGATCTTTGCTTCAAAATTTGAAATAAAAAAAATGAAGGTGTGTTATCGGGCATCTGACTCACCAGTTAGAGAATCCCATTTACAAAACAATTGTCAGGATTTTCTGCCAATCCACGGTGTGAGATTGGACCAGTGTACATGGAGTGGGGGGAATCCCAAAAACCCCACAGCTGGTGAAAGGACACCTCCTGCCAGCACCTTCATCACAGGATATCTCCATCTGATTGTACAGACAAGCATTCTGGGGATATCTGGGTGTAGTGCTCCACACACATGATCCTTTTATATATAATTTGAAAAACATTATTGCCCAATTTGTTAAAGGCTCAAATTTGAATATTGCCAAACCAGTGATTGCGGTATTCTCGAATCCCAGCAGCAGAGTCGCTCCCACAGAGCCTGACCAGCGAGTCTCAAATTCCCAACAACTCCGCTCCGTCACCGCTTTCTGCGTTTTTAATCAAACGCTCAGAATTCACAGTTGGGAGTGTTGAGCGTATAATACTGGTGTTAAAGTGAAGCCCCAACAAAACAGTCCCACAACTTCCCCAACCTACAGGTTCCGGACTCCCCACCTCTTGTGGACAAGACCCACCTTGGGAGGGACAGCAAGCGGAAACTGTGTGTTTTTTAATAAAAAGCACGAGAGTTCCTGAAAATGTTGGGAGCCGATTTGGTCCACAGGTAGGGAGATGTTGCAATATCTCACTGGCCCACTCAGGAAAGGTTACGCTGTTCCCTTCATTCCCAGCTTTCAGTGGAGAACAATCACACATTCCTCCACAGGCTGGATTTTGGCCGTGGAATTCCTGAACCTCCACATGGTCAGGTGACCAGGTGAATTTTATCCAGTGTTGCACATAATTGGAGACTTCTACAAAATTCAGCAACTCCTCCCAACCTTGAAGAAAATGCAAATGAATGAATTAAGCACCCGACAGGTTCTGGCGGGGACTCCAGCATGACCTCAGCCACTGAAAGTCAGGGTGGGGCACAAGAGAAGCATTGTATTCGACTGAGCTGGGTACACTTGCTCAGGTTTGAAGCTCTGCATTTTAGTTGATGATCCATTACTTGAAGTCTCTCCATTAACTATGGTTGGGGATTAACATTCAACACACAAACATACACACAAGCTCAGAGTCTTAGTGTCTACAAGCTGGGTGGGAAAAGGTAGCCCAGTCATTATCCCACACAGTTCCTCCTAGCAGCCTCGCCCCAGCAGAGATACGATGCAGTGCAAGGGCTCAAAAGAACGATCAGGTTACAGGCAGGAGGATCTTCTGAGTGTAGATGATGTCATTCAGTTTGTGCTTGATGGTCATAAAGTGCCTTTTGAACTCAAGACCATCTCCCTGCAAGAAAAATAAGTAAATAAAAATCAGTGCCAACTCGTGGATTAAGAGGCAATTCTGGAGAGAACTGGACTGCAAAGTATTAAAACACTTACTGCAAGTCTTCGCGTACAAGACTAGAAACGTATGCCCCTATTTGGGACTAAATGTGGGGATGGAGGGCGTCATTTTATACAGGGATCATATGCTTCCCCCAGAGCAGCAGTTTCTCCCAAGACAGTGGGCCCAGCAGTAGTACTGTTCTGCTGATTATCTGCTCATCATCACATTGCTGTTTGTGGGGCCTCGCGGTGCACAAATTAGCTGCCGCGTTTCCTATCTTACAACAGAAGTGCTTCATTGGCTGTGAAACGCTTCGGGACGTCCTGTGGTCATGACAGGTGCTTTCTAATAAATGCAAGTCTTTTAACATAAGAACATAAGACGTGGGAGCAGGAGTCGGCCATTCGGCCCCTCGAGCCTGCTCCACCATTCAATAAGATCAAGCCTGATCTGATCTTGGCCTGAACTCCACTTCCCTGCCCGCTCCCCATAACCCTCAGCTCCCTTACCGTTCAAAAATCTGTCTATCTCCACCTTAAATATATTCAATGACCCAGCCTCCACAGCTCTCTGGGGAAGAGAATTCCAAAGATTCACGACCCTCAGAGAAGAAATTCCTCATTTCCGATTTAAAATAGGGTGCCCCCTTATTCTGAAATTATGCCCCCTAGTTCTAGATTCCCCCATACAAAGCCACACGTTCAATTTCTGTTATGTGCGGATCTCAGTTTGCTTGGTTGTTTGGGGGTGGGGGGGGTGACTGCACAGGGCCCAAGCCACTGATTATTCATCCACTTCAGTAACCAGGGACTTAAAAGCTGGAGGCTCAAATCAGCTTTTGCAGGGGGTCTCAGACACGTCAGGGTTGAGCAAACTTCAGTCTGTATCGAAGTCTAGCTGCAGGAATGGCTGGAGTTGGTCTCATTCAGAAGTGCTGCATTGGCTGCAAGTCGCTTTGGGACAGGCTATGGTTGTGAAGGACGCTATATAAATGCACGGAAAAAAACCGATGACCCGTTATTGGCCTCTCCCATCCCCCAAGCTATGGTTTTCACTCTGCCGGTTGTAGCCATCATGCAGGGGCCAGCTTAAAAAAAAGTCTAGAACAAGTGCAAAAAAGTTACTAAGTGCTTCACACAGTGCTTACAGACTTGCTGCATTTTTGTGCTTAGAAGCTTTTGTTTCTGGGTTCCCCCATAGTTCAATGGTTAAATGCACCAAATATACCGAGCGCTGCAGTTTCGGAACGTCTGAAGCGGAACCCCTGGTGTGTACTGTTAGCGCTCAGCCGTGATGGAAGTGGAGACATTACAACTCCCTTAGTGTTCCAGAGCTTTACTTTGGTTGACGAAGGGAGTAGAGAACACAGGGGTGGGGAGTAAATGTAGACTTAGCCAGGATTCTCATCGCTTCTCAGTGAACCCCTGCTGGTAAAGGCTGGTGTGTGGGTGTCAGGTGAGGACAGAGTGGATTCCCTTGGCTTACGAATTAAGGGCACTGCAGCAAGCAGTCACATAGGAAGAATGGTCACTTTGGTGAGGTGTCCGTGGGAACATACCCCCAGTGCGTCAGGAATTTAAAAAGGGATTTTTAATTTTTTTTTTAAAAAGTGAAACAAAACATTTTTATTCATAGAGTTCAGCCAACCCCCGCAATACAGCAAGGCACAGGGGTTTTTGGACATGAAGCCAATTGGCCCTTCACTCCCCGAGGCTCTTGACTGGATCGGAATCTCAGACATAAATCTGCAGATGGGCCTGGGCCAATTCAGAGTTCAAAAGTTTACACAGTCTAGTTTACAAAGCAGACATCCGATTCAGTCAAATTGACATCCAAAGCCACTGGGGGCACTAACACTCCTTTACTAGCCAGTCAGTAATTGCGCTGGTCCCTGCTGATGTCATATCTCCTTGTTTACATCGCAGAGCTGACCTAGCAATGGGAAAACCTCACGTGCACAAGGTTCATGCATCTGTAGTCACTCCAAAGTCACGATGGCAATTTTACGGCAACTGTTCACGGATGCGTCGGGATCTTCCCGGATGTCGGGTGGAAGTGTCTGCACAGCTTGCAATGGGGAAAACAGCATGGTGGCCTGTATAGACTAGCTGGTACCAAGTGTTGTACTGGCACAAGCTGTTTATCTTGGACTCCCACAGCACTGTCAGAGATGCCAGACAAAACCCCAGGAAGATTTCATTGCCTTCAACAGCAAGAGCGCTGGATCATTCTATAACAGTGCTCTTGGGTATTGGAGGCAACCTTGTACAAAGGTGGAATTAATGAGCTATTTGACCATACTGTAGCAATCAATTCAAAGTTTGCAACATTCAGCTGAGATTGGCCCAATTGGGGACGCAAACTTTTACTTCTTCTCTTCCTTCCCCCCGTCCCAAGTACAGCTAATAATCAGGTTCGCCGTTTTTTAATAAGTTTCTTTAACTTCTTGCTAGACTTTCAGTTCAACTAAATCCAGTTGAAAATCAGGGAGAAAAGACAATGAACAGCGCAGGTTAAAACTGGAGAGGCTGAGTATCAACACATTTGGATTTATTTACATAGCCTTTTGCTGGCTGCACAATTTAATGCTTTTACTACATTTTGTACTTGGATTGGATCGCGGGTTCGAGGGTAAATGGCATTATCCGAGGTGACACAGAAGCAAAACATTGCCAATTTGATAAACTAGTGATATTTCAGGGTAACGTAGGTTGGGAACTCTGCTTTTTGGTGAAGTAAAGATTAGCAATCCTGTCAATTTAAAAGTCAGTGAAAACGGTGAAAAGCCAAACGAAAAAGGGAAACACTTAGTAACATTCAACAATTCACATTAATTGGCTCGCCCCCGGGGAGAAAAATCTGTAAATAAAAAAGATCGACAGACAAATTATTCTTACCTTGGACAGTCTGAAATCCACCAGAATCCTCTCGTTCATCTCAATCAGATTCACCTTGAAGATCAGCTTGTTGTTGCGTCTGTCCATTGTTGATATGGTCACCTAGGAAACCAGCAGAGTTATACGTTAATCTTTTAACCCTCAGGGTTCCACATTAAATCATACCACCAGCTCACTTTACCCAGATGTAGGCTTTTTCACTCCCGTTTGGAGACAGTGACCTATGCACAGTATCTAAAAAATATCAACACTTCAGATAGTGAAATGCAGAAAAATGTAATTTTGACCCGTTAACCATCCTACCTGGTTGTTGCAGTTCTTCTTCCAGGTGTAGCCCAGTTTCTCACAAGCCTCCTGCAGGCCCAGGTAGGACTGCTCAGCGTCCAGCTCCGTGAAGAACCGAGTCATGCGTTTCACTAGACGTTGCCAAGGATTCTGCAAATCAAGCGGTGTGCGGTTAGCACAGAGCACTCTTGACGCAGCGCACAAACAGCTCATTAACTTGCTCTTCGGAGCAGTTTTAAAGACGCATTTCCTATAGGATGCCCAGCTATGAAGATGTTAAGACCATAGCCCTGAATCAGGTCCCAGCTCCACTGTGTAGATTGTTCACCGTCTACCCTACCAGGCTGAGCCAGAATTAGAAGAGAATGCTTTTATTTTATAGAGAGCGCTTTCTTCGAGAACAAACTGGAGAGCACTTTGCACTCAATCTTTGTGTTTCAGATACTGCAGGTTGTTAGAATTCAAGTGAGCTCCTACACAATTAGACATACATATTAAACATTGATATTTTTAAACTTATAAACATGGATACACTAAGAGGTTTAGTAGCTGCAGTGTCTAAGTTTTGAACATAGTTTAAATGTCAATATTTACATTCCAAAATTTAACAGAAATAATCCAGTGAAACAGAATCAAAAACATCCTTAATCTTTGAGGTTCACCCCCAGATACAGCAGACTGCGGGCTGTCTCTCTCAGGGGAAACCACTTTTGGGCACGGTCTACTGTAACATAATCATGTGTATTGCACTTCCTACAACAGCACAGCCGGGAACAGTAGATCACTGTGGCAGCAAGTGAGCCAGCAGCCACCCGCAGAAGTATTCTGCAGTACAAGTATACAACAGCACAGTAGGATGACAAACTTACTAGACTGGGTTCAGTGGATCAATCAGACTGTCACCATCCAGTTAGGACACCAGTGCTGTACAGCTTGCAATGTCTGAAGGACAGGTCAAGAGCAGGCACAGAAAGCAGAGGAGGCCATTCAGCCCACCGTGCTGGCTCTTTGAAAGAGCTCTCCAATTAGTCCCACTCCCCTGCTCTTTCCCCGTGGCCCTGCAAATGTCTCCTTTTCAGGTATTTATCCAACTCCCTTTTGAAAGTTACTATTGACTCTGCTTCCACCTCCCTGTCAGGCAGGGCATTCCAGATCATAACTTGCTGTGTATAAAAAAATTCCCCTCTTCTCCCCGCTGGTTCTTTTGCCAATTATCTTAAATCGGTTTCCTTTGGTTACCGACCGTCCTGCCAGTGGAAACAGTTTCTCCTTATTTACTCTATTAAAACCCCCTCATCATTTTGAACACCTCTGTTAAATCTCCCCTTACATTCTCTACTCCAAGGAGAACAATCCCAGCTTCTCTAGTCTCTCCGCATAATTTAAGTCCCTCATGATTCTAGTGCTTCTCTACTCCTCCTTTCTTGACTATTCTGAATCTTGCTGGGATACGTGCTAAGGACAGCGACAGCTCTCAGACACCTTGCTGAAGTGGCCATTCTTCACTGCAGGCTATTCCGCAACAGGCAGAGCCTAATCCTGCCCTCACCAGGTGCCACAGACTCACTGGAGGGCGATCAGGAGCAGGAACCTGGGCTCATTTTCCTTCTCCAGACCCCAGGGGCCCGATGGCCAATCGTTGCCCCTGCTGCCGTTTTGGTCGAGACGAGTATTGGAATAGTGGGATACGGTTATCGCGTGGCTGGAGAAATGGTAAAGCAGCAAGAACTTCAGATTCCTGGCGCATTGGGACCAGTTCTGGGGCAGGAGAGACCTGTTCAAGGTGAATGGGTTGCACCTCAACAGAGCTGGGACCAAAGCCCTTGCGGGAAAGTTAATTACGTCTGTGGGGCAGGTTTTGAACTAATTTGGCAGGGGGGTGGGCACTAGGATGAAACATTAGAGAGGAGAAACAAGGTGCAGAGGCCCGGGAGAGACAAAATAGCACTAGAGTAAAGAATAGTTCAGAAATAGGAGGGATCAGACAGGGGGCAAATGCGAAGCAGTACAAGGTGGGTTTGGAGTGCACGCGTGTATATGCACGGAGCGTGGTGAGTTGCAGGCACAAGTCTCCACATGGGACTATGATATAGTGGCAATAGCTCAAAGAAGGGGAGGATTGGGAACTTAATATTTCTGGCCACAAGGTATTCAAGAACAATAATAAAGGAAGGGGGTGGCAATATTGATCAAAAAATTATTATAGCACTGGAGAGGAACGATGTACAGGAAACTTTCTGGTATCCGGCACTGACGGGACCGAGCTGGTGCCGTACCATCAAAACTGCCGTAGAAACCAGCGCTAATGTTAAAACATACGGAGCTTTTGAGCTCCATGTGAATCAACAAACCCGGTTGTTTAGCAACAGCTTCAAAACAGTCGGCCGCAGCTTAAAAGTGTCTCTGTTGCTAAGCAACAGCTTCAGCTAGGCCTTGCAGAGCCTGACTGGAAAAAAAAAAGCAACGAGAAGTAAAAAAAACTTATAGGAAACGGCTCCTGAATTTTGTCGGTAGATAGAGCTTTCCGGACATTTAACCTCCGGTTAAACGAAAGTTTCCTGTAATTGAGGAGTCAAAGACAGAATCTATTTGATTAGAAATAAGGAACAATAGAGGAGCCATTACACTGCTGGCTGTATACAGGCCACCAAATAGTGGGAAGGAGATGGAAGAGAAAATTTGCAAGCAAATGGCAAAAAAGATGCAAGAGCTAGAGTAGTGATAACGGGGGATTTCAATTATCCTAATATAGACTGGGATAGTAACAGTGTAAAGGGCAGAGAGCGGGAGGAATTCCTGAAATGTGTACGAGAACTTTCTTGATCAGTGTGTTTCCAGCCCAAGGAAGGAAGCAGTGCTAGGTCTAGTTTTGGGGAATGAAATGGGGCATGTGGAGCATGTGGGGAACAGTGATCATAATATCATCAGGTTTAGAATAGTTATGGAAAAGGACATGGAAAAATAGTGTAAGATTATTTAACTGGAGGTGGGCCAACTTCAGTGGGTTGAGAAGGGATCTGACCCAGGTGGATTGGAATCAAAAGTTAGTCGGCAAAACAGTAAATGGACAATGGGAGGCCTTCAAAGAGCAGCTGGTTTGGGTACAGAGCAGACACATTCCCATGAGCTAGAGCTCCCTGGATGACGAAGGATATAGTGGTAAGAAAGAGGCTTACGACAAATGTAAGGCCCATAATACAGCAGAGAACCAAGCTGAATATAAAAAGTACAGAGAAGATCTAAAAAAGGGAATGAGGGGGGCAGAGAGAGAGTATGGGAACAGATGAGTGGCTAACATAAAAGGGAACCCAAAAGTCTTTTATGAACACAATTAGCAAAAGGGTAGTCAAAGGAAGGGCGAGGCCAATTAGGGACCAAAAAGGAGATCTTCTTCTGGACGACGAGGGCATGGCTGAGGTACTAAATGAGTACGTTGCATCTGTCATCACTAGAGAAGAGGATGCTGCCAATGTAGCAGTAAAGGAGGAGGCAGTAGAGATATGGGATAGGATAAAAATAGATAAAGGAGGTACTTAAATGGTTGGCAGTCCTAAAAGTAGAAGAGTTACCTGGTCCAGATGGAATGCATCCTAGGTTACAGAGGGAAGCAAGGGTGGAAACTGCTGAAACTCTGGCCACAATCTGCCAATCCTCCTTGGATATGGGGTGGTGCCCGAGGACTGGAGGATTGCAAATGTTATACAGGTAGACTATCCTTTATCCGAAAACCTCAGGACCAGCCGTGTTTCGGTTTTCAGAAAATTTCGGATTTTGGAAGGTATTTTATAAGACTGGGAAATTTGTCGGGGGTGGGGGTCGGGGGTCCGTGGGGGGGGGGGGGGGGGGGGGGGGTGTCGGGGGTCGGGGTCGTGCGCCACTCTGGTCATGTCGTGCGCACGACTTACGCTGAACGAAAAAACCTTCGGTTTTTAGAGGGTTTCGGTTTTCGGAAGTTCGGATAAAAGGTAGTCTACCTGTACCAGTGTTTAAAAAAAGGGGAGAGGGATAAACCTGGCAACTCCAGGCCAGTCAGCCTAATGTCGGTGGCGAGGAAACTATGAGAGACAATGATCCGCGACAAATTAATTGGCATTAGGAAAAGTATGGGCTAAAAAATGAAAATCAGCACGGATCTGTTGAAGGCAAATCGTGTTTGACTAACTTGATCAAGTTCTTTGATGAAGTAACGGAGAGGATTGTGCGGTTGATGTCGTGTATATGGACTTTCAAAAGGCGTTTGTTAAAGTATCAAATAATAAACTTATCAAACTGAAGCCCATGGGATTAAAGGGACAGTGGCAGCATGAATACAAAATTGGCTAAGGGACAGCAAGCAGAGAATAGTGGTCATAGTCAGAGTTATACAGCACAGAAAGAGGCCCTTCGGCCCATCGTGTCCGCGCCGGCCATCAAGCCCTGTCTATTCTAATCCCATTTTCCAGCACTTGGCCCATAGCCTTGTATGCTATGGCGTTTCAAGTGCTCATCTAAATGCTTCTTGAATGTTGAGGGTTCCTGCCTCAACCACCCTTTCAGGCAGTGAGTTCCAACCACCCTCTGGGTGAAAAAGTTTTTCCTCAAATCCCCTCTAAACCTCCTGCCCCTTACCTTGAAACTATGCCCCCTGGTTATTGACCCCTCTACTAAGGGGAAAAGTTCCTTTCTATCTACCCTATCTATGCCCCTCATAATTTTGTACACCTCAATCAGGTCCCCCCCTCAGCCTTCTCTGCTCTAAAGGAGAACAACCCCAGCCTGTCCAGTCTCTCTTCATAGCTGAAGCGCTCCAGCCCAGGTAACATCCTGGTGAATCTCCTCTGCGCCCTCTCCAATGCAATCACATCCCTCCTATAGTGTGGCGGCCAGAACTGCACAGAGTACTCCAGCTGTTGCCGAACTAGCATTTTGTACAGCTCCATCATAGCCTCCCTGCTCTTATATTCTATGCCTCGGCTAATGAAGGCAAGTATCCCATATGCCTTGTTAACCACCTTATCTACCTGTCGTGCTGCCTTCAGGGATCTATGTACACGCACACCAAGGTCCCTCTGATCCTCTGTCCTTCCTAGGGTCCTACCATTCATTGTGTATTCCCTTGGCTTGTTAGTTCTCCCAAAATCCATCACCTCACACGTTTCAGGGTTAAATTCCATTTACATAGAAACATAGAAGTAGGAGTAGGCCATTCGGCCCCTCGAGCCTGCTCCGCCATTTAATGAGATCCTGGCTGATCATCCAAATTCAGTACCCTGTCCCTGCTTTCTCCCCATATCCCTTTAGCCTTAAGAAATATATCTAACTCCTTCTTGAATATATTTAATGAATTGGCCTCAACTGCCTTCTGTGGTAGAGAATTCCACAGGTTCACCACTCTCTGGGTAAAGAAATTACTCATCTCTGTCCTAAATGGCTTACCCCTTATCCTGTGACCCCTGGTTCTGGACTCCCCCGCCATTGGGAACATCCTTCCTGCATCTAGTCTGTCTAGTCCTGTTAGAATTTTAAGTTTCAATGAGATCCCCTCTCATTCGTCTAAACTCTAGCGAATATAAGTCCAATCGACCCAATCTCTCTTCATATGTCACTCCTGCCATCCCAGGTATCAGTCTGGTGAATCTTTGCTGCACTCCCTCCATTGCAAGAACATCCTTCCTCAGATAAGGCGACCAAAACTGCACACAATACTCAAGGTGTGGTCTCACCAAGGCCCTGTACAACTGCAGCAAGACATCCTTGCTCCTGTACTCGAATCCTCTCGCTATGAAGGCCAACATACCATTTGTCTTCTTATCCGCCTGCTGCACCTGCATGCTTACCTTCAGCGACTGGTGCACAAGGACACCCAGGTCTCGTTGCACTTCACCTTTTCCCAATCTATTGCCGTTCAAATAATAACCTGCCTTCCTGTTTTTGCCACCAAAGTGGATAACCTCGCATTTATCCACATTATACTGCATCTGCCCAATCACCCAACCTGTCCAAATCATACTGAAGTTTCTCTGCATCCTCCTCACAGCACACACGCCCACCCAGCTTTGTGTCGTCTGCAAACTTGGAGATATTACATCTAATTCCCTCGTCTAGATCATTAATATATATTGTGAATAGCTGGGGTTCTAGCACCGATCCCTGGGGTACCCCACTAGTCACTGCCTGCCACTCGGAAAAAGACCAGTTTATTCCAACTCTTTGCCACTGTTCTGCCCATCTAACCAACCCGTCTATATCGTCCTGTAGCCCGAGGCTTCCCTCCTCGCTATTTACCACTCCACCAATTTTCGTGTCATCTGCGAACTTACTGATCATACTTCCTACATTCATATCTAAATCATTAATGTACACTACAAACAGCAAAGGACCCAGCAACGATCCCTGCGGTACACCACTGGACACAGGCTTCCAGTCACAAAAACAACCTTCAACCATCACCCTCTGCCTCCTGCCACTAAGCCAATTTTGGATCCAATGTGCCAAATTGCCCTGGATCCCATGGGCTCTTACCTTCTTGACCAGTCTCCCATGTGGGACTTTGTCAAAAGCCTTACTGAAGTCCATATAGACTACATCAACTGCACTACCCTCATCCACACACCTAGTCACCCCCTCGAAAAATTCAATCAAATTGGTTAGACATGATCGCCCCCCGACAAAGCCATGCTGACTATCTTTGATTAATCCATGTCTCTCCAAGTGGAGACTAATTCTGTCCCTCAGAATTTTTTCCAAAAATTTCCCTACCACTGATGTTAGGCTCACTGGCCTCTAATTCCCTGGTTTATCCCTACTACCCTTCTTGAATAATGGTACTACGTTAGCTGTTCTCCAGTCCTCTGGCACATCCCCTGTGGCCAGAGAAGTTCTGAAAATGTGTGTCAGAGCCCCTGCAATCACCTCCCTTGCCTCACACAGCAGCCTGGGATACGTCTCATCAGGGCCTGGGGATTTATCCACTTTTAAGCCCGCTAAAACCACTAGTCCCTCCTCCCTCTCAATACTAATTTGTTCAAGTATATCACAAACCCCCTGCCTGATTTCTATGCCTACATCATCCTTCTCCATAGTGAACACAGATGCAAAATATTCATTTAAAACCTTACCGACATCTTCCAGCTCTACACACAGATTGCCACTTTGGTCCCTAATGGGCCCTACTCTTTCCCTGGTTATCTTCTTGCCCTTAATATACTTATAAAACACCTTGGGATTTTCCTTTATTTCGCCCGCCAGTGTTTTTTCATGGCCCCTCTTCGCTCTCCAAATTTCTTTTTAAGTACCCCCCTGTACTTTCTATACTCCTCTAAGGCTGTCATTGCTTTTAGTCCTTTGTATCGGCCAAAAGCCTCCCTTTTGTTCCTAATCCATTCTTGTATATCCCTTGACATCCAGGGTTTCCTGGGCTTGTTGGTCCCACCCTTGACCTTTACAGGAACGTGTTGGCGTTGTACTCTCCATTTCCTTTCTGAAAGACTCCCACTGCTCTGATGTGGATTTTCCTACAAGGAGCTAATCCCAGTCCACTTTGGCCAGATCCTGCCGTATCATATTAAAATTGGCCTTCCCCCAATTTAGAACCTTTATTTCCGGTCCATCTTTGTCCTTTTCCATGATTACCTTAAATCTCACCGAATTATGGTCACTGTCACCAACACCAAAATGCTCTCCTACTGACACTTCTATCACTTGCCCGGCTACATTCCCTAGAATTAGGTCCAGTACCGACCCCTCTCTTGTAGGACTTTCTACATGCTGGCTCAAAAAGCTCTCCTGGATGCACTTTAACAATTCTGCATCCTCTAAGCCTTTCACACTCTGACTATCCCAGTTAATATTGGGGAAGTTGAAATCCCCTACTATTATTACCCTATTATTTCTACACTTCTGAGATTTGCCTACATATCTGTTCCTCTATCTCCCCCTGACTGTTTGGGGGCCTATAGTACACTCCCAGCAAAATGCTTGCCCCCTTTTTGTTTTTAAGTTCTACCCATATAGCCTCATTAGAGGAATCTGCTAAGATAGCATCCCTCCTTGCAGCAGTAATTGACTCCTTGATTAATATTGCGACAACCCCTGAATGGTTATTTTTCAGACTGGAGGGAGGTATACAGTGGTATCACTCAGGGGTCGGTATTAGGACTACTGCTCTTTTAGATGTACATTATTAAATGACCTGGACGTGGGTATACAGGACATAATTTCAAAGTTTGCAGATGACACAAAACTCGGAAATGTAGTAAACAATGAGTTAGGAGAACATAGACAGACTGGTGAAATGAGCAAACACATCGCAGATGAAATTTAACACAGAAGTGTGAAGTGATATATTTTGGTAGGAAGAATGAGAGGCAATATGAACTAAATGGTACTATTTTAAAGGGGATGCAGGAACAAAGACCTGGGTGTGTGTACAAAAGGTGGCAGGACAAGTCAAGGAGGCTGTTTAAAAAAAAGCATATGGGATCCTTAGCTTTATTAATAGAGGAATAGAGTACAAAAGCAAGGAAGTTATGCTAAACCTTTATAAAACAGGGTTAGGCCTCAGCTGGAGTATTGTGTCCAATGCTGGAGAAACTGGGGTTGTTCGCCTTACAGCAGAGAAGGTTAAGGGGAGATTTGATAGAGGTGTTCAAAATCATGAAGGGTTTTGATCGAGTAAATAAGGAGAAACTGTTTCCAGTGGCGGAAGGGTTGGTGACCAGAGGACAGTTTTAAGGTGACTGGCAAAAGGACCCGAGGCGACACGAGGAAACCTTTTTTTACGCAGCAAGTTGTGATCTGGAATGCACTGCCTGGAAGGGTGGTAGAAGCAGATTCAATAGAGAATTGGATAGATACTTGAAGGGAAAAAAATTACAGAGCTGTGGGGAAAGAGCAGGGAGTGGGTTGAATTGGATAGCTCTAGCAAAGAGCCGGCACAAGCGCGATGGGCCGAATGGCCTCCTTCTGTGCTGCATCATTCTATGAGTCTATAACTCAACAAACACCAGAGATCAAATTTGTGATCTTCTGGTTTTTATGGCTCAACATCACCGAGACAATGCCTCTATCCACAAGGCCAAAGGGGGAACTCTCATTCATTGTCTCTGACTTTTGCCCTGAACCCCATCTTTGTAGCCTCCTCCATCCCTACAATGACAGCTCTGTGCTCCTCCAATTCTGGCCTCTTGCAAACCACTGATTTCCATCGCTCCACCATTGGCAACCGTGCCTTCAGCTGCCTGGGCCCCAAGTTCTGGAATTTCCTCCCAAAGCCTCTCTCCTCTTTAAAGTCACTCCTTAAAACCTACGTCTTTGACCAAGCTTTTAGTCACCTGACCTAATGTGGCTCGAGGTTAAATTTTGTCTTATAATGCTCCTGTGAAGCGCCTTGGGATGGTTTACTACATTAAAGGCACTGTATAAAGGCAAGTTGTTGAGGGGTTCAGATGACTTCCTAAACCAAGTGCAGACTTGTATCCCTTGGTACGTCTTAGTAGGTGAATGAGCTTACCTGCGATGATCCAGGTGTGCTTTGCAACTGGCTGCCGACAAGCATGTGATCTGTGCAGATAGGCTGGGAGAAGCTAATGCCCTGTACTAGATTACCAATACTGGAGTGACTGGAATCCCACGACGACACGGCCATCCGAGGCTCAGGTTGGGAGCTGGAGTACCTGGTTTGATCCTCACTACAATACAAAGTATCACAAGTGGTAGAAAATAGAAAGTACAGCAGGAAGAAATTTATGGTTAAAATGTTTTGGACAGGAACTTATACAAATTGCTGGGCGTGTGGGAGGTGGTGTGTGTTGGGACAGATACACTGGCTGTAAGCTGGGGCTGTACAATGCACAGGCACGGTTGGAGGAGAGTTCAATTTTGGTCACCACACCATGTAGAGCCTTTACAAATATTGTAGAGGGTGCAGAGAAGAGCAACAAGCTTATGAGCATCAGTGGCAACACTTTCGCCTCCGAGTTAGAGGTTGTGGGTTCAAGTCCCACTCCAGAGACTCGAGTACAAAATCTAGGCTGACACTACCAGAGCAGTACTAAAGGAGTTCTGCATTGTCAGAGGTGCCGTCTTTCGGATGAGATGTTAAACCGAAGCCCCGTCTGCCCGCTCAGGTGGACGTAAAAGAGCTCTCAGCACTATTTCGAAGAGCAGAGGAGCTTAACTAACGTCACTTAAACAGATCGCGTTGCTGTTTGAGAGAGCTTGCTGTGCGCATATTGGCTGACACATTTCCTACATTACAACAGCGACTACACTTCAAAAGTACTTCATTGGCTGTAAAGCATTTTGGGACGTCCTGAAAGAGGCTTTATAAATGCAAGTTCCTTCTTTCACCCCAAAGTAAAAGGGACTCAGCTATGTGAAAACATCGGAGAAATGCAAACTCTACAGTCTAGAAAGGGGATGAACCTCATCGAGGTACATCAAATATTAAATGTTAAGGTGAAGCCAGATTACTACTTCAAATTAATCCATGAAAATGGGACAAATATAAATTAATGGAAGTAAATTTGAGATGGATATTAAAAAAGTCTCTCCTCAAAAAGTAATAAATGTTATAATCTTCTCGGAGACAAGACAAAAACATTAGGGACATATTAAAGGCAGCTGGTGTGTTATAATGAGTGTTGATACACCAGAGGGATACACCAGAGGGATAAACTGCGACGGGCTAAATTACGCGGTCACATCCTACGTAATTGTGCCTATATAGGACCAGCCGGACCAGCCACGTGCATCCCAATCCAGCTAGGTCTACATTAATAGGCCTGTTGTGTGGCCATTTTCCCAGCCCCAACGGTGCTGTACGGTTTTTTTTTTTTGAACACAGGGAATTCCAATCTTTGGCATTCCACTAAAAAGATTTGATTTGATTTGAATTTTTTTTTTTTAGAAAACTCAATACAACCTAGAAAGTGATTTGTGACTGCGGGATACTCTCCGAATTGGACAGTGATTGAGCAGCAAGAGACCCTGAACTCTTGGCCCAGCTCTCCATGCAATCCACACAAGTCAAGACGCGTGTAAAACAACCGTCTTAGAATCGAGAGATCAGGCAGGCACCGCATGTTGATGTGTTTTGAAATCTATTTCTCACTGCCTTATTTTTAGTTTGGGGTAGTGCAAGCAGAAGCATTCGTTCAACATTGCTGCCCTATCACTCACAGGGCTATGAAGGCCAACACATTCCATCAACCCAGTCATAAAATAATTGGGTTTAACTGCAAGAGGCATTTGTCTAAATGTGCAATTTCTCAGATCAACAGGGCAGGATTTGCTCTCCCATGTGCATTTACCTCCACGGCACCCCACTGACAGGGGACAGATCCACGTTAGAATGAATGTGTTTAGAGAACGGTCCCTGAGAGTCGGTGGGGCTGCCAGAGGACAACCGAGCTCTCTTCACACCTGCAAAAAAAAAGAGAAACTGAGGACCAGCCAAAAGGTTTTATAACATGGCACAGAACACAACTCCTGCCCCTCACAAAGTGGACCACTCCTCTCAGGGTACCGCTCATCACCTGCTGATCAGGTTTCAGTCTCACCACAGAGTACCAGCTTTTGCTTCCCAATTCATTGGCCAGTCCCAACAGGAAAAGAGATGAGAAAGTGGTTGGACCTCATTCGGAATACTGGCTTCAATCCTGGTCACTGTGCCATGAAAACATATACAAGCACTGGAGAGTGTGCAGCGAAGAACAATCCCAATCCCAAGTACAACAGGGATAAGCTATGATAGACACAGAAGTTTAAGTGCTGCAGTCTAGAAAGCACATGGTTAAGAAGGGAGACATTATTAGGGATATAAAGTATTAATTGCTACAGATCGGGTAGAACCAGAACACCACACCAATTTAATGCATGAAAGTAGGACCAGGACATAAAATTTAAATTAGTGAGAAATAGTTTAAGAACCGATATTGGGGGAAAGAGATATTTTTACTGCAAAAGTGCTAAATGTTTGGAACAGTTGGATTAGTAGAGGCAAAAAGCATCAAAAAAGAGTATTCAAAGTGAGACATGGCCTTGTGTTGTGAGCTTTAAGTACTGTACGTCCCAGCAGTGGCTGAATATTAAATAAACATTCTTAAAATACCTCAATAAAACGACGACTGAACGCATTTCCCCTTCCCCCACCCCTCCCAGAAGAGTACAACACAAATGCCGCCCGATCTCCTTTGTGCAGGAGTACAACTGCTGAGCATACTACCTGTTTCAGGGTAGCACAGTATACTCAATAAAGCAATTCTACTGCGGAAACACCAGTGCAGTTTGCAACCAACACCCCACCACCACCCTTCTCATTCCCAATGAATTTAAGCATCTCTTCAAAAATTCCCAACCGCACTAAAGCATGAAACAGAAAATTCTGGAAACACACAATGGATGTGTCAACATTTGGGAGAGAGAGATTAAGGTTTCAGATGGGGTTTGTTTGGAGGCTGGGAGCTGGGACAAGAGTCCATGTCCCTCGCTCTTTAAATGGCTGCACTATCCAATGAGTTTAAATTTTTTTGTCAAAACACTTGAAACATTAACCTCTCAGATGATGAAGACTGACCTGCTGTGAATTTCCAGCGTTTTCTGTTTCAATCTCAGATTTCTAGACTTTTTACTTTAATTTGCACAAAATCATAATTCGGCTGGGGAAGTGGAAAGAATTAGACAAAAGTCGTTCGCATTGTTGTTTTCTGGAGCAGAATTCAGGTACAGATCAGTGCGACATGGAGAACTCTCTCAAACAGTCCATGCATAAAACACAACAGACAATAACAGGGTAAGGGATGAGAACATTGCATCAATTCCTGCACATATTGCAATCCAGAAGAGCTGGACTATTTCAGATCCCAAAAATACTAACAGGAAGAGGCGGCTGGCCTTGGCTAGGATCTCAAATGATGCATTAGTTTGTTTGGAAAATGGATGCATCAAATATTGTCTCAGTAAAGCATCATAAAGGAACTTGTGATCTACATTGAATCTACCTCGCTTCCACTTTAGGCAATTAAAAGTTTTTGGACACAATTGCTGCGTCAAATGAACTTACCCCTTTTAAATTGGTTAATGAACCACCTGTCCTTTTTAATATCCGAAATTGTGGCTCTGCTCTTCGGACCTTCCATCAGAATCTTGTTCAGCAGACCTGCACAAACCAGACAGACAGTCAGACAGCAGGCAGTGCTAGAAAGTCTTAATGGAAATGAGTTGCACTGTACCATTAATGTACAGCAAGGTGTAAAGGTCTCCGACCTGCCCCTCTCCATCTGTAGCGAGGTACCTGCCATTACAGTACAGCGCAATACACTCAAGCTTTATAACATTAGAAGTTAGCTTACAAACAACAGCATGCTCGTGAGCCCCAGCTGTACCAGCGGGGCAGATAGGAAAATACAGCAAGTACCTAGGAATAGGAGTGGGCCATCCAGCCTGTCCCGCCATTCAATTATATCAATTCTTAACTCTGTTTACCCGCCTCAGTTCCATAACCCTTCATACCCTCGCCTAACAAAAATCTGTATCTCAGTTTAAAACATTTTTAATTGACCCCCCCAGCCTCTTTGGTGGAGTGTTTTGCAGATTTCCACCACCCCTTGTGTGAAGAAGTGTTTCCTGACATCACCCCTGAACAGCCTGGCTCTAATTTAAAGGTTCTGCCCCCTTGTTCTGGACTCCCGCACCAGAGGAAATAGTTTCTCTCTATCGACCCAATCAACTCCTTTAATCATCTTAAACACCTCAATTAGATCCCCCCTAAATCTTCTATACTCAATGACCATTGGTTGGTTATCCACGGCAGCTCGCAGGGTTTCCAAGGAACAAACTCGAGCAATGGCGTAGGTGCCTGAAAAGGAGTCACCTACCCACGCTCCAGAGCGCACATCACATGGACACGCAAGGAAAAAATAAAAGAGTGGATATATTTGGGGATGATTACAAGTAAGGAAGACAAAAAGGTAAAAGCTCGGGAGTCATTACTCACTTCAGACCAACCTCGCGAGATTTAGAAATCACTTCCTATTAGAGACAGTTATGAAATGAACATTGGGGATTTATTCCCTTTGGATTATTTCTGCACCAGCAGTGCTGTCAGTGCAGGCTGGTTATCGATACACTGACAGTCGCACAGTAAGATTCATGATTCTCACATTGCTGCTGCAAATACAGCCAATTAAAAATAGCAAATTCTACACATGATAGAAAGCTTGAAAACTTAGCTCAGCATATAGGGAACATAAGGCAAGTCTGGTTATTGATTTTTTTTTTTTATTTTTTTTTTTTAAAAAGAGTATCACCAACTACTTCACTTGTGCTCAGCATCAAACACCCCTACAGGTTAAAGGGTGACCTCTCACGCATAGTACCTGGTCATGTAGCCTTGCCCTGGGGTTAAATACAAACCCCTCTTTCTGTAATGAGCTCACCAGAATTGACATATTGGCCCAGAAATTCAGGTCCCAACACGTGAGTACGGACGGGGTACTCACGCGTGGACCCGATGGAAGTGCCGGAATCTTGCATGCACTCCGCATGCGCGGGAAACCGGCACTTCCGATCCTCTGAACCAAGGGGTTCAGAGGTCGAACGTGTGCGCGCGGGAGTCTGCGCGTGCGCGTTGAACTTCCTTTTTTTTTATATACAGGTTTTAACGTGCGGTAAGTCTGTACATTTTAGAAATGTAAAAAGCAGCCGTAAGGACTTCATTTTCAAAGGTAAGTGGTCAATTATTTAAAATTAAAACATTTTTTCCACAGGTTTTTTACTTTTAAATACTTTAAAGCAAGGTAAGTTTATTTTTAGCCCTGTTTTTTTATTAACTTATTTTTTTCAAAAATTTAAAATTTTTGTTTAAAATAGTTATTAAATGTCATTTATAGTTTATTTACAAAGTGTGATTTAAAAAAAAAAATTATTTGAAGGTAAAGTACAGTTTTACAGCCTCAGCATTTATACGTTTTGACAGGTCTATCTGTCAAGACTTATGAATGAAGCATTCCCTGCTCCGATTGGCTGCCTGTTGCTCACGTGATCCCAGGGGACGCATTGCACTAACTACGCCCCTGGGACACGCCAGCATAGCGCGCCGGCCTCTGGGGCAGGCCTCGGAGAGGAATCCCACACAGGCCAAGAGGTCAACTGCCGGCGCGCTAGGTAAGTGTAGGTCGGGGGCTTGCACCTGCGGGAAGCCCCCGACCCGAATTTCTGGGCCCTTATGTTCTCCTAGCCTTCAGAAACACTACCAAGCCATGCAATTCAGGTTATAAACTATGAATCAGGTTCACTGAAAGTAAAAGTTAAACAATAGGCAAAAGTCAATACCACAGATTTCACTTGATTACTGATCTATCTTACACTTCTTTGGGTACACGATACTTGACAAACTCTTAATGATACTGAACCTGGGCTCTGTGCCCATGGTGCAAACCTATACGTGAAGTGTAATCTATACTCATGGAGTCTCCATGTATCCAGCTCCACATCGGCTGCAGTGCAGTGGAGCAGGAAGAACTGAAGAGCTAGCGGAAAGCAGTCAAGAATCTCGCTCTCTGCCCAACTAGGAGCGGTCAAGGCAAGCCCTACCCCACAGATACCTTGTGGGACCTCCTCCATCGGCAGAACAGAGTTATTTCGGATCTGGACAGTGCTTCAGTTCAGAACTGTGTACAGTTTTGGTTTCCATATTTAAGAAAAGATATACTTGCTCTCGAGGCATTTCAGAGAAGGTTCACTCGGTTGATTCCAGAGATGAGGGGGTTGACTTATGAGGAAAGGTCGAGTAGGTTGGGCCTCTACTCATTGGAATTCAGAAGAATGAGAGGCGATCTTATTGAAACATAAAAGATTGTGAGGGGGCTTGATCGGGTGGATGCGGTGAGGATGTTTCCACTTATGGGTGAGACTAGAACTAGGGGGCATAATCTTAGAATAAGGGGCTGCCCTTTCAAAACTGAGATGAGGAGAAACTTCTTCACTCAGAGGGTAGTAAATCTATGGAATTTGCTACCTCAGAGAGCTGTGGAAGCTGCGACATTAAATAAATTTAAAACGGAGATAGACAGTTTCCTAGCTGATAAGGGAATTAGGGGTTACGGGGAGCGGGCAGGGAAGTGGACGCGAGTCTAGGTTCGGATCAGCCATGATCCTATTGAATGGCGGAGCAGGCCCGAGGGGCCGTATGGCCTAATCCTGCTCCTACTTCTTATGTCCATGAACAAGAGCACCTGGCTGGCAGTTGTCTGGAACAAAGTCCAACAAGTTGAATGTGAATTTCCTCCCAAACCAGAAAAACCTAAGCCAGTAAGAAGTTAGTGACTACCAAACTTCCACACGCAGGAATTGAACGTTTTTCTTTGACAGGTCTCCCCATCTGACACATGTATTTATTTTGGCTAAGCACTATAATAAACAACTGCTGTCATTACTACTGGGTTAGCAAGAATAATCTGTAGTCAATTATTGGAAAACTCCACATGCTAATTATAAACCACAACCCTGACATATGGGAAGTATCAATTTCAGTTCAAAGCCGTGGCTTAGTGGTAGCACCCTTGCTGCCGAGTCAGCAGGTCACGGGTTCAAGTCCCAGTCCAGACTTGAACACAAAAATCTAGGGCAGGAGTGCAGTACTGAGGGAGCGCTGCACTGTTGCAGGTGCCATCTTTTGGATGAGATGTTAAACCAAGGCCCTGCCTGCCATTTCAGGTAGTGCAAAAGATTCCATGGCACTGTTCTACGAGCAGATAAGCTCTCCCGATGTCCTGGCCAACATTAACCCCTCAACCAACACCACTAAAAACAGACTGACTGGTCATTTCTCTCACTACAAGTTGTGGGATCTTGCTTGCTCTGCACAATTTGGCCGCTGGGCTTGCCTACGAAAACAATGTCATTGGCTGTGAAGTACTTTAGGTGGTCACCCCATCAAAAAAACAGGACAAGTTTCTTTTTCCCCCCCTTAATCTAAAAATGAGTCTAATTATTGTATAATACACAAAGTAAATATTTGGAATGAGTTACATTGCTGTTAATGGTGGAGTTCAGAGCATCACATTCCATTGAAGTTGTAGCTAGTTCAAACGGTTAAATTAATTACCAGAAAGGTCTCAAGTTTGATCCCCAGTCTGAGCTGGCTAAACTCATCCAGGGTGGCACAGCTACTCTCTACTGCCAATGACCACTGCTGGAAGTAAACGTACAGACAGCAGGGGAGGACAGGATTCAGGCGGCTGTGATGCCCACTGCCTTTGAACAGCCTGCATCACTCTCGGAGCTCACAGAGAACAGCCACTTGGTCATGGTACTGGAGGCTAGCTACGCCCATGGAACCATGCCCCAAGCATGTAGTAGCTAACTTAAAAGAGTAGCGGGGAGTAACTCTCAGGAAAAAAAAGACTGTATTTGTGATTTAGGAAGTCATCTGAACCCCTCAAATAAGTCAAGCTTGAAACTCTTCACATTAAACACATTATCCATTAGTGTGTTGCTGGTTCAAGCCTGCGACTGTTCCACTCAGTTCGGTCTGCTTTCTGTACCCGGCTCGAGCTACCTTAATACCAAGTGTCACAGTAGTACACAGGAACAGGAGTAGGCCAATCAGCCCTGCTCCGCCATCCAATCAGATAATAAAACAGAAAGCACCTCCCGACAGCGCAGCACTCCCTCAGTACGGCACTGAAGTGTCAGGTCTCTGGAGTGGGGCTTGAACCCACGACCTTCTGACTCGGAGGCGAGTGTGCTACCCACTGAGCCACGGCCAACAACCAAAATGGCAGCCATTCCTCCCCTTTGCAAATTTGCAGAGAGCTACTCTCAACACTGGACTGGCCAGGGAGCAGATCCTGTATCAATTCCTTACTCAGTGGGACCGGATCGATCTTTTTCCAAGGTGTCAGGTATAGTTTCTTCTCATTCCAATCGCAGTACTCCTGGCAACTCTCCGCAGGCTGGTCCCAGGGTAGCTCTGCAACACACAATCATCCATCAGTGAAGATGACGAACCACCAGTAGCTTGTGTGCTAAAGATGTATCCTGGCACTTGGAGCGATCTCCCCATCCCCACCCATTTAAAGAAAAACATTAAAAGGAATGACATTTTAAACCTTTAGATATATATGCTTTGAGAGCATCCATCACACTTTAAAGTGTCAAAAATACAAGGAAAGGCAGTCAGAGGAGCTTCTGAGATAGGCACCAAGGCAGACTGCTAAAACCGTCACAGCAAGGGAGCAGAATCAACAGAGTTGAGCTTACAAGGCTATTGAAGCACCTGTGTCTGCTTCTGTTAAAGAACAGTGCTCTTTGGAGATGGAAGAAAGGAGCTGGGTAATGAAGCAAATATTTTTATAGAATCATAGAATAGTACAGCACAGGAGGCGGCCATTCGGCCCATCGAGTCTGCACCGGCCCTTTCGAAGAGCAATCCAGTTAGTCCCGCTCCTCCGCTCTTTCCCCACATCCCTGCAATTTTTTCTCCTTCAAGTATTTATCCAATTCCCTTTTGAAAGTTACTATTGAATCTGTATCCACCACCCTTATGCAAGTGGAGAAATTCTAACTTTCAATAAAGACAGAGCAAAAGTAGTGAGCAAACAAGGATAGGTCTCCTGCCAAGATGCTTGCACAGGAGGAAAATTTAGGTCCATCTTCATCTTGAGGAGGGAGTCAACAAAGCACATTTGTGTAGCACCTTTCACACAAAATCTGCAGGAAGATAGGGGAGAAAAACAGTCGAAGTGATAACTTGACCTCTATTCGGTTTAAACAGAATTCAAAGTTGTTCACTCAGTTGGATCTACAGAAAGTTCACACCACCCTGTAACACTAGCTCAGCCCCTCAGCAAATAAAGCAATTGGAATAAAATACGCCTTATACAATCAAGCCTGCCAGACCGACACTACACAGTACCTTTTTACTACGGGTAGACGGCAGAACTGTACTCTGTAAACTCCAACAGCCTCGAGTGGCGATCCACTGTCATTGCACTCTCTCTTCTCTAAAGGACAACAATTCCACGAGGTGTTGAGTTGTATTCTGCCACAAATAAATTCTGCAAATGCTCAACTCAGCTCTGAAAAACTCTACATGTATAATATTAACAAAGGCCAATACAGATTCTCAATGCTAGACAAAAGTCTGATTAATCAGCAGCCCATCCACCACCTTAAACATTCACTCTCTCCTCCACCACCGGCGCACCGTGGCTCCAGTGCGTACTATCTATAGATGCACTTCAGCAACTCGCCAAGGCTTCTTCGACAGCACCTCCCAAACCCGCGACCTCCACCACCTAGGACAAGGGCAGCAGGTGCATGGGAACACCACCACCTCCAAGTCACACACTATCCTAGCTTGGAAATATATTGTCATTCCTTCATCGTCATGGAGTCAAAATCCTGGAACTCCCTCGCTAACAGCACTGTGGGAGCACCTTCACCTTATGGACTATACCGATTCAAGAAGGCAGCTCACCACCACCTTCCCAAGGCAACTAGGGATGGCCAAAGCTGGCCTTGCCCACATTCAGTGTAACATATTTTAACAGATCGCAAAGCTGCTCTGTATTTTTCCAAACTGAGAATTGCCCGAGGTAAAGTAAGTGGGCATAGTTCTCAATGACCGTGATGATCAGCGATTCAGAAACTGGTGCTTGCTTCTTCTGGTGTTTGAAAAAAATATGCATCAAAATTATTTATTAAGGCCTTTACAACTTCAAGTTTGGAACTTGAACACTCATAGTTTGACTTTACATATTCCATGCGTACAGAATTATGAATATTCCTGCACCTCTATTATTACATTAGAAAGGTACTGTCTACAGGTCGCCTGAGGAAGAGTGTTTGAAGACCAGGGCCTCAAACCCGGCACTAAACTCATGGTCTACAGAGCAGCAGTGATACCCGCCCTGCTGTATGCCTCAGAGACATGAACCATGTACAGCAGGCACCTCAAAGCACTGGAGAGGTACCACCAACACTGCCTCCGCAAGATCCTGCAAATCCATTGGCAGGATAGGCGCACCAACATCAGTGTTCTTGTTCAGGCCAACATCCCCAGCATCGAAGCTTTGACCACGCTCGATCAGCTCCGATGGACGGGTCACATTGTCCGCATGCCCGATACGAGGCTCCCAAAACAAGCGCTCTACTCGGAGCTCCAGCACGGCAAAAGAGCCCCAGGTGGGCAGAGGAAAAACTTCAAGGACACCCTCAAAGCCTCCTTGAAAAAGTGCAACATCCCCACCGACACCTGGGAATCCCTGGCCCAAGACCGCACAAAGTGGAGGAGAAGCATCCGGGAAGGCACCGAACACCGAGACTCTTCGCCAAGAGCAAGCGGAAGCCAAGCACAGGCAGCGCACGTCAACCCAAGCACCCCACCCAACCGCCCCTTCAACCACCGTCTGCCCCACCTGTGAGAGAGACTGTAGGTCCCGCATTGGACTCATCAGTCACCTGAGAACTCATTTTTAAATGTGGAAGCAAGTCATCCTCGGTTCCGAGGGACTGCCTAAGAAGAGAAGACAATAAAGACAGGGAGAGCAATACAATGAGCAATTTCACTTACGGGAGAAAGCTGCTGTTTAAATTGCTCCTTGATGTGCAGCACACTATGTGCACTTACAAGCTTCACTAATGAGTGGCGGAACCTGTAATTCTCCCCTGCAATTCCCCAAAGAGCGATCTGGGGGAACACGAGCAGCGTGCCAACAGAGGCAAGGTAATCCGTTAAACGCCGAGGTGACCTAAGCAGTCAATTTGAGAGCAGCTTTGGGCCGTCTGCCCAACTTAGAAACATACGAAAATTAACGGGAAGGAAAAAAGCAGCTGGGCCATCAGGCCTGCCCCACACCATGATGGCCGGGGAGCATCGCGACCCCACACCTCCCCCCTCCCTCAGCCATGTCATCTCCTGGAAGAAGCAAATATACAGAGGAAAAACCCAGGCCAAGGAGGGAAAAAATAGGCAGGGGAAGAGGCAGAGGGCGGGGGACACACAGTCAGTACTGTACAATAAAACCGCACCAACTTAAAAAATCCAGGTGGATCGCGCCTAATCTTACTGCTTAAAAGCTGAACTAACCTCCAGCCAGCATTGCAACAAGAACAATTCCACACGACCAGATATCCACAGGCTCCGCGCAGAACTCTTTCCTCTTCAGCAGCTCTGGAGCAACATATGGCAGAGTGCCACACATTTTATTCAGTAACCTCTCCCGGTTATTGTGTCTGTATACTGTCGCCAAGCCAAAATCAGAGAGCTTCAGGTTATCTAGAGGGAGGGAAACAAAAACCAACAGGGCTCGGGACATCAGCACAATTAGTCGAGTATTTCACACTGTTTTCATATTGATGATGGACAGACAGTGGCAGGTTCGCAGTACTCCCTCTACTACAGGCACAGAATCAATAAGGGGTGAACTGCACACCACTGAATGCCCAGGACCTGACTTTTCACGGATTGCAAGAGCGGCACCTGTCGGCCCTCCAACAGGAATGGACGGAAATACCGAAGCAGCACTTGCTGGTTACCGAACTGTGAATCAGGGCTACTCTCCTGGGAGAGACACAGAAACACCGAGAGAGTAATTGGCCATGTAGAATTTTCATGCACTGACCTGCTTAGGTCGCAGGATTCAAGGTTTCCTGCCACTCAATATGCCACACTTGGTTGGAGTTACTAATGAGAGCTATCAAGCGCAAGGAGGTACTTCTCGGGGCATGGGAAGCGTGAGGCGAGGGGAAAGTCTGCTCCTGCAATGTGACGCACTGAACAAGGCCCGGCTGATCACGAATCGGTGCCCATCCTTTTTTGGGGAAAGGGTAACAAAGTTTTAAATGTTGAGCCAAGATGAGCCCTCATTTACACCACGGTCTTACTGTCTGCTCGTGGTCACATAGAAGATATATGTTGCAGCCACATTAAATAATCTTGAGCGCCTGGACATGATTACAGACATAAGCACTGGAGATATATCTCAATCAGATTTTAAAGGGTTTCTTTTAAAAATAACTCAATTAAATTTTTGAGAGATTTGGTATGAATATAAAAGCCAAAGGGCCAGCCTGTAGGCGAAGGCAGTAGCACATCACACTCAGGGCCCTGGGGTCCATTGTCTTCGTCCTCAGACTACAGGCAAAATGGGAAATGCCTGGAGTCAGGACAGGGCAACAATTCCATGGGAAGGAGAGACGAGCAATGAACAGGTCACAGGGTAGGTATGAACATAGGAACAGGAGGAGGCCATTTAGCCCCTCGAGCCTGTTCCGCCATTCAAGATGATCATGGCTGATCTGCGACCCAACTCCCTATATCTCACCTTCGCCCCATATCTCTTAATGCATTTGGTTACCAAAAATCTATCAATCTCAGTTTTATGGATATGAAGGGGTTGCACAGAACCTCAGTTAGGGCAATAATTGGTTTTTCATTTCACTGAAGAAGAAAATACTTTGCCAACTGATCAGTGAATTCAGCTACTGCCTGATGCATTCATAGCAATTTACAGAAGATGTCGTCTCTCACAGCAACCTTACCCAACACCACCACCTCCAGGAGAGATGGGGTGAAAAGTGGTGAAAATCACCAAAAAGGAAATTATTCCCATCATTTCCCCGAATATTTTTTTTAATGAGTTATTGCAGACCAACAAAAAAAAAAATCTTTAAATCATTCGTTTCCTTCCCATCATCTACCCTCGCCTTCTGAAAGCAGAGACAAGCTGGGTATAGGCACTGGACAGCCTACAGTTCTTCACTAAAGTAACCACCCTCCACATCGGAGATACACAAGTGTTGGGAAGATAATTACCAGCAGACACGATGGGTCGAATGGCCTCCTGCTGTGCCATAAATTTCTGAGTCTATGAATTAACTAAAGTGGGAAGCATAGCCAAGCCCACCCTATGCTCACCCAACACATGTACACAACTGCTTGCAAGCAACAGAAATCAATAGATGATCAGGGGTGGGAACATCGGTTGATTTTGTCCTCACTCGCTCAGAGGCACTGAGGCCAACTGCTCTATCTGACCTGGGAATTGTCCTGGTCTACGTGCATCAGAACCACACCAGGTCGTTCAATTACAGTACCAGCTTTGCTTGGGTCAACTCATCATTCTTTGAGTGAAGGTTATATCATCCACATACAAAATCAAGGCAAAATACTCCCCTCATCCTATTGTGTGGGATGTGGGAGCTCAAAACCCTCCTGCAGTTTAGGACTAAGCCCCCTATCGGTTGATATAAAGAGGGAGGCATGGAGTGTCCACATCAGACTGTTAGGGAATCCTTTCACTACTTTATACTATTCTCCCAGGGAAGAGTGTAAAGATACAAAGAGAACCTTCTCTTTCACGTTATCAGTTGGGCTTTTCACCTCATCGTCCGCATCAGTTACACATCACCTGCTGCCCACGACTTAAGGGCTTTCTGCTGTCAAAACATAGCTCAAGCTTTCTCAGACATTTAAGGAGCTTGGCATACAGAATGACCAAAGTCTGTGCTTTCTTCAACCCTAAATCATTAAAAGGCCCGTTTTGCTGTTGCATACTATACCTCGCTCATCCAGCAGCAGGTTCTCTGGCTTGATGTCCCTGTGTGTAATTCCAATGCTATGAAGGTACTCCTAGAAGAGGGCAAAGGCAGAGTCTCATACTTTGAATTAACCAACAGCTCTTTCCAAATCTCCAGGCCCACAAAATATAACCAGGCTACAGGTGCAAGAGAGAAGTACAAATAGGTTTGTGGGCCAAACACTGCTATCGGCCATAGTTTGGACACCTCTGGTTTACAGTACATCTGCTTTGTTCTGGGTTCAAACTGGACTTCTAACATCATTCACAAAGCAGATGCTGGAAATCAGAAATAAAAACAGAAAATGCTGGAAATACTCTGCAGGTCAGGCAACATTTGTGGAGAGACAAAGTTAATGTTTCCGGTTGGCGACCTTTTGTCGGAACTGGAAAAGGTTAGAGAAGTAACAGGTAGAGAGGTAGGGAGGAAAGAACAAAATGGAAGGTCTGTGATCGGGTGGAAGGCAGGAGAGATTCAATGATGGTGCAAGGCAAAAGGAGATGGTAATGGGACAAATATAGAAACAAAAGATGGGTCTAGAGGAGGTGTAAATGGAAATATCAGAATCATGAGCAGCAACTGCTGTCCAAAAAAATGGGAGCAGAGGTTATGATCTGAAATTGTTGAACTCAATGTCGAGTCCGGAAGGTTGTAAAGTGCCTAATCGAAAGATGAGGTGCTCTTCCTCGAGCTTACGCTGAGCTTCATTGGAACAGTGTCAGAGTGGTCCAGAGAATTAAAATGACAGGCAATCCAACACTAATTTTGTTGTTTCTTGTTTGAAAAAGTGGAACACGGTAGGCAGTCTTGGCGCTTTATAGTATTGATTGGTGTACAAACTCAATTCTGGCAGACAAAGCTCATTGAGAATGCAAGTAAGCATTCTACAATTCACCTATAGTCAAAACTGTGCAATGCTACCTCCTATAAAGAAATTCCCAGTAGCACACCCCATACAACACGTCTAGTTAAAAAACAGTAAACATAACAAGGCAAGAATGAGCAATACTCACCACTCTCGCTATCAGCTGCTGGAAAAACCTATGAGCATCCACTTCCGGCATCCCCACGTCAGGTTCTATAGGAATACAGATCAAACCAATCACAGCCTTAATCTGCTGTCAGTTATCGAATAATTAAACCCATTTTTGTGTCTAAAAATGACAGCACTTCACACCAGTGCTAATTGTTTAACTTTAATCCCATTGTCCCAGACCACATTCTCCCAGCATGCTGTTAGGAACATGCCATATGGAAGGTCAACTGAATCAGCTTATGTAATGAACTAAAATTCATCCCGTTGTGTTATTGTAAAGTCAGGTTGTCAAACGAAAGCTCAGAAGTGCACACCACAGCACTGCCCTCCTCACCCGTGGCTGATTCAATTCTAATAGAACGCCATGAGCAAAATCAGCCTCATTTATAAGGAGCTAATGGTTACAGATCATAGGCAGCTTTAAAATACAGCAGTCAATTGCTCTCAAAATAAGCATAAGTTTTACGACCTGTTTAATGGCTAGATAGGCAATCTTTACTGTTCATATTAGCTTAGAACACACAAACATAGTGATTGAAAGCTTTTTGTTGCTTGTGTGGGGAGTAAATTCATGAGATACACACAAACTACATCAATCAGTCTTACATAACGGACTGTGGAAATGACACGATTATGGCTGAGTTTTGCAGCCAGGCCCCAACTCATGAAGGGTTCCTCAGGCTGTGACTTCCTCCGCACTGTTTCTTCTTCATATTGATGACCTCCTCCATTCTTCATTCAACCATATCCACTCTTTTACGGATACAGGAAACTTTGGTTTATCCGGAGGTTATATGTCCGGAATACTCAATCTAACGGCAAAAATCAGGAGCCGTTTTCTATAAGTTTTTTTTAAGTTCTCGTTGCTTTTTTTCCCCCCAGTCAGGCACTGCAAGGTCTGTAGCTATAGCAACAGCTTCAGCTAGAGACGCTTGCAGCTGCAGCCTACTGTTTAGAAGCTGTTGCTAAGCAACAGTGTTTGTTGTCAGATACGGAGATGAAAACCTCCGTATGCTTCAACATTAACTTTGTACGTCCAGCAGTTTTGATAGATCGGCAACAGCTCGGTCCCGTCGGTGCCGGATATCACAAAGTTTCCTGTAGTTTCATTCTACATTCAACTTCCTTCAGATTGCTCTCAGCCTCCAGTGCTCTTGCAATGCCATGACTCAATCATTGCATCTTGACCTCCTCCGTGCTCTGGAAAGGCACAATGAAAAGCCGGCTTCTTTCAATTCCGCTAGGTGATGCCTCTCCCTCATCTGTCTGCATTCTATTATGACCACTGTTGCTCTGAACCTTCCTCCCTTTTCTATCTAAGCTCTGAATATTCTGCCCTCCCCCCTCACTATGTCAAGATTGAGATCAATCGCAGTCCCCTATTCTAACCCATTCTTTCCCGGGACCTCAAAAACTGTGGGACTCCTTGCCTCCTTCATCGTTCCCTTTCTCCTACAATCAACAGGCTTTTAGAACTAAAAGGTCATTTTTACATTTGTGCAAGTGGTGCAGCTTATTCATTAATAGGATAGTCTTGTAGGCCCTAAACTCTGGAATTCCCTCTCTACCTCTCTTTCCTCCTTTAAGACGCACCTTAAAACCTACCTCTTTAAATAAGCTTTTGGTCACCTGTCCCAATATCCCCTTAAGTAGCTTGGTGTCAAATTTTGTTTGAGAACGCTCCTGCGAAGCACCTTGGGACGTTGTACTACGTTAAAGATGCTATATTAATACAAGCTGTTGTTCTTCCTGAGGTGGTTGTTCTTTGAGGTTTTGCCTGAAAGAGTGCTGGGTGTTTTGATGCACTGCTGCTCAAAGGCACTCCCTGCTGGCGCGCCGATGCTCTGGAGGTGTCCTGTGCCTTAGCAGCAACATGTAAACTACCGTCAAGTTAAGAGCGCTGCCTTGAGCTAATTGCTCCTTACCACTATGTTTCTATAAAAGGCATCAAGGGGAATGGGGAGAGAGCAGGAATATGGTACTGAGATAGAGGATCAGCCACGATCATATTGAATGGTGGAGCAGGCTCGAAGGGCTGAATGGCCGGCTCCTGCTCCTATTTTTCTATGTTTCCTGCGTCCCCCCTCCCCCAGGTTTATCTGAGGTTCTCACCTAGAATCATAGAATGGTTACAGCACAGGAGGCCGCCATTCGGCCTGCGCTGGCTCTCTGCAAGAGCACTTCAGTTATTCCCACTCCCCCGCCCTTTCCCCATAGCCCTACAAATGTTTCCCCACCCCTCGGGTACTTATCCAATTTCCTCTGAAAGCCACGATTGAATCTGCCTCCACCACCCTTTCAGTCAGTTCATTCCAGATCCTAACCACTCGCTGCATAAAAAAGTTTTTCCTCATGTCACCTTTGGTCCTTTTGCCAATCACCTTAAATCTGCCTCCTCTGGTTCTCGACCCTTCCACCAATAGGAACAGTTTCTCTCTCTCTACTCTGTCTAGACCCCTCATGATTTTGAACACCTCTATCAAATCTCCTCTCAACCTTCTCTGCTCTAAGGAGAACAACCCCGGCTTCTCTAGTCTATCCATGTAACTGAAGTCTCTCATCCCTGGTCCTTCCTAAAAAGTGCGGTGCCCAGAATTGGACACAATATTCCAGTTGAGGCCGAACCAGTTTTATAAAGGTTCATCATAACTTCCTTGCTTTTGTACTCTATGCCACAATTTATGAAGCCCATGATCCTGTAAGCTTTTTTAACCACTTTCTCAACCTGCCCTGCCACCTTCAACAATTTGTGCACATATACCCCAGGTGTCTCTCTTCCTGCACCCCCTTTAGAATTGAACCCTTTAGTTTATATTGCCTCTCCTCACTCTTCCTACCAAAATGTTTCACTTTGCACTTTTCTGTGTTAAATTTCATCCGCCACGTGTCCGTCCATTTCACCAGCCTGTCTATGTCTTCTTGAAATCTATCACTATCCTCCTCACTGTTCACTATATTTCCAAGTTTTGTGTCATCTGCAAATTTTGAAATTGTGCCCTGTACACCCAAGTCTAAGTCATTAATATATATCAAGAAAAGCAGTGGTCCTAGTACCGACCCCTGGGGAACACCACTGTATACCTTCCTCCAGTCCGAAAAATAACTGATCGTCATTACTCTCTGTTTCCTGTCACTTAGCCAATTTCGTATCCATGCTGCCACTGTCCCTTTTATTCCATAGGCTTCAACTTTGCTGGCAAGCCTATTATGTGGCACTTTATCAAACCCCTTTCAAAAGCCCATGTACACTACGTCAACCCTCTCTGTTACCTCATCAAAAAAACTCGATCAAGTTAGTTAAGCACAATTTGTCTTCAACAAATCTATGCTGGCTTTCCTTAATGAATCCACAGTTGCCTTACCTATTCTATCAAAGAGCTCTCCTCCACTGCAATACTCCAGAAACAAGTACTGGATGGTCCCCTCACGCCGATGCCCGTAAAAGCGAACAATGTTTGCGTGGTTCAACATCTTATTAATGCAGATTTCCTTCTTGATGTTCTCGGGGCAGTCAAGAGCACGTGTGGTGTCCACTTTCTTCACTGCGACCGCCTCCTCTGTCCGCCGATTCACAGCCAGTTGCACCCTACGGACAAACACAGTTGCTTAAATACGATGTAAAACTGCTCCAGAAACATTTAAGGAACTTTACGTCTTAAGCAGGATTCATAGAATCAGGTACATTTTCAGGAGAATTTTTAAAAAACCAATTTGAGAAGTACTAGAGGTACTGTAGCTTCTATTTAGAAAAGAGCTCCAACTCGGCAAAGAACTACACAGGAGGGATACGTCTACCAAAGACCTCTCCCAAAAGACTCACTCTCCATACGCCCCTTCACCCAACGTCTGTACCAGATCCCAATCTTCCACAAATGGAACCGCCATCTTTCCAGACAATCACGAATAGCGCTGAAAAACAAACATAACTCGTCAACACGGGAGAAAGTAATCATCGGGTACACAAGCGTGTTAACCTCATTTGAAAAATGGCCTGTCATCATTTGGGATGATCTAACGTTTCCTTTCCCACCTCTCAATAAAACTCCTGATCTGACGTGCTAACACCAGACACCGTAAAGCTGAATACTAACGGCAAATAAAGATTCAGACTTCAGGATAATGGAAGGTATATCTGGGCCTGTGTTTCACATTAGTTTCCTGACTCATTCCACTGCACGCCAGCCAACGGCAAATTTTGTCTGATTACGCTCCTGGGACGTTTTACGCTATATAAATACAAGTCGTTGTTGTTGTAATGAGCGCAGAGGAAAAGATACAAAGGATGGGCACGCTGCATTCTGCACACACATTTTCAAATTTTAATTTTGAGTTTTACAGCACTGAAGTCTATCATGCTTTTGAGATACGTCCCTGAAGTGCACCAGAACAAACTGCTATTTTCATCAAGTTTGAGAAACTTTTTCTTTTAAAACTGGCCTTGCATAGTGTTTTCAGTTACCGTGAAAAGGTTTCCTGCCAGGTACAGACCCAGGTACTTTGACTATGGGTAATAGCCCCCAATCGCACTCCTTCAAATGCATCCTCAAAATCTACCTCTTTGACCCTGCTTTCGATCACCGCCCTTAACCCTCCATTCCTTGGTGAAGTGCTTTGGTCATTTTATTACATTAAAGGCAGCATAAAGTGCAATTTATTGTTGTAATGTCATAAGCCACACTCCATGATATCTGCATTTTCAGACTCACAAAGCAAAACTCCACAAAGGGCACAAATCATCAACTATCGGACGACAATGATGGTAAAAGAGGGGAAGAGCAATTGACAGCGTTGCAACTCGCCTGGGGCCAATCAAAGTATTAAAGCAGAGAAAACACTGCAAAATGGTTCACAATTCATTCATCTCTTTCGAATCTTCCTTTTTCTACCTCCATCGCCAGCCACCTCTATCCTTACCGATACAGGACATTAAAGGTCTTGAGTGGGTAAACACCACACATGCATTTTCCCCACCACCCTGGTCAAAAATCAAGGGTATGGGCAACAACTGTATTGAGTCCAGGATGTTCCGTGCAAATGTCCAAAATCAGTGTTGAAGTCCAAACCCCCCGCAAAACCAGGACTCTCTTCCCCCCCACTCCCCCAAAACCAGGACTCTCTTCCCCCCCACTCCCCCAAAACCAGGACTCTCTCCCCCACCACCCCCTCAAAACCAGGACTCTCTCCCCCACCACCCCTCAAAACCAGGACTCTCTCCCCCACCACCCCCCCAAAACCAGGACTCTCTCTCCCCACCCCCCCCCCAAAACCAGGACTCTCTCTCCCCACCACCCCCCCCCAAAACCAGGACTCTCTCTCCCCGCCACCCCCCCCCCCAAAACCAGGACTCTTTCCCCCACCACCCCCGCAAAACCAGGACTCTCTCCCCCACCACCCCCCCAAAACCAGGACTCTCTCTCTCCCCACCCCCCCCCCCAAAACCAGGACTCTCTCTCTCCACCACCCCCCCCAAAACCAGGACTCTCTCTTCCCGCCGCCCCCCCCCCAAAACCAGGACTCTTTCCCCCACCACCCCCGCAAAACCAGGACTCTCTCCCCCACCACCCCCCCAAAACCAGGACTCTCTCTCTCCCCACCCCCCCCCCCCAAAACCAGGACTCTCTCTCTCCCCACCCCCCCCCCAAAACCAGGACACTCTCTCCCCACCACCCCCCCCAAAACCAGGACTCTCTCTCCCCGCCGCCCCCCCCCCCCAAAACCAGGACTCTTTCCCCCACCACCCCCGCAAAACCAGGACTCTCTCCCCCACCACCCCCCCAAAACCAGGACTCTCTCTCTCCCCACCACCCCCCCCCAAAACCAGGACTCTCTCTCCCCACCACCCCCCCCAAAACCAGGACTCTCTCTCCCCGCCGCCCCCCCCCCAAAACCAGGACTCTTTCCCCCACCACCCCCGCAAAACCAGGACTCTCTCCCCCACCACCCCCCCAAAGCCAGGACTCTCTCTCTCCCCACCCCCCCCCCCAAAACCAGGACTCTCTCCCCACCCGCCCCCCCCCCCCAAAACCAGGACTCTCTCTCCCCGCCGCCCCCCCCCCCCAAAACCAGGACTCTTTCCCCCACCACCCCCGCAAAACCAGGACTCTCTTCCCCCACCTCCCCCCCCCCCAAAACCAGGACTCTCTTCCCCCCCCCCACTCCCCCAAAACCAGGACACTCTTTCCCCCCCCCCCACTCCCCCAAAACCAGGACACTCTTTCCCCCCCCCCCACTCCCCCAAAACCAGGACTCTCTCTCCCCACCACCCCCCCCAAAAACCAGGACTCTCTCCCCCACCCCCCCCCCCAAAACCAGGACTCTCTCTCCCCACCACCCCCCCAAAAAACCAGGACTCTCTCCCCCCGCACCCCCACCAAAAACCAGGACTCTCTCCACCCCCCCCCCGCAAAAACCAGGACTCTCTTTCACCCACCCCACCCCCAAAAACCAGGACTCTTTCCTCCCCCCCACCCCCAAAAAAACCAGGACTCTTTCCCCCCCCCCCCGCAAAAAAACCAGGACTCTCTTTTCCCACCCCCCCCCCACCAAAAAACCAGGACTCTCTCCTCCTCCCCCTCAAACCAGGGCCGCCCCCCCCCACCTCAAACCAGGGCCGCCCCCCCCCCCTCAAACCAGGGCCGCCCCCCCCCCCACCTCAAACCAGGGCCGCCCCCCCCCACCTCAAACCAGGGCCGCCCCCCCCCCCCACCTCAAACCAGGGCGGCCGCCCCCCCCCCACCTCACCTCAAACCAGGGCGGCCGCCCCCCCCCCCACCTCACCTCAAACCAGGGCGGCCGCCCCCCCCCACCTCACACCAGGGCACTCCCCCCACCTCACCTCAAACCAGGGCACTCCCCCCGCCACCCCCCCTCACCTCAAACCAGGGCACTCCCCCCACCCCCTCACCTCAAACCAGGGCACTCCCCCAACCCCCCCCCTCACCTCAAACCAGGGCACTCCCCCCACCCCCCCCCTCACCTCAAACCAGGGCACTCCCCCCACCCCCCCCCTCACCTCCAACCAGGGCACCCCCCCCCCCCCCTCACCTCCAACCAGGGCACCCCCCACCCCTCCACTCCAACCAGGGCACCCCCCCCCCCCCCCTCCAACCAGGGCACCCCCCCCTCCCCTCCAACCAGGGCGCACCCCCCCTCCCCTCCAACCAGGGCGCACCCCCCCTCCCCTCCAACCAGGGCGCACCCCCCCTCCCCTCCAACCAGGGCGCACCCCCCCTCCCCTCCAACCAGGGCACTCCCCACCCCCCCCCTCCAACCAGGGCACTCCCCACCCCCCCCTCCAACCAGGGCACTCCCCACCCCTCCAACCAGGGCACTCCCCACCGCCCACCTCCCCTCCCCACCCCCCCCCTCCCCTCCCCTCCAACCAGGGCACTCCCCACCCCCCCCTCCCCTCCAACCAGGGCACCCCCCCCCCTCCCCTCCAACCAGGGCACTCCCCACCCCCCCCTCCAACCAGGGCACTCCCCACCGCCCCCCTCCCCTCCCCTCCAACCAGGGCACTCCCCACCGCCCCCCTCCCTCCCCTCCAACCAGGGCGCACCCCCCCTCCCCTCCAACCAGGGCGCACCCCCCCTCCCCTCCAACCAGGGCGCACCCCCCCTCCCCTCCAACCAGGGCGCACCCCCCCTCCCCTCCAACCAGGGCACTCCCCACCCCCCCCCTCCAACCAGGGCACTCCCCACCCCCCCCTCCAACCAGGGCACTCCCCACCCCTCCAACCAGGGCACTCCCCACCGCCCCCCCCCTCCCCTCCCCCCAGGGCACTCCCCGCCCCCCCCCCTCCAACCAGGGCACTCCCCGCCCCCCCCCCCCCTCCAACCAGGGCACTCCCCGCCCCCCCCCCCCTCCAACCAGGGCACTCCCCGCCCCCCCCCCCCTCCAACCAGGGCACTCCCCGCCCCCCCCCCCCCCAACCAGGGCACTCCCCGCCCCCCCCCCCCCAACCAGGGCACTCCCCGCCCCCCCCCTCCAACCAGGGCACTCCCCACCCCCCCCCCTCCAACCAGGGCACTCCCCCCCCCCCCCCCCCCCAACCAGGGCACTCCCCACCCCCCCCCCCCTCCAACCAGGGCACTCCCCACCCCCCCCCCTCCAACCAGGGCACTCCCCACCCCCCCCCCTCCAACCAGGGCACTCCCCACCCCCCCCTCCAACCAGGGCACTCCCCACCCCCCCCCCTCCCTCCAACCAGGGCACTCCCCACCCCCCCCCCCCCCTCCCTCCAATCAGGGCACTCCCCACCCCTCCCTCCAACCAGGGCACTCCCCACCCCCCCCCCCCTCCCTCCAACCAGGGCACTCCCCACCACCCCCCCCCCTCCAACCAGGGCACTCCCCACCCTCCCCTCCAACCAGGGCACTCCCCACCCTCCCCTCCAACCAGGGCACTCCCCACCCCCCCCTCCCCTCCAACCAGGGCACTCCCCACCCCCCCCTCCCCTCCAACCAGGCCCCCCCCCCTCCCCTCCCCTCCAACCAGGGCACTCCCCGCCCCCCCCCTCCCCTCCCAGCCCCCCCCTCCCCTCCCACCAGGGCACTCCCCGCCACCCCCTCCCCTCCAACCAGGGCACTCCCCGCCCCCCCCTCCCCTCCCCTCCAACCAGGGCGCTCCCCACCCCCCCCTCCCCTCCAACCAGGGCACTCCCCCCTCCCCTCCAAACAGGGCACTCCCCACCCCCCCCCCCTCCCCTCCAACCAGGGCACTCCCCACCCCCCCCCTCCCCTCCCCTCCAACCAGGGCACTCCCCACCCCACCCTCCCCTCCAACCAGGGCACTCCCCACCCCACCCTCCCCTCCAACCAGGGCACTCCCCACCCCACCCTCCCCTCCAACCAGGGCACTCCCCACCCCCCCCTCCCCTCCAACCAGGGCACTCCCCACCCCCCCCTCCCCTCCAACCAGGGCACCCCCCCCTCCCCTCCAACCAGGGCACTCCCCACCCCCCCCCTCCCCCTCCCCTCCAACCAGGGCACTCCCCACCCCCCCCTCAAACCAGGGCACTCCCCACCCCACCCCACCCCCTCAAACCAGGGCACTCCCCACCCCACCCCACCCCCTCAAACCAGGGCACTCCCCACCCCACCCCACCCCCTCAAACCAGGGCACTCCCCACCCCACCCCACCCCCTCAAACCAGGGCACTCCCCACCCCACCCCACCCCCTCAAACCAGGGCACTCCCCACCCCACCCCACCCCCTCAAACCAGGGCACTCCCCACCCCACCCCACCCCCTCAAACCAGGGCACTCCCCACCCCACCCCACCCCCTCAAACCAGGGCACTCCCCACCCCACCCCACCCCCTCAAACCAGGGCACTCCCCACCCCCCCCTCCCCTCCAACCAGGGCACTCCCCACCCCCCCCTCCCCTCCAACCAGGGCACTCCCCACCCCCCCCCCCCTCAAACCAGGGCACTCCCCACCCCACCCCCTCAAACCAGGGCACTCCCCACCCCACCCCCTCAAACCAGGGCACTCCCCACCCCACCCCCTCAAACCAGGGCACTCCCCACCCCACCCCACCCCCTCAAACCAGGGCACTCCCCACCCCCTCAAACCAGGGCACTCCCCACCCCACCCCACCCCCTCAAACCAGGGCAGGGCACCCCCCACCCCACCCCCTCAAACCAGGGCCCTCTCCTCAAACCAGGCCCGCCCACCCCTCAAACCAGGACACTCTCTCTCTCCTCCTCCTTCTCCCATTCCCCAGACAAGAACCGAACCCTACCCCACCAACATTTCCCTCCACCCCTCACAGAGCGGCCCCGACCGCCTCCTCTTCCTTCACCGGCTGCAGGCGGTGTCTCCCCGAGCCCGCTGTCTCTCCGGGCCGGCTGCAGGCGGTGTCTCCCCGAGCCCGCTGTCTCTCCGGGCCGGCTGCAGGCGGTGTCTCCCCGAGCCCGCTGTCTTTCCTCACACAACCATCAAGTTTGGCGCCTTGCGTGACCGTTCCGCGTCCCAGCGACGTCATTACGCATCCGGTGGCGTACGTATAAAAGGCGGCCTGCACTGGCGGGAAATTCAAAGCTGAGCCTGCGCTGACAGCAGCTGTGACAGCAGTGGCTCTAAGGCTGCTTCTACTTATTTTATAACATGAAGGGTCTGCTTGTTAATTAAATGGACTGAAAATTGAGCAGATTTTAAAAATATATAATTTTGCATGAAAAATAACAAATCACTCTAACTCATTTTTCCCAAAAGCTCAAGCTGATTAAACTTGAACATGAAAGAACGCTTTTGGTCTCCCGTCCTAATATGTCCTTATGTGGCTCGGTGTCAAATTGTGTCCGACAATGCTCCTGTGAAGAGCCTTGGGACGTTGTACTACGTTAAAGGTGCTATATAAATACAAGTTGTTGTTGTTTTTGTTGAACCAGCCCAGCCTGGCCTTCAGTCTTGACAAAGGGTTTGACCCGAAACGTTGACTCTATTTTCTCTCCACGAATGTTGTCTGGCCTGCTGAGTTTTTCCAGCATTTTCTGTTGTTATTTCGGATTTCCAACATCTGCAGTATTTTGCTATCGTTACACAAACTAGGCTTGTATTCCATGGAATGTAGAAGGTTATGGGGTGATTTGATTGAGGTTTTTAGGATTTTGAAAGGAATTAATTGGGTAGATGGAGAGAAACTTTTTTCCACTGGTGGGAAAGTCTAGGACAAGCGATTATAACCTTAAAATCAGAGCCAGGCCATTCAGGAGAGAAGGCAGGAAACACTTCTCCATGCAAAGGGTGGTAGAAATGTGGAACTCTCTCCTGCAAAAAGCAGTAGCTGCTCGCTCAATTAATCATTTTAAATCTGATCGATAGATTTTTTCTAGCCACGGGTATTAAGGGATATGGAGCCAAGGCGGGTGGATGGAGTTAAGATACAGATCAGCCATGATGTCATTGAATGGTGGAACATTGAGGGGCTGAATGGCCTCCTCCTTTCCCTATGTTCATATGTAACCTCCTCATGCCCCCCCCCCCCCGCCACCCCTTTCCCCAAACGTCTGCACTAGAGGCATCAGGCATCAAGGGGTATGGGGAGAGAGCGGGAATATGGTATTGAGGTAGAGCATCAGCCATGATCATATTGAATGGCGGAGCAATCTCGAATGGCCGACTCCTGCTCCTATTTTTCTATGTTTCTAGAGGACAGTTAGAAGCAGGGACCCTGGGTGATCTAACCTTCCCTAGCTGAGGGAGCTGAGCGTCATTGTAGCTCCCCAGATAGCTCAGTAGAGAACAAACTCATCCTCTGCTCCTCCAACACTGGACTTCTTCTTGTCCTTGCTCTCTCCAGCCCACACAACAGTCTCATTAAGATGGGCAGCGAACCAGGCACAAATCTTCACGTCCAAATTCCCCTTCCGTGCTCCCTTTGAGTGAAGCTCTATGCCAGGAGCAGTAAATTGTAAAATTGACCCCTATATTCTCTCATTTCAGCTACCATCATAGTGAATCCATGTTGTGCCTTTTGCATGGGGACAGGTGCATGAACCAGTTTTATTTTAAACAGGTTAATGCTCTGTTATAATAGTGTTTGTATGTTAATATTGCACAATGCAAGTTCACCCCATTGATTCTGAGGTTAAGCAAGGATCTGCCCTGACTCCAGTTTAACAAAGAACAGTCAATGTGTTTCCGACACAAATGGGTGAGCGTGTGCTGTGATCTTTATATGGGTCGTGGCTCAGTGGCAGCACTCTCGCTTCTGAGTCAGAAGGTTGTGTGTTCAAAGTCCCACTCCAGAGACTTGAGCACACAAGTGAAGTACTGAGGAAGTGCTGCAATGCCGAAGGTGCCGTCTTTCGGATGAGACGTTAAACCGAGGTCCTGTCTGCCCTCTCAGGTGGACATAAAAGATCCCAATGGCACTATTTCGAAGAAGAGCAGTCGAGTTCTCCCCGGTGTCCCGGCCAATATTTATCCCTCAACCAACATCACTAAAACAGATGATCTGGTCATTGCCATATTGCTGTTTGTGGGAGCTTGCTGTGCGCAAATTGGCTGCTGCGTTTCCTACATTTCAACAGTGACTACACTTCAAAAGTACTTCATTGACTGTAATGTGCTTTGGGATCTCCTGAGGTCGTGAAAGGCGCTATAGAAATGCAAGAACTTTCTTCTTTTTAGTTAACCTGAGGAAACTAAATAGTTTAAAACAAACGTTCATTGAATATCCTCCTCCAGAAAGACCTCAGTGTGATAACAAATACTTGTGCCCTGCCTCCTCCAATACTTTCCCCACCAGTCTGCCCTGCTCCACCTCCACTCTACATAAACTCAGCCATGCACATCCTGCCCTGCACTAAGTCCTGCTCCACCCATTACCCCGCCCTCTTCTTCTGAAAAAATCATTTGACTATGAAATCCTCATCTTCATTGAAAAGTCTCACCTTTGGCTCATCGCTCCCAAGCCCTGCAGCCTTCTCCAACACAATGTGCAATCGTGCGCCCTCCGCTCTTCCGACTCTGGCCTCCTTCGCGTCCCTTCCCCCTCGGTGACAGAGCCTTCAGCCATCTTGCCCCCTGCTCCCCGTGCTCTGGAACTCCCTCCCTCCCTGAATCCCTCAGCCTTGCTCTCTCTCTTCCCATCGTCAAAACCACTCCCTTCAAAATCAACCTGTTCAGTCCCCTCCGCTGACTCCTCTGCTACTGCTGTGTTCGTCACTGAAACATCTTAGCACCGTTTCAGCCCCACAACCCCCCGAGATATCTGCGCTCCTCTAATTCTGCCCTCTTGAGCATCCCTGATTATAATCGCTCAACCTTTGGTGGCCGCGCCTTCTGTTGCTTGGGCCCTAAGCTCTGGAATTCCCTGCTTAAACCTCTCCACCTCGCTACCTCTCTTTCCTCCTTTAAGACGCTCCTTAAAACCTAACTCTTTGACCAAGCTTTTGGTCATCTGCCCTCATTTATCCTTATGTGGCTCGGTGTCAAATTTTTTGTCTTAAAATACTCCTGTGCAGCGCCATGGGACGTTTTACTACGTTAAAGGCGCTATATAAATACAAGTTGTTGTTGCTGTTGATTATATTAAAAGGTGCTCTCTATGTGCAAGTTGTAGCTAAGCCATTGACTGCGGGCGCATTTCTAGTGTTGTAGGGAGCTTCTCCACGTGAACCACAGCAGCTTACAGCCAGAAGCAGGCCATTTGGCCCATCATGTCTGTGCTGGCTCTTCAGTAGTGCAATCCCAAATGAGACCTGCTGTCTCCCCATAGCCCAGTGAATGTGAGTGCTCTCCAGGTTAGCTAAGATGCCGCAGCATGTGCAGGGAGGAGCCTCTCATCGTCTGCACCTGAAACGATAGCAACAAAAGGCAACTCGCCCCAGCGTGGAAATTCCAATTCCCCACATACAGGAAACTTTGTGCTATCCAGCACCGACGGGACCGAGCTGTTGCCGTCCCATCAAAACTGCCGGACAAACCAGCGCTAATGTTGAAACATACGGAGATTTTGAGCTCCGTATCTGGCAACAAACCCTGTCTAACAGTCGGCCGTACCTTGCAAGCGTCTCTGTAGCTTAGCAACAGCTTCAGCGAGACCTTACAGAGCCTGACTGGTGAAAAAAAAGCAACGAAAAGAAAAAAAACCTAACGAAACGGCTCCTGATTTTTGCCGGTGGCTCGAGCATTCCGGACAGTTAACCTCCGAATAAACCAAAGTTTCCTGTACAATGTAAAGCCTGTCCCAGGAACTGTGGCAAAGAAGTGGACGAGAATTCTCAGTCGTTATATAAATCCATGTGCGATGTCTTGGGATTTGGGAGCAATTTTAAAATTAAATATGAGACAAAGCTCTCGTTATTCATCAGGTTTCTCATGTTGCTTTTTATTGAAAGATTAAAAAAAGAAAGATTTGCATTTATATAGCGCCTTTCACGACCATCCCAAAGCGCTTCACAGCCAATTCATTGCCTTTGAGGTGTAATCATTGTTGAAATGTAGGAAACATGGCACCCAATTTGTGCACAACAAGATCCCACAAACAGCAATGAGATAATCATCAAATCACCTCTTTTTAGTTGTTGGCTGAAGGATAAATATTGGCCAGGACACCAGGGAGGACTGGCCTGCTGTTCTTCGAATAGTGTCGCGAGATCTTTTACATCCACCTGAAATGGCAGACAAACCTCAGTTTAACATCTCATCTGAAAGACGGCACCTCTGACAGTGCAGCGCTCCCTCAGTACTGCACTAGAGTGTCATCCTAGATTTTGCGCTCAAGTCTCAAGTAGGATTTGAACACACAACCTTCTGACTCAGAGGCAAGAGTGTGAACGCTGACTCCAAAAAGGGATATTAGGGTATGTCCCCCACCATCATTTTTATATCATGCATATAATCTAGACCGAGACTTCAGTGCAGTACTGCGGGAGTGTTGCATTGTCAATGGTGCCGTCGCTCAGATGAAAAGTTAAAGTGAGGCTCCTTCTGCCTGTTCAAGTGGATGGTAACGATCCCAGGGCATTATTCAAAAAGCAGGGAGTTCTCCTGGTGTCCGGACCAACATTCTTCCATCCCGAAACACCACCAGAAACGGACTAACTTGTCATTCCTTGCCTTTGCTGTTTGTGGGATCTTGCTGTGCACAATTTGCCTACAAAATAACTGGGGCTGCACTTCAGAAGTAATGAATTGGCTGTGAAGGGATTCAGGGTATTTCGAGAATGTGAGAGGCACTGTATAAATGCCAGTTCTATCTTACCTCTGGTCGAAGGGCTGCTCAAGACCAACAGTAAGCTTCTAAAAATAAATAATATAAAATTTTAAAAACATTTTAATTGCCCAAAAGAAGGATGAAGCTACATTAGTTACTGTAAAACAGTAACTTTTTAAAACAAATTTACAGCAGTATTTATTTAAATAGCATAAAAAGTTGCTCTTTAACAAACAAAGGCAGCATTTTAGTTGCATACATCGTTCATAACATGACCCCGTAGCTACATTCTGCCAGTTTGCTGTAGCGTTCGATTCTGACTCCATTGTGCCTTTGCAGTGCCAAGATTCTGATGACGCAGCCAGCCTGGGAGCTGGGAGCACTGCAGCGGAGGATTGTGGGCATGGGTGAGACGAGTTCATTGCTTGAGTTCACCGGGGTGAAACGAGTTTGTTCCCCCAGTCGAACCCGGCACGGCACCATTGATCCCTTCTGCGCTCGCAGCAGGGGAGGTCGCGCGAGTGCAAAAGGAAATGCTGCATTCTGGGGGACGAGTTCCCTGAGTGCAGCCGTCTGTCGGAAGGGGGTGAAGTGAGTTCATCCTGTTTTAATGGGCTGTTGATCACAGCACCCAGCACAGAGTGTACCAGAGTAAGAGCTGGAGAAATTGGCAGGGAACTCTGAGCGGAATCTGACACTACACGCAGCTCCTGACTGCAAAAACGTCTTTGAGGATGTTACATAATACAGCAGCAAAAGCCACCCAAACAGTCTGTTAAAAGCATTTCATTTACATTTCTTTACCAACATTAATTGATCGTTAGATTTCCTAATTGGCACTTGGCAATCCAGACTCTGAGCGAGTGGCTAATTTAGCCTATCACTGCGTGAGCCCAGCACTGGTAAACCTTATCTATCTAATTTTTGAAACTTTACTACAGCGTATTTACTGTCACATTTCAGGTGTCACACAACAGCGACAAGAACTTGTATTTATATAGCGCCATTAACGTAGTTAAATGTCCCAAGGCGCTTCACAGGAGAGTTATCAAAGTTTGACATCGAGCCACATAAGGAGAAATTAGAACAGGTGGCCAAAAGCTGGGTCAAAGAGGTAGGTTTTGAGGCGCGTCTTAAAGGAGGAAAGAGAGGCAGAGAGGTTTAGGGAGGGAATTCCAGAGCTTAGGGCCCAGGCAGCTGAAAGCACGGCTGCCAATGGTGGAGCGATTAAAATTGGGGATGTGGAAGAGGCCAGCATTGGAGGAGCGCGGAGATCTCGGAGGGTTGAAGGAGGTTACAGAGATAGGGAGGGGCGAGTCCATGGAGGGTTTTGAAAACAAAGATGAACATTTTAAAATCTCCATCGGCTGGAAGCACAGGGGTGATGGATGAACGGGACTTGGTGCGAGTTAGAATACGGACAGCAGAGTTATGGATGACCTCAAGTTTACGGCGGGTAGAATGTGGGAGGCTGGCCAGGAGTGCGTTGAAATAGTCAAGCTTAGAGGGAACAAAGATATGGATGAGGATTTCAGTGGCAGATGAGCTGAGGTGGGGCGGACTCGGGCAATGTTATGGAGATGGAAGTAGGCGGTCTTAGTGATGGCGCGGATATGCGGTCAGAAGCTCATCTCGGGGTCAAATATGACACCAAGGTAGCGAATAGTCTGGTTCAGCCTCAGACAGTTGCCAGGGAGAGGGATGGAGTCGGTGGCGAGGGGTTTGTGGCGGGGAACAAAGACAATGGCTTTGGTCTTCCCAATATTTAGTTGGAGGAAATTTCTGCTCATCCAGTACTGGATGTCGGACAAGCATTGTGACAATTTAGATACAGTGGAGGGTTTGAGAGAGGTGGTGGTGATGTAGAGCTGGGTGTCTTCAGCGTACATGGGGAAACCATACCCCTCACTTTAAAGAAAATGAGTATAGGAATTGTACAACAGTGATCTGTCTTTCATTGCTGCTGGTTTTCATCATATTAAATTGACTTAATTTCCTCGCTCCACCATCTGACACACTACCCTGGGTTCACTGAGTTCATGAGGATACCCACTGCATTCTGGGACAAGCGCTGCTGAGTTCAGCGAGTGCAGCTGACAGCAGGAAAAGGTGGATTGAGTTTATCTTCATTCTAATGCACAAGTCACGGATACTGGAATGTGGCTTGTGACCAAGGGCCAGGAACAGGAAACCCCTCGATCCCCAATCAGTGACGAAAACAGCTTTAATTACGGTTAAGTGCTGCAGGCACTTGAATTACGAGCACATAACTGTAATTGCCACTGAAAAGAACTATTCAGAGATGTCCGTGTGTCAAAATGCTGTCATGAAAGATGCTGAGCAGACCAGAAACAAAGCAGTAATGCAAACCAGCCCTTGAGCTTAGGCTGATTAAAGCTGTGAGCCAATAGACAAATCTGTCATGTCTCCAGGCAATTAATTATCAAAACAGTCATTTTGGGTCTTGGGTTGAATGTCATCTGATGACTGCTAAAGGTTTACTCGATTCCCGATTGACACAAATCTACAGCAGAGAATAACCCAGCAAGGCTTTTCTTTAAATTCATTTTCTGGATGTGGGCATCGCTGGCAAGGGCAGCATTTATTGCCCATCCCTAGCTGTCCTGGAGAAGGTGTTGGTGGGCTGCCTTCTTGAACCACTGCAGTCCATGTGGGGAAGGCACTCCCACAGTGCTAGAGTTGCCATTTACACTTCCTCTAGAGTCATCTTTTGTTTCTTAACTTGTCCCATTACCATCTCCTTTTGCCTCGCACCATCATCCCTTTTGTCTCTTAATCTCTCCTGCCTTCCATCCTATCACAGACCTTCCCTTTGTTCTTTCCTCTCCTCCCCCCCCTCTCCCTGCCCCTGCACTTGCTTAAAAATCTGTGGGTTGTGCAGTTAATTACGACACAGACTTCAGGAGTAACATACAACAGGACTTTACTATTCGAAGGTCAGGGCGAATCTGCCCTATAAATCATGCCACAGCACTTATATACCGGTGTGGTCACCGTCGGTATTACCGTATACAGAAGCCAAACAAGTAGTGCCACACCTAAAATAGTTCTCTTAAAGGTGAACGGTTACATACAATAGTCTCTTAAAGGTAGATGGTTACATACACTACAATCCTCCCTTTTTAGCTTACAACATACTATTTCTCATTAACATACATATATTCAACTTCAGGTAAACAATTTACAGATATAGTCTCTGTGGGAAACAGTTCACAGGTTCAGTCTCTGTGGGAACAGTGTATAGATTCAGTCTCTAGTCTTGACTCGGTCCGAACAACATCGCTGTGGTGTAGCCGGTTCACATTGCTAGCGTGACTCCTCCACTAGTCTTCCCCTTGACGTAACAGCTTGAACTCCCGTCCTGCTGAACCAGCAATGCTGACTTTTACAAACAGCTGTATTGCCTTGGTAATTTTCCTTACTTTCCAACTGATTTATCTCCCTTTGTAGGGCCCACGTGCATGATCTGGTAGGAGTGATAATGATTTTGATGGTTATCGTCTTCTGCTTCTTCTTTTTCTTTTCTGCTTCTTGGAGACTCTCGGGGCTCCCTTATCAGCTGCCAGCTGTAGCGCCACCATCTCCCTATGTTCCTTAGACTTTAAGTGCTTCATCCTGATTTCTGCACTTTGGGAGTTTTCATCACAAGCTGGGCAGACCAGATCCTCGTAATATTCAGTGTCACTCAACAGGTCATGGTAATATTCGGTGTCGTCCTGAGCTAGTCTAGCGAGAGGGCCTGCTACTTCTTCCGTACCCAACTGGACGTTAGCCGACTGTTGTTCCCTCCCTAGACATCTTTCCTGAAGAGACTTCTTCATGCGTTCATATTCATCCCGCTCTTCCTGGGTTTCCTGCCAATCCTTCACTAATGACCTTGTTTGTGATTTCAATACTTCCCCTTCCCTCGGGGATTGATTGATCAGGCTATTCAATCCTTCTACTGGAGCAGCTGTTTCAACATTCTGCTGTTCACATTGACGTGATTCAGCGTACTTTTGGCATCCCTGTAAAATCTGTGTTGCAACCTCAGCTATTTCCATAACTTTTGAGAGCTCCGAACTCCTTCCCTTTGAAGATTGAAGCTCATGTTCAGATTGTTCCCATTGTAGAGTCTTGTCCTTCAGCATATGAAGGAGTTGGCTGACCGTTAACTCTTCCACGGGAACACTGTGGGTCAGAGTCTTCTCCATTTCATCCACCTTTTCCTCCAATGCTTTCACCTTCTTTTCCTCTTGTACTTTGGCTTCCAGCGCTCGGAGAAGTTGCGCCTTGATGCTCTCTAGCTCATGTTCAGAGGCCATTCTTACAGTCTCTGTGTTTCTTACAGTTCCCTTTTCTTCCACTGAACGGATTCCCAGTTGAATCTGTTCTTCAAGTTGTTGAATCTCGGTCATTGCCGCCCCATATTTGTCTTGGGTTTCCTTTAATATTTTTATGAGTTCTTGTACATCTTGTCTTTCAGGTTCTGCCCTGTCTTTCACCTCTAATTTCTCATCTATGGATGGAACTTCTACCGATGAGTCTGTCTTGGCCTTGAGCTCATCAAGAATTTCCTGCAGCCTTTGGACTTCTTGCTCATGTTCAACCTTCAGTTGCTCATATGCTTCCACTGAAACTAGCTTTTCGGAGGTTGCCGAGTTAACCCCTTCCAGAATTGTAGCCTGGGCCTGTTCATACTGTTCTTTCAACTTCTCACACTCTGCTTGTAAGGAGTCGTAGAGAAGAACTGGAATAAAATCCTGGCTTCCTGAAGATTCCTCTTCATTTGCTTCTTCCTGCAAATATTCTAACTCCTGAACAGCATAAGGGAGATGTGATCGGTAATTGGTCACGATGGCTCTATGGTCGCTCTCTGCTTGAGCTAGCTGCTTCTGTTGTCTTTCCAGATTCTCCCATTCGGTGTCATAGAACTTTTTCATTGTTTTCATCTCTTGTACGAGACGGTAACTCAATTGTTCTAATTGTTGTCGTAATTTGAAATAAGTTTGAGTCCGAGCTCGGTGTTCTTCCGTCATGGATATGTCCGTAACTTGAACAGGCTCAGAATTTTCTGTCGAACTAGGTTGTCATTGTTCGGTGGAGTTCTGTTCTGAAACTTTGTTCTTCTCTGAAGCATAAGCCTTTATGCATGCCTTCGTTTTTCCAACCTTCGTCGGCAAGTCCATTTCAGCCTTGTCTTTCATATTTGGGTTGGTCTTATCGTCATCCGCTTCAGAATCTGAGCTGATTGTCTGCACCGAGTCCTCACTCGTTATGGCTTTTAGATAGTGCCATTCCATGTCTATTTTCTTGATCCACTCCCGTCCTAGAAGTGGTGGTCCTCCCTCATGTAGTACGTATAAGTTCATTCTTGGGTGTTCTTTACCCCTATCTCTCACTTTGACTCTTATCTTTCCCATGGGGTATACTTTATGCCCCGTGTATGTCTGCAATACGAACTTGGTATCTCTTAAGGGTATATGTGAGAATAGCCGGTGGTAATCCCTTCGATTTATGACTGATAGAGCTGATCCAGTGTCTGTAAAGTCTGTGTGTTGTACTGTTAATAACGACACAGACTTCAGGAGTAACAAACAAACAGGTCTTTACTATTCGAAGGTCAGGGCGAATCTGCCCCAGCAATCCTGCCACAACACTTATATACTGGTGTGGTCACTGTCGGTATTACAGTATACAGAAGCCAAACAAGTAGTGCCACACCTAAAGTAGTTCTCTTAAAGGTGAACGGTTACATACAATAGTTTCCTTAAAGGTAGACGGGTACATACACTACAATCCTCCCTTTTTAGCTTATTACTTACAGAGTCCCATTAACATACATATCTTCAACTTCATATAAAACACTTTACAGATATAATCTCGGTGGGAAACAGTTCACAAAGTCAGTCTCTGCGGGAACAGTTCACAGATTCAGTCTCTGATCTTGACTTGGTCCGAACAACATCTCTTTGGTGTAGCCGGTTCACATGGATAGTGTGACTCCTCCATAGCCTTTTCCTTGACGTAACAGCTTGAACTTTCGTCCTGTTGAACCGGCAGTGCCGACTTTTATAACCAACTGGCTGTCTTGATCATTTCCCACTTTTCAACTAATTTAGCTCCTTTCGTAGGTCCCCTCCTGAGCTGGTAGAAGTGATAATATTTTAGATAGTTATTGTCTTCTGCCTCTTCTTTTTCCTTTCTGCCTTTTTGAGACTCTCGGGGCTCCTTTCTCGGCTGCCAGCTGTAGCGCCACCAACTCTCTATGTTCCTTAGACCTTAAGTATTTCATCCTGATTTCAGCACTTTGGGAGTTTTCCTCACAAACTGGGCAGACCAGATCCTCGTAATATTCAGTGTCACTCAACAGGTCATGGTAATATTCGGGGTCGTCCTGAGTTAGGCCAGCGAGAGGGCCTTCTACTTCCTCCTTACCCATCTGGACGTTAGCCGACTGTGGTTCCTTCCCTAGACATCTTTCTTGAAAAGGCTTCCTCATACATTCATATTCATCACGCTCTTCCTGGGTTGTCTGCCATTCCTTCACTACTGTCCTCATTTGTGAGTTCAATACCTTCCCTTCCATCGGGGATTGCGTTATCCGGCTATTTACTCCTTCTACTGGAGTAGCTGTTTCCCCATTCTTCTGTTCAATTTGACGTAATTCAGCGTCCTTTTGGCATCCTTGTAAAAGCTGTGTTGCCACCTCAGCTATCTCCATCCCTTTTGGAAGCTCCGAATTCCTTCCCTTTGAAGCCTGAAGCTCGTGTTCCCCTTGTGGAGTCTTGTCACTCCGCCTGTGAAGGAGTTGGCTGGTCGTTAACTCTTCCCCGGGGACACTGTGGATCAGCTTCTTCTCTATTTCATCCACCTTTCCCTCTGGTGCTTGGGTTTTAAGCGCTCGAAGAAGTTGCGCCTTGATGCTCTCTAGCTCCAGTTCAGGGGCCATTCTTCCAGTCTCTGTTTCTCTTCCAGTTGCCTTTCCTTCCACTGCCCGGATTCCCAGTTGACTATGTTCTTCAAGTTGTTGAACCCTGGTCATTTCCGCCTCATATTTGTCTTGGGTTTCCTTCAGTACTTTTATGAGCTCTTGAACCTCTTGGATTCCATGTTCTGCCATGTCTTCCACCTCCAATTTTTCATCGATGGATGGAATCTCTACCGATGAGTCTGTCTTGGCCTGGAGCTCCTCAAACATTTCCTGCATCCTTTGGACTTCTTGCTCATGTTCAACCTTTAGTTGCTCATATGCTTTCACTAAAACTAGCTTTTCGGAGGTTGCCGAGTTAACCCCCTCCAGAATTGTAGCCTGGGCCTGTTCATACTGTTCTTTCAACTTCTTACACTCTGCTTGTAAGGAGTCGTAGAGAGGAACTGGGATAAAATCCTGGCTGCCTGAAGATTCCTCTTCATTTGTTTCGTTCTGCAAATATTCTAACTCTTGAACAGCATCAGGGAGATGTGATCGATACTTAGCCATGATGGCCCTATGGTCGCTCTCAGCTTGAGCTAGCTGCCTCTGTTGTCTTTCCAGGTTCTCCCATTCGGTGTCCCAGAATTGTTCCATTGTTTTCATCTCTTGTACGAGACGGTAACTCAACTGTTCTAATTGTTGTTGTATTTTGCGATACGTTTGAGTCCGGGCTCTGTGTTCTTCCGTCGTGGATAAGTCCTTAACTTGGACAGGCTCAGAATTCTCTGTCAACCTGGAGTTCTGCTCTGAAGCTTTATCCTTCTCGGTAGCATAAGCCTTTATGCCTGTCTTCGTTTTCTCCACCATAGTCGGCAAGTCCATTTCAGCCTTGTCTTCCATATTTGAGTTAGTCTTATCGTCATCCGTTCCAGAATCTGAGCTGATTGCTCGTACCGAGTCCTCACTCGTGATGGCTTTTAGATAGTGCCATTCCATGTCTATTTTCTTAATCCACTCCCGTCCTAGAAGTGGTGGTCCTCCCTCAGGTAATACGTACAAGTTCATTCTTGGGTGTTCTTTACCCCTCTCTCTCACCTTGACTCTTATCTTCCCCATGGGGTATACTTTATGCCCCGTGTATGTCTGTAATACGAACTTGGTATTCCTTAAGGGTATGTGAGAGAATAGCCGGTGGTAGTCCCTTCGATTGATGACTGATAGAGCTGGTCCAGTGTCCAACTCCATTCTTACTTGGACTCCAGCTATTCTTAGCATGACCCAGATAGTTTGTAGATCAGCTTCCCTCCCCACATTGTGAATTCTCAGACTACCCAGCTCCTGGTTGTTTGGGTCTGAGTCTGAATTCTGTTCGTCTGAACTCTTCTCAGCCACCTTGTGTACCTTGCTGTACTTTTCTTGTGGTGGCTTCCTTTGGTTGTTGGTCTTCTTCCCTGACCGGCATACCTTTGCGATGTGACCCAGTTTGCCACATTTCCTACATTCTTGGTTCTTAAACCAGCATTGATTCTGGTCGTGCGTTGTCTTCCCACAACGATAGCATTTTGTTGTATTCGAGGTAATTTGGTCCACCCCGAGTGCCGCCGCCTTCAGCTGCATTTCTGCCGTTCTTTTCGCTGCGGCTTCGTGCGATGCAGCTATAAGAACAGCCCTGTCTAGTGTGAGGTCGTTCTCTTCCAGTAGTCGCTTTTGCGTCCCTTCTTTGGACAATCCACATACGAACTTGTCTCGCAGTGCCTCTGTCAGATTCCCTCCGAACTGGCAGTATTTCGCCAGCCTACGCAGTTTGACCAAGTATTCCGCATTGCTTTCGTCTTTCCTCTGCGTTCTTGCATAGAATTTGAAACGTTCAGCCAGCATCAACGGTGTGGGGTTCAAGTGGTCCTTCAGCACAGCCACAATCTCTTCGAAAGTCTGATCCGCCGGTTTATCTGGTGCTATTAGATGCTTCAAGAGCCTGTATGTTTTTGCCCCCATCGAGTTTAGCAATGTTATCGCCTTGTCGTCTTCCTCTATTTTGTTGGCTTCACAATAAATCTCTATGCGTTCCACGTACGTGGCCCAGTCTTCTATCTCAGAATTAAAATCGTTAATATTCCCTCGCTTAGGCATCTTTCTTTCCTTGGGAGCAGCACAAGTATTTCTTTAAGTATTCTTATTTATTTGTTTATTTCTAAGATGGCGGTTTTTCCCGCGAAAATGGCGGTTTCCCGCTCTTTCCTTCTCTCTCCGCCCACTTCAATGGCAGTTAAGATGGCGGTTTTCCTGCGAAAATGGCGGTTTCCCGCTCTTTCCTTCTCTCCCCGCCCACTTCAATGGCGGTTTCCCGCTTCTGTCGTCTTCTCCGCCTAATGGCGGCTTCCCGCGTTTCTTCCCTGGTGGAAGGGGTACGCTTTCCCCACAGTGGACAGGTTCAGCCGCTGGCTGGCTTCCGCACAGCTCCCCTTACTCGGCTCTGTCTTTCTCTCCCGCTCGCACGGCTCTACCAGCGCTGGGTACACCCCATTCACGGATAACAGTTCAGCCGCTGGACTGGCTCTCGCGCAGTCTCTCTCCCCTTGCTCGGCTCTGTCTCTCTCTCCCGCTCGCACGGCTCTACCGGCGCTGGGTACACCCCGTTCACGGATAACAGTTCAGCCGCTGGACTGGCTCTCGCGCAGTCTCTCTCCCCTTGCTCGGCTCTGTCTCTCTCTCCCACACGTTCGGCTCTACCGGCGCTGGGTACCCCGTTGGCGGAGAACAGTTCAGCCGCTGGACTGGCTCTCACGCAGTCCCTCTCCCCTTGCTCGGCTCCGTCTCTCTCCCACACGTTCGGCTCTACCGGCGCTGGGTACCCCGTTGGTGGAGAACAGTTCAGCCGCTGGACTGGCTCTCACGCAGCCTCCTTTGGTCGGCTGTGCCTCTCCCACACGCTCGGCTCCCGTTCGCCTCCCAGCCCTCACGCAGTCCGGTGCTTCCCTCCCCGGCTGCGGCTGAGTTTCTCTCTTCCCGCGCCTGCTCCCGGTCTCAGCGCTTCGTGGCTTCGGTCGCTGCCCGGCTTTTCCCGCCGATCGCGGTCCGGCTATCTCACGACGCCGTTGGACCCGACTTCCTGACCAGCTCTGCTCCCCCTCGACCGTGGTCGAGTGCACAGCCCTTATCCTCCGGATTTCGTTAAACTTTCCCCTACTCACAGTCTCCGCGGCCGCCTTGTTTCCTGCTGATCGGCTCACTCCGCACCGTGGTAGAAGGGTAGTCAGTGCCTGTTGCTGATGGAAGCTTTTGTTGCTAAAGTCTTCTTCCTTTCTATTGCTGCAGCCTCGTGTTTTCTCCCAGCATAACGATGAGGGCGGTTGCCTCTCTTCGACGCTCTTTAGTTGCTTTGGTAGTCTTGCCGCAGGGTACGATCGGACTCGTCGCCACTGTAAAGTCTGTGGGTTGTGCTGTTAATAAATACACAGACTTCAGGAATAACAAACAAACAGGTCTTTACTATTCGAAGGTCAGGGCGAATCTGCCCAAGGAATCATGCCACAACACTTATATACTGGTGTGGTCACTGTCGGTATTACAGTATACAGAAGCCAAACAAGTAGTGCCACACCTAAAGTAGTTCTCTTAAAGGTGAACGGTTACATACAATAGTTTCCTTAAAGGTAGACGGGTACATACACTACAGTGTCCAACTCCATTTTCACTTGGATTCCAGCTATTTTTAGCATGACCCAGATAGTTTGTAGGTCAGCTTCCTTACTCACATTGTGAATTCTCAGACTACCCAGCTCCTGGCCGTTTGGGTCTGAGTCTGAATTCTGTTCGTCTGAACTCTTCTCAGCCACCTTGTGTACCTTGTTGTACTTTTCCTGTGATGGCTTCCTTTGGTTGTTGGTCCTTTGGTTGTTGGTCTTCTTCCCTGACTGGCATACCTTAGCTATGTGACCCAGTTTGCCACATTTCCTACATTCCTGGTTCTTAAACCAGCATTGGTTCTGGTCGTGTGTTGTCTTCCCACAACGATAGCATTTTGTTGTTGTCGAGGTAATTTGATCCACACTTAGTGCTGCTGTCTTTAGCTGCATTTCCGCAGTTCCCTTCGCTGCGGCTTCGTGCGATGCTGCAATAAGGACAGCCCTGTCAAGTGTAAGGTCGTTCTCTTCGAGTAGTCGCTTTTGCGTTCCTTCCTTTGCCAACCCGCACACGAACTTGTCTCGCAATGCCTCTGTCAGATTCCCTCCAAACTGGCAGTATTTCGCTAGTCTACGCAGTTCGACCAAGTATTCTGCGTTGCTTTTGTCTTTCCGTTGCGTTCTCGCATAGAATTTGAATCGTCCCGCCAACATCAACGGTGTAGGGTTCAAGTGGTCCTTCAGGACAGCCACAATATCATCGAAAGTCTGATCCGCCGGTTTAGCTGGTGCTAGTAGATGCTTCAAGAGCCCATATGTCTTTGCGCCCATCGAGTTCAGCAAGGTTATAGCTTTGTCATCTTCTTCTATTTTATTGGCCTCACAATAGATCTCAATGCGTTCCATGTACGTGGCCCAGTCTTCTACCTCGGAATTAAAATCGTTGATGTTACCACGCTTAGGCATCTTCCTCTCTTTGGGAACAACACAAGTATTTCTTTAAATTATTATTTCTTTTTTTTCTAAGATGGCGGTTTTCCCGCGAAAATGGCGGTTTCCCGCTCTTATCTTCTCTCCCCGCCCACTTCAATGGCGGTTTCCCGCTTCTGTCTTCTTCCCCGCCTAATGGCGGCTTCCCGCGTTTCTTCCCTGGCGGGAGGGGTACACTTTCCCCACGGGCGACGGCCGCTGGCTTTCAGGTTCACAGCCTGCGCGTCGGCTTCAAGGCTTTCCCTTTTTTTTTTTAATTTTATGGCAGGGCGACCGGCTCTGGGTACCCCGTTGACGGCGAACAGGTTCAGCCGCTGGGCTGGCTCTCGCACAGTTCCCCTTGCTCGGCTCTGTCTCTCTCCCGCTTGCTCGGCTCTACCGGCGCTGGGTACACCCCGTTGACGGAGGACAGTTCAGCCGCTGGACTGGCTCTCGCACAGTTCCCCTTGCTCGGCTCTGCCTCTCTCCCGCTCGCTCGGCTCTACCGGCGCTGGTTACACCCCGTTGACGGAGGACAGCTCAGCCGCTGGACTGGCTCTCGCGCAGTCTCTCTTGGTCGGCTCTGCCTCTCCCGCTCGCTCGGACCCCAATCGCGCCTCCCAGCCCTCTCGCAGTCCAGTGCTTCTCTCCCCGGCTGCGGCTGAGTTTCTCTCTTCCCGCGCCTACGCTCCCGGTCGCAGCGCTTCGTGGCTTCGGTCACCGCCCGGCTTTTCCCGCCGGTCGCGGTCTCTCACGACGCCGTTGGACCCGACTTTTTGTCCGGCTCCTTTTCCCCCTCGACCGTGGTCGAGTGCCCAGCCCTTATCCTCCGGCTATTCTTTTCACTTTCCCTTACTCACAGTCACCGTGGCAGAAGGGACAGTCAGTGCCTGTTGCTGATGGAAGTTTTTGTCGCTAAAGTCTTCCTCCTTTCTATTGCTGCAGCCTTGAGTTTTCTCCCAGCCGAATGACGAGGGCGGTTGCCTCTTTTCGACGCTCTTTCGTTGCTTTGAAATTATTGTTGCCGCAGGGTACGATCGGACTCGTCGCCACTGTAAAGTCTGTGGGTTGTGCAGTTAATTACGACACAGACTTCAGGAGTAACATACAACAGGACTTTACTATTCGAAGGTCAGGGCGAATCTGCCCTATAAATCATGCCACAGCACTTATATACCGGTGTGGTCACCGTCGGTATTACCGTATACAGAAGCCAAACAAGTAGTGCCACACCTAAAATAGTTCTCTTAAAGGTGAACGGTTACATACAATAGTCTCTTAAAGGTAGACGGTTACATACACTACACTGACGAAGGGTCACCGACCTGAAATGTTAACTCTGTTTCTCTCTCCCCGATGCTGCTTGACCTGCTGAGTGTTTCCAGCATTTTCTGTTTTTGTTTCAGATTTCCAGCATCCGCAGTATTTTGCTATTGTTCTCCCACAGGGCTGTTAGGGAGGGAGTTCCAGGACTTTGACCCAGCCAAGATGAAGGAACAGCGATATATGTCCAAGTCAGGATGGTGCGTGACTTGGAGGGGAACCTGGAGGTGATGGTGTTCCCATGCACCTGCTGCCCTTGTTTTTCTAGGTGGTGGAGGTCGCAGGTTTGGGAGGTGCTGCAGTGTACCCTTGTAGATAGTGCAGCCACGGTATGTCGGTGATGGAGGGACTGGACGTTTAGACTAGTGGATTAATTGTTGATTAAGCAGACTACTTTGTTCTGGATGGTGCAAGGCTGTGAAAATGGTTCCTATTGCTCGATGACTCAGACTGGACACAAAAGGCATCAAGGGTTATGGGGAAGAGGGCGGGAATATGGTATTGAGATAGAGGACCAGCTATGATCATATTGAATGGTGGAGCAGGCTTGAAGGGCCAAATGGCCGACTCCTGCTCCTATTTTTTTCTACGGTAAAGCCGGAATGTGCAGCACCCTCGCCTCTGATTCAGAAGGTTGTGGGTTCAAGTCCCACTCCAGGAACTTGAGCACAAAATCTAGGCTAACACTCCAGTGCAGTGCTGAGGGAGTGGATGAGACGTTAAACCGAGACCCCGTCTGCCCTCTCAGATGGACATAAAAGATCCCATGGCAGTATTTCGAAGAGCAGGGGGAGTTCTCCCCAGTGTCCTGCCCAATTTTTATCCCTCAACCAACATCACTAAAGCCGATGATCTGGTCATTATCACATTGCTGTTTGTGGGACCTTGTTGTGGGCAAATTAGCTGCTGGATTTCCTACATTGCAACAGTGACTGTACTTCATTGGCTGCAAAGCACTTCGGGACGCCCTGTGGTCATGAAAGGTGCTATTTAAATGCAAGTCTTTCTTTTCTTTTATGCCGTAGAAAGCCACCGATCACACGTTCAATTTCTGTTATGTGCTGATCTCAATTTGCGTGGTTGTTGGGGGGGGGTGGGGGGCGGGGGGGAGGTGACTGCACAGGGCCCGACCCACTGATTATTCATCCACTTCAGAAACCAGGGGCTTAAAAGCTGGAGGTTCAAATCAACTTTTGCAGGGGGTCTCAGACTCGTCAGGGTTGCAGTCTGTATCGAAGGCTAGCTGCAGGAATGTCTGGAGTTTGTCTCAACTTGCATTTATATAGCACCTTTAACACAGTAAAGCATCCCAAGGCGCTTTCACAGGAGTGTTAAACAAAATTTGACACCAAGCCTTATAAGGAGATATTAGGGCAGATGACCAAAAGATCGGTTAAAAGAGGTGGGTTTTAAGGAGCATCTTAAAGGAGGGTTTTGGGAGGAAATTCCAGAGTTTAGGGCCTTGACAGCTGAAGGCACGGCCGCCAATGGTGGAGCGATTAAAATCAGGGATGCGCAACAGGCCAGAATTGGAGGAGTGCAGATGTCTCGGTGTGGAGGACTGGAGGAGGTTACAGAGATAGGGAGGGGCGAGACCATGGAGGGATTTGGAAACAATGAGAATTTTTAAATCGAGGCTTTGCTCAACCGGGAGCCAATGTAGGTCAGCGAGCACAGGGGTGATGGGCGAACGGGACTTGGTGCGAGTTAGGATACAGGCAGCAGAGTTTTGGATGAGTTTAAGTTTCTGGAGGGTGGAAGATGGGACTCCGACCCGCAGTGCATTGGAATAGTCAAGTCTCGAGGTAACAAAGACATGGATGAGAGTTTCAGCAGATGAGCTGAGGCAGGGACGGAGTCGGGCGATGTTATGGAGGTGGAAATATGTGGTCTTAGTGATGGCACGGATATGTGGTCGGAAGCTCATCTCGGGGTCAAATATGGCACCAAGGTTGCGAACAGTCTAGTTGAGCCTCAGACAGTTGCCATGGAGAGATAGAGTCAGTGGCTCGGGAACGGAGTTTGTGGCAGCGACTGAAGACAATGGCTTCGATCTTCCCAATAGTTAGTTGGAGGAAATTTCTGCTCATCCAGTACTGGGTGTCTCATTGAATAGACAATGAATCAACCTACCCCAACAGGTCCGTTGGTTACGCTAATGTAGTGGCTATGTCACTGGACTGGTAATCCAGAGTTCCAGTTTGAGAATTTGAATTCATTTAAAGTCTAAATAAAAAAACTACCATCAGTAAAAGTGACCATGAAGCTACTGGATTGTTGTAAAAACCCAACTGGCTCACGAATGCTTTTCCTTTAGGGAAGGAAACCAGTCATTCTTACCTGGTCTGGTCTATCTGTGGCTCCAATCTCACATGTGGTCCACTTTTAATTGCCTGTTGAAGTGGCCTAGCAAAGGCACCAAACCTCTTGCATCTCTTCAAGGCGGCCCACCACCACCCTCTCATGAAATGAATGAATGATAAAAAGGTGCGCTATCCCAGGCTGATAGGCAGCCATACAGGCGAAGGCACTAGGCTCGCTTCCCAGCTAGGATTGCAGTTGGCACACTGCAGGCGATCTCCGTGCTCCAGGTTAGGGAGGTGAAAGAAAATCTGGCAGTGACATTACCAGTATTGCCAACCCCACCACCTCACAAATCAGCAATCTCTTAAGATCATGAGATTTGGTACAGATATCATGAGTTGCTATTTTTTTTCAAACATAAACCAATATAGATTGACAGTTGGTTTATAAACCTCATTGGTGGCTTTATTCCATCTCCGACTGGTCACAGCTCTTTACAAAAACTAGATTGCTGCATCGGAAAATGTTTCTCAAAAAACTTAAAAAAAATCCTACCAGTTATCACACCAGATTGAGTAGACTAGGCCTATATTCTCTAGAAATGTAAGAAGTCACACAGCACCAGGTTATAGTCCAACAGCTTTATTTGAAATCACAAGCTTTCAGAGCGCTGCTCCTTCGTCAGGTGAAGTAGAGAATTAACCTGTTGGACTATAACCTGGTGTTGTGTGACTTCTTACATTTGTCCACCCCAGTCCAACCTCCGGCATCTCCACACCATATATTCTCTAGAGTTTAGAAGGAGGAGAGGTGATCTCATTGAAACATACAAAATTCTTACAGGGCTTGACAGGGTAGATGCAGGGAGGATGTTTCCCCTGGCTGGGGAGTCTAGAACCAGGGGTCACAGTCTCAGAATAAGGGGTCGGCCATTTAGGACTGAGATGAGGAGGAATTTCTTCACAGAGGGTGGTGAATCTTTGGAATTCTCTACCCGAGGGCTGTGGAGGCTCAGTCGTTGAGCATATTCAAGGCTGAGATCGAGATATTTTTGAATATTAAGGGAATCAAGGGATATGGGGATAGTGCAGGAAAGTGGAGATGAGGTAGAAGATCAGCCATGATCTTATTGCATGGCGGAGCAGGCTCGAAGGGTCGAATGGCTGACTCCTGCTCCTATTTCTTATGTTCTCACCTGGTGTCCAACACAACCACAACATAACGCAGTCGCTGCAGCTGCCAACCAAAGGTAAGTTTTGGGGGAAAAAAAATCTAAAACACCTTCCCATGGAGACAGGAGTCACGATCTAATTCCCATCGTCTCATTACACAGGGGAGCATGGGAGACTACTGATGGGAAAAACAGACTACTAGTGGGATAAACCAATTCGCGGACCCCCTGAAATCTTCCCCCGGACCCCCCAGCCTGACCTAACCCACGTGTCCCAGCAGCAGCCAATTACAGGAGGCATGACGAAGATTAATACAGTAGAAAAAAATGACTTTTCAGAGTTAAATCGCGAGATCGAGAGTTGGCCTAAATTTTCATTAAAAATTGTTGGCATTACTTTCGAATATGGGACTGAATGTTTGTGTATGTGTGGTATACACAGCACTAGCTTGACTATGGTGCCCTCCAATAACCTCTGACCCGCACTATACGCGTGAATACATGAGGTACCAGAGTGTGCTTGACACCAGTACAGGGTGAGCCAGCAACGTCAGAGAGAAGCAGATGAAATCACCGACCATGGGACTTTTTTGCATAACGCGAAGCAAATGTAGATGAGCTGCGGAATGGGTTACAGGACTGCACTGGACCTTAACACCGTCATTAAATTGTTTTAAATAGACAATGTCCTTCTCTATCAGGTCATGTTCAAACATGTTGACATCACCCTCCTCCAACACTTGCCAAATGCTATGTCCTTCTTGATGGGGTTTTGCTAACTTTGTTGTGCGATAAATCTAATGCACAACGTCCCTCCCGTGGTTTAGCGGATTTATCCAGTGAGCTGCAACACCAGGAAGATCCGATCCCTGGTCTGTATTAGGTTAGCTGATTGCTATCCAGTGATACTTGCTGGGACTGCTTGTATGATGTGGGACGAGGTCAGCATTGCACTAGGTTGTGATGCCACTCCAGTCAAATAGCCTGCCTACACATGAATAATGGCACTTGAGGATACCCATGGACGTCACAAAGCATGGATACCTTCAGGGGAGCGAGGAGGAGAGAGTGGGCGAGAGAGAGAACATCAGACTACTTGGGCAGCTATAGCTGTAGACTCTCATTATCCAACAGGAAATTTAAGTCCTTAGATTGAACAGAGGGAGCATTTCCCTGAAGCTAATCCATGCTGTTCCTGACCTATAAACTCCTGATGCAGACAATGAAACATTAACAATCCCCATCAGAAAAACTTATTTTGCTTTTCTAAAAAATGGCTGTGTAAATGCACCGCTCGGTTTAGTAGTGAGCCACAGACCAGAAGGTCCCAGGCTTGATCCCTGGTCTGTGCAGTCAGCTGGATTGAGGTGGGTGGTGCCAGCAGTGCTGCAACTGACCTCAGCAGCCCTGGGCTGGGGGATAAAACCAAGGGTTCCTGCTGGCTAATTCTGTGACCCCTGCACATGCGAGGATGGAATCAAACTTAGCTGCGATGCCCTCCACGGCCAAATAGGCTGTGGTCATTCACTAGAGGGCAGATAACACTCACTGAACTATAGCAGCGAATTAGAAGCTTCGGGGGAGGTGATGAGAGAAGGTATTTGGACATTAGAATTCACGCTCCTCAGAGCCAAACTTCATGCAGTGAATCCCAACCACTGTCGAAACAAAAGCACACAAGACACTGCTCTCGGTGTCCATTTGAACCCTTTATTTGACCACTGTAGAACTTAAGCCCAGCGTAATAATGTATTGGTCACTCGCCATGAATCATTCATCACCCAATTGGACATCAGACAGACTGCCGCAGATAGGACTCAACGTGTAAACAAACTCTCCGATCGCTTCCTTTATTCCCAAACTAGTGTATATATAAAAAACAATACAGCTCTTCTTCACAGGACAAGGCCTCAGTGCTGCTATCAGTCGTAGCTGCATCCTGTCTTTTACGTTCTCGAGAGACCTCGGTTATCCAAGTCTTTCACCTGCGGACAGATAACAAAATGAGTGGAAAAGCAAGAGTTCCGAGTGTTGGACAGTCTTCGACTGTTTCCAAACAGCCCAGTTCCATCCCTGCATCACGGAAGACTACATCGACTGATCTCAAATACCCAGCAGAACGGTTACCAGGATTTCAGTCAAGTGTAACATATGGTGTATAAATTTTTTATATTGTATGTACGTGAACTCAAAACACCCAGCAGTACAATTAGGGGCCATAAATAAGAGAGTCACTAATAAATCCAATAAGGAATTCAGGAGAAACTTTACCCAGAGTGGGGAGAATGTGGAACTCGCTACCACATGGAGTAGTTGAGGCGAATAGTATGGATGGATTTAAGGGGAAGCTAGATGAGGGAGGAAGGAATAGGATATGCTGATAGGGTGAGATGAAGTAGGGTTGAAGGAGGCTTGTGTGGAGCATAAACACCGGCATAGACAGGTTAGGTCAAATGGCCTGTTTCTGTGCTGTAAGTTTCTACGTAATTCTATGTTATTATCTTTTTATCCATCCAAGGCTGGGTTTGCCTGGAGAGCACACTCTGAACTGCATAACACTAGGCATGAAGTCTGTCATGGGTGGTGCCCGTGGTAGGAGCAGTTTGAAATGTTACGTTAAGAGCATCACCGAAGCAGCATATTGACACAGCGCTATAGTTCACCGGTCAAGTGTGATTCTTTCTATAGGAGAGCTACGGGAATGATTCCTAGCTTAAAGAACCTCAGCTACTCAGACAGGCTCAAGGACCATGGCCTATTTACTTTAGAGCAGCGTAGACTGAGAGGAGACCTGATAGAGGTTTATAAAATAATTAAATGGCTGGATAGCGTCTCTATTAATAGATTACAGGAAACTTTCTGCTATCCGGCACCGACGGGACCGAGCTGGTGCCGTTAGATCAAAACTGCCGTAGAAACCAGCGCTAATGTTAAAACATACGGAGCTCAGAGCTCCGTGTGAAGCAACAAACCCTGTTGCTTCAAAACAGTCGGCGCAGCTTGCAAGCGTCTAGCTAAGCTGTTGCTTAGCTACAGAGACGCTTGCAGAGCCAGGACTGGAGAAAAGAAGCAACGAAAAGAAAAAAAATTATCTGAACCGACTCCTGAATTTTGCCGGTAGCTAGAGCTTTCCGGACATTTAACCTCCGGATAAACGAAAGTCTCCTGTATTTCAGTTTAGGGGAGGACCAGGGGACACGAGTTCACGATGTAAGAGTGGGAATAGACTGGATGTTGGGCGGTTCTTCTTTTCCCAGAGAGCAGTGAGCCTCTGGAATGTGTTGCTGGCTGGTGTGGTGGGAGCTGACTCTCTGCCTTCAAGAGGAAGCCGGACCGGTTCTTGACTGGGGCAGAGATCGCATCTCAAAGGTAAACATAGAAACATAAAAAAATAGGAGCAGGAGTAGGCCATTCGGCCCGTCAAGCCTTCAATATGATCATAGCTGATCCTCTATCTCAATACCATATTCCCGCTCTCTCCCCATACCCCTTGATGCCTTTTGCGTCTAGAAATCTATCTACAGGAAACGTTCTGATATCCGGCACTGACGGGACCGAGCTGGTGCCGTAACATCAAAAGTGCCGGACATACCAGAGTTAATGTTTAAACATACGGAACTGAGAAGCTCCGTGTGAATCAACAAACCCTGTTGCTTAGCAACAGCTTCAAAACAGTCGGCTGCAGCTGCAAGCGTCTGTAGCTGAAGCTGTTGCTATAGCTACAGACCTTGCAGTGCTTGACTGGGGAAAAAAAAGCAACGAGAACTAAAAAAACATATAGAAAACGGCTCCTGATTTTTGCCGTTAGATCAAGTATTCCGGACATATAACCTCCGGATAAACCAAAGTTTCCTGTATCTCCTTCTTAAATATATTCAGTGACTTGGCCTCCACAGCCTTCTGTGGTAGAGAATTCCACAGGTTCACCACCCTCTAAGTGAAGACATTTCTCCTCATCTCAGTCCTAAATGTCCTACCCCGTATCCTGAGACTGTGACCCCTCGAAAGTGTCTTTATAGATAATACTTGGTCCGTGTGATCTCCTGGACTGGTTTCCATCGCCTGAGGGGGTTGGAGAGGAATTTTCCAGAGTATTTTTTTCCACAGATTTTTGCTTCTTCCTGGAGATTAAATGACTGATGGGAGGGTAGAGTGGCAGGGGCAGGTTTGATGGACCAGCTGGTCTTATCCTGCCCATCAATTCGTATGTTGGTATAAACCTAGTGACAATACGGAATACTGCCCAGATATGGACAAACACAACATTGCAAAGGGATCGATAGCAAAATACTGCAGATGCTGGAAATCTGAAATAACAGAAAATGCTGGAAGCTCAACGTAAACTCGAGGAACAGCACCTCATCTTCCGATTAGGCACTTGACAGCCTTCCGGACTCAATATCGAGTTCAACAATTTCAGATCATAACCTCGGCCCCTATTACATTTTCACTTATTTTTTTTATCCACCCCTTTGTTTTGGATTCCTCCCCCCCCTTTCCTTTTTTTTCTCCCACATGGCAGCTGTCTCCCATTCTGCCAGAACATTTCACACCTAATCTGAGCCGTCTTTTGTCTCCACTAGTCCTGTCACCATCTCGTCTCGTTTTGAATACCTCTTAATGTCTCTCCACTTCTTTTGTTCTCTCCCAGCCCTGCCTTTCGATCTATTTAGTTTCCTTTCCAGTTTTGAAAAAGGGTTTCGACCCGAAACGTCGACTCTAATTTCTCTCCACGGATGTTGCCTGGCCTGCTGAGTTTTTCCAGCATTTTCTATTGTTATTGCAAAGGAATCATTACATTCCACTTATACAACCCCTGGGTAAAAAAGTGTGTGTATAATTGACAATTATTTATCGAAAGTGTTTCTTGTGATCTATTTGGCAACATCCACACCAAACTGAAGGCGTTCCCTTCAAACAGCCAACCACACCGTCACAAGGTGATACCTGCTAGCTTCAAATATGCAAAGCCATCGAACGTCGGACTGCTTACAGCTGTAATACTAACCGGAACTAGCTTCATAGAATAAACCCACAGGTGAAATTACTGAGCCAGAAGACAAGTACAAAAACGTCAATAACCCATAAAGATTTGCGCATTGTTGTATCTGAAGATCAATCCCTCCCTTATAGAATCCAGCTGGAATTTAATCCCACAGGGATCATCAGTCCTCCTGTACCTCGTCCAGTCATTCATCAGTGTCAGTAGGCTATTTGACTGTGGAAGGCACCACCACCAAGTCCCAAGTCGTCCTCATTTGGTGTCCACATACACAAACATTCCTGCAGGAGTTGTTAAACAGTTGTGAGGAGTGAGAACCCTGGATGATTTTTCACACCGCTCCCTCCCCCCCCCACCCCACTTAGGATTGCTGAGATTCTAGCACTGTGACTGAAGCCATGGGCAAGATCAGTTAATTCATCATAGATTGGGGACTGAAACTGGGATGTCTGGTCTGTGGTAACTCAGTAATCTGGGATGCCCGGTCTGTGGTAACTCAGTAACTGGGGATGTCTGGTCTGTGGTAACTCAGTAATCTGGGATGCCCGGTCTGTGGTAACTCAGTAACCTGGGATGCCTGGTCTGTGGTAACTCAGTAACCTGGGATGTCCGGTCTGTGGTAACTCAGTAATCTGGGATGCCCGGTCTGTGGTAACTCAGTAACCTGGGATGCCCGGTCTGTGGTAACTCAGTAACCTGGGCTGCCCGGTCTGTGATAACTCAGTAACCTGGGATGCCCGGTCTGTGGTAACTCAGTAACCTGGGATGCCCGGTCTGTGGTAACTCAGTAACCTGGGATGTCTGGTCTGTGGTAACTCAGTAACCTGGGATGCCTGGTCTGTGGTAACTCCGTAACCTGGGATGTCTGGTCTGTGGTAACTCAGTAATCTGGGATGCCCGGTCTGTGGTAACTCAAAACCGGGGATGCTCGGTCTGTGGTAACTCAGTAACCTGGGATGCCCGGTCTGTGGTAACTCAGTAATCTGGGATGCCCGGTCTGTGGTAACTCAGGAACCTGGGATGCCCGGTCTGTGGTAACTCAGTAACCTGGGATGCCCGGTCTGTGGTAACTCATTAACCTGGGATGCCTGGTCTGTGGTAACTCAGTAACCTGGGCTGCCCGGTCTGTGGTAACTCAGTAACCTGGGATGCCCGGCCTGTGGTAACTCAGTAATCTGGGATGCCCGGTCTGTGGTAACTCAGTAACCTGGGATGCCTGGTCTGTGGTAACTCAGTAACCGGGGATGCCCGGTCTGTGGTAACTCAGTAACCTGGGATGTCTGGTCTGTGGTAACTCAGTAACCTGGGATGCCCAGTCTGTGGTAACTCAGTAACCTGGGATGTCTGGTCTGTGGTAACTCAGTAAACTGGGATGCCCGGTCTGTGGTGGCTCGGTGCTACATGAGAGACTGACTTTACCCACTAGGCCACTGCGAAGCTCTCTCTATTTTACTGAGGATGCCAAATCCTACAACTCATGAGCTGAAACCACAGAAGAGCTGAGCGAGGTAACACGGACCCATTGCGTCTCTAGAGTAGTGCAGTTGCTTTCAGCACTCACCTTGTATATACGGACCAGCCAGTGCTCGGTGGTGTATGCCTCTTCTAGAACATCGAGCTCAAAGTCTTTGTTCCCAATCTCTGCATTCCTCACTCTGTCATACCCAGGCGGGCGTTCTGTGGCAAAGACAATGGAACCGTTAATATAGTCTTGTCAATTGACGTTGTAAGACTCTGTCCAGTGGCAGTCTCAACTCGGATCAGTATGCAGAAGTACCGAGCCACCCAAATAATGTCAGAGAGACGGTGTGAAACAGAAACATCAAAGTGATACAGCATTGGAGTAGGAGGGAAAGACAAGAGGGGGGCTTCTGAGGGTGGAGTTTAGGCACACTGTTTGGGTAAAGTACAGGGAGGTCCATCTAAAGCCAAACGATTTAAAATTTTACCCAGGAATGCTTGAGGAGTTGTGTTAAGGAAACTTTACTCTGCCTCTGATCTGTACTGGATATTGTAGAGCTTATTGAATCAGTGTAGGGGGATATTTACTCTGCATCCAACCGGGGCAATATCTGACCCAGAAATCCTTGATGTGGACACTGCATGCAAATAGTGAAAAGTATTCAATTCCCAACACTGACGGACAAGTTTTCATCCGGACAGTCATTAAGTATCACTTTATAGTTATGGCAACCTCAAGGTGGAATCCAAGCAATTCCCTGGGAGACTGTAATGGCTGCCCCCTGGTGACTTGTTTGAGACTCCAGTAAACTTTGATTCAGATCTAATCAAATTATCTGTTCTTTGAAGAAGGGGCATTTTCTATGCTTCACAGAGGGAGCAAGCTTCTGAAGATTAAAGCCCATTGAAGCTGGAGTACAGCGGCATTCTGAATGCACTCTCAACGTGATCAAAATAACCTTTAAACCCAATGTGCAGTGTGCACACCCCACCCCCCAATCCGCTTTAATTCCGGACCCACCCCTTCCCCTTTATCAGCAGCAGGTTTCAGAATTTTAGCAGTTGTGTCAAACCCATTGGCTGTTCTAACCTCAATACATTTCCTGGTGAGGCAAGTGCTTACCTGGGACAGTACAGTTGGATTTTCAACCCTGCCCCAAACCCATGTCAGGTTAAAAGCAGGTGTGAATCTCAATATTTTTTGGAATATATTTGCACTTCACTGTATTAAGAATACAATTTCTCGCATCCATATGTACATGAAAAATAGTGAAGTTCAGCAACAGGAGACCCATTTTATAACATGCCAGCTTTTATAATTTTATAAATCCATTCTGCCTGCTTGTTTTACTATCCAACTATTCTCAACATGTCACGGTGCATTCAATTGATCACCGATCCTAAACTTGCAGAGTGTGAATCAGGTGTTAAGGTCTGCACCGACTCTCAAGTGAAAAAGAACAAGACCACGGACATGAATCAACTGAGCGGCCTGCGGGTGGCGCTGTCCAGGGAGAGTATAAATACTCGGACACGAGCCCAGCTTGCGCAGGACATTCTTAACAGGAACCAGTGAAGGACACTAGACCTCCATGTTGTAAAACAGTTGATTAAAGCTTTGTTTAATGCTTAGACCGAGTGCCGAGTAGTTTTCTTACGTCAACCACCTCTTCCGGGGAGTCTTACCAGCTGTGGCTCAGTGGCAGCACTCTCACCTCCGAGTCAGAGGGTTGTGGGTTCAAGTCCCACTCCAGAGGCTCGAGCACAAAATCGAAGCCGACACTGAGGGAGTGCTGCACTGTCGGAGGTGCCATCTTTCGCACGCAATGTTAATCTGAGGCCCTGTCTGCTCTCTCAGGTGGATGTAAAAGATCCCACGGTACTATTTCGAAGAAGAGCAGGGGAGTTCTCCCCAGTGTCCTGGCCAACATTTATCCCTCAACCAACATCACTAAAACTGATTATCTGGTCATTATCACATTGCTACACTTCAAAAGTACTTCAATGGCTGTAAAGATGGCCTGTGGTCATGAAAGGCGCTATTTAAATGCAAATCTTTCTTCATTGCAGTGTCAGGTCAAGGCCCTGACTCCAGATTCAGGCTGCGATTCGTTAGATTGCGGTGCTGGTGTAAAGTGCACTGGCTCCACTGATGCTAGTTAACTGTGCCACACACACTAAAAAAGTCACATCGCCAACACTCACTCGCTTCTGTGTAGACTTGGCCGAAGCGATAGTAGCACATTTTGTACATCAGACAGTTGAGCAGGACGGGGGAGCCCTCCCTGTCGACGCGGAACTCTCCTGTCGGGGTGTAGTAATCGTGCTCCTTGATGTGTCTGCCCTTGTCTGTGCTGCCCCCGATTCTCACCATCCACAAGAACTTGTTTATATCTAAAGGGGAAAAAATGAACTGAATGAAGTTTAGAAATAAAAGGACTTCTCAGCATTTGCTGCGGTCCCTCGAGTTCCACGGTCGAATTCTCTACCAGAAACATGGAAATTCAGCAGCAATTTAAAGCTCATTTGGAATCCATATATTTGCAACTCTGACACAAAAATGTTTACAAGAGTCCCATTTTGTTCCTGAGGTAAACAGACCATAATCTCAGGGTAAGGAGGTTGCTGGACCTTGTTGCTAGGTTACCCAGAGTCGTCACTGCAGCACACACAGAACAAACTGTGTTTACATAGCACTCCTTATATGAAAGAACGTCTCCAAGTATTTTACAAGGGAAAATAACAGTGAGCGGGAAGAGGGATTTGTGGAGGGGATCAGGGTGTAGAATATTGAAGGTATGGCTGGAGAGATGAGTTTTTAAAAAGAGGCTTTTGAAGCAAGGAGAGAGGTGCCATATGAAAGTGGAGTTGGTAGAGAACCCATAGGGGCAGAGGAGTAGTGGGAGATGAATAAATAGCTTGGGGTTTGCCAATGTTGGGCTGAAGGAAACTTTGAGTCATCCAGGACTTGGATGTGGGAAAGTAGAGCGACAGTCATGAAGCTTATAGTGTGCAGTGTCTGCTTACAATAGAATCCTCCTGGGACTATGCAAGGCTGGGTACAAGCAGGTTATGTGTGAGGAGCTATTCACCGGACTGTTGGCTTAACTCAGTTGATAGCTCTCTCATCTTTGAGTCAGAAGGTTTGGAGTTCAAATTGTGCTCCATGGCTTGTAGGCAGCTCCCCCACCAAGAGAACATAGTTTGAATGTTTAAGCTGGTGCGTATGTTGGGACCAAACCCGTTTTAGTGCCTAACAAATGGTAGTAAATGCCAAGACCACCCTGATGCCAAGACTGAATATTGATCATCAGACTGACAGCTGCCTCGACTAACAGTCTATGGCTTCCTCGATTGTTCCAGCCCTTTGAAGGGGGCATTAACTGCAAAGTTTGTCTAATTAGGGGGTTGTTTGCCAGACTTGAAGTTCTGTTTTGCCCTGATGGTGGGCGAATTAGCCAGGACCCCCACAGCGGTAGCCAGGACCCCGTGGTGCTAGCCGGGACCCCCGAGGCACTACCCGCAAAAAGCTTGACCTGATTGCCACAGTGGTACCTTTGATTAATTGAGCGATCTGTTTTAACTTCTTTTGTCCCAGACTGGATCCAAGTGAAGAGCATCAAATAACCCGGGGTGGTAGCATTTATTCTTCACTTCCCTTCACGTTCCAACACAATACAGGCCGGAGGGCAAGTGAGAGACTCCCTGGCTTGCCTTTCTCACATTAAAGCCTTTCTGGACACGTGGTCCAAGACTACAAGAATTACAATAGATTCGGGATTTTTATTGTTCGAGTGGTTTTAAGATACTGGTGAGAAATCAAGTGTTTATTACAGAACTCATTCTGCTGGTTGATCCCTTTTACTTGTTATTTCTGTTTCTTAATAGCAATCATAAGCTATAACATAACGAAGAGAAAACTCGATAAGTATTTGAAAAGGAAGAATATACAGTGATACGGGGAAGGGGGGGGAAATGAGATTAGAGTAAGAGGCTCCAGGTGTAGAGCTAGCACTGGCACAATGGGCTGAATGGCCTCCTTTAGGAATGATTCAGTGTCAAATGGACTTTTCCATGTAATGATGCACTTATAAATCCAGATTTTTAATTTCAATTAAAAGGTGATTTAAAAAAAAATATTCATACAGTAAAGTCAACCTTCTGAAACAAGAATGCGATAATGCACTTGAATGGCCCTGGAGGTGAATTCACTGCCCTGCGTGGTACTGAGCCATACAGCAGCACATAATTGCCTACAAAACTGTGGCTACACTTCAAAAGTAATTCAGTGGCTTTGAAGTAGTTTGGGATCTCCCAAAGTCATGTAAGGCACTATACAAATCCAATCCTTTTCCTTCTTTACAACACGAGATGCTCCCAGGTTCCTTTCCCGGTCTGTGCCGAGTCCGCTGATCCCAGCCAGGTCAATCACTGGGGCACCACAATTGGCCACATTGTCCCAGAGGAGGGGATAGAACTAGCCAGGGTTCCTGCTCCAGATCTCTATCCAACTGATCTTCCTGAAATATGGACGTCAAGTAAGGACGGGACTACAAAGTAATATCCTTCCATGGTCAGAAAGTCTGCCTGGTTTCATACAAAAATAATGGCCATTAGGAAAAGGTACTGAAAACTCAGGACTCTTGAGAAAATTAGAGCAAAATACCAACAGGAAGAATGGGCAGAGTGAGCATGGTAACCGCGATGTAGCAAGAAAGCATCAATTGTCATTTTGAAGAGGAACCTCGATTAGCAAGCTTGCATTTCTAGACTCCCAGGCAGTGCAGATTTTTGCACTTCCCCCTTCCTGCTCCAGCTGAAGGGAACGAACCCCCCCAGTTATCAAAGTGTGAAGTGAGCATCTCATCATGGAATGCAGAAACAGACACTTTACCGTCAGAGGAATATCCAGTGAGGCCTCCAAAAATGACCAATACGTAGCTGACGTCCAGCTCTCTCATGATCTCGTAGGCTTTCTCCTCTGGAGAAGCCATTGCCTAGTAGTGGATAAATATACTCAGTGTTAATGACATTTGGATACAATATCTATAAGCTTTCCTCTCATTCTGCCTACACTTGTCCAATCAGGATTCTATTGCACACATCTACAGCTCTGTGAGATTAAGTACATCTTCTAATATCTTGTCTGGTGAGGTTATGTTATTGGGATATCTGATATATGCTGCTAATAAACATTTATATTTTTCCAATTGCAGAATTGTCATTAATTCAGGTCACCAGGTCTTGCATTAGAAGAATTTACTGTTGCTCAGCACTGGTCTAGACTAGCACACAACTTCCACTTACAACTGCCCCTTTAACATTGGGGGGAGTGGACACTTTAGCAGGAGTGAGAAGAGGTGCTTGAAGGCGAGGGGCTTTAAGGAAGCTTTTTACAAAGTGGAAGAGATAGAACAAGGCAGAGGATTTAAGAACGCAAGGGCTGGGGAGGAGATTGCAGACCTGGAATAGGTTGGGGGCAAGGCCACTTCAGGTCTTGTAGGCAAGAACTTGCATTTGTAACATAACATAGCAAGACATCTTAAGGCGCTTCACGTGGGAGAGATATGGACTGAAAAGGTAGACAATTTAGGATAGTTTGCTGAAAGCTAGGTTTTTTTGGGGCGTACAGAGGTACAGGGGGAGGTTTCCAGAGGGTGAGGCCAAGTAAGTTCTGCCACTGTAAGGAACGCCGGGAAGGCAAGCTACGCATAAGCTCAATGACAGAGGGTTGAACATCACGAGCGGAGACATGGCTGGTGGTGGTTGTAAGCCTGGAGTGGGATGGGATGAGGCTGCACAGGGGTTTATAAATAAGGACAACGGTACCGAAACCACTGGGCTGGGACAGGGAGCCAGTAGACGTTGGTGAGAATCAGGGTTAACAGGCAAGTGCGACTTGGAATAGGATAGGATGTGAATGGCAGAGTTTTGGAAGAGTTGAGCTCGGAGGCCAGTGAGGAAAGAGTTGGAAATGTTCAGTTTGGGGATGATGGTGATGTGGTTCAATGGAATAGGGTGAGGAAGGGACAATGTTATAGAGAGGGAACCCTAGGCGTTTACATACCAGTCATCCGATTACCAATATTACTGATTTCACTGAACCACATACTGTAGTTTGTTAACCTGATCTGAGATTCTCAGAGGCAAGAATATTCTTAGCTCTATGAATTTCAAACTGTTCAATCCCATTATCAGTACTGGTTAATTTTTCAAATCAAAATAGACTGCAGGATCAATCGGAAGAATGGCAATACAGTAAATTATTTTGCGTCTTCTGGCTTTTCAGGTATGGCAGGGCCAGAGAATGAAAGTGTTATTGTACAGCAGAAACCAATGTTAGACAGCACAGGGTAAAGGCACAGGACCTGATGCAGAGTCTTGCATTTACTAATGGATGCTGTACATATGGGCTTGCTATAGCGTTACGAGACTTATGCAGGAGTGGAAAATTCCACATGCAAGAATGAAAGACTTGCATTTATATAGCGTCTTTCACAACTCAGGACTCCCCAGAGCGCTTTCTAGCCAATGACTGTTGTAATGTAGGAAACGCGGCAGCCAATTTGCGCACAGAAATCTGCCACAAACAGCAATTAAATAAACGACGTGGTTGTCTGTTTTAGGTGTTGGTTGAGGGATAAATGTTGACCAGGACACCGGGGAGAACTCCCCTGCTCTTCTTTGAATAGTGCCACGGACTCTTTTACATCCATCTGAAGGCAGACGGGGCCTCGGTCTAATGCCTCATCTGAAAGATGGCACCTCTGACCGTGCAGCATTCCCTCAGTACTTCACTGAAGTGGTCAGCCTAGATTATGTGCTCAAGTCTCGAGTGGGACTTGAACCCACGACCTCTTGACTCAGCGGCGAGTGTGCTACGTCTAAGCCACAGCTGACACCTTGGGCCTGTGGTATAGGATTGGCTTGTTCTGTAGAGAACGTGGATCTGTGCAGAAAATTGAAATGCTGGAGGCTGTGCTTTCTGCCATTAGAGGGCGAACTAATGATGGGAGAGACAACAAATTGGTTTCAAACTATACCGGATTTCCATCAGATGCAGTGATTATTTTCAGCTCTAGAGGGAGACCTCTGCTGCATTGCTCATTAAGGACACTAGTGAGAAAAAATTTACACTGATAACGGACAGACCATTGTGAAAATCTGTAAATTTCATATAATCCTAAAGGTGGTCCCCACAATATGTTTTTCCCGAACCCTCTTCTGTGAGTGTGTGCTGAACTGAAATTACATTTTCCAAAGATACCCACCTGCCCGACTCTGGAGATGTGTGTGTTATTCCAGGTGTTGTTGTCTACTAGGATGGTTCGATTGGCCATTGCTGTGATTTGGTAACCGTAATCCCACCACGACATCACTTTGGCATCCTAGAAACAGACAGGGGGCAAATTAAAACAAGCCAGCACTGAAGGGAAGCCGACCATTCCATCGACTCAAATTATCAGCTTACTTGAAGCGGCAACTCGAACATACCAACAATGACGGACAGGAAAAGACCCTCTAGCCCATCCAGCCTGTCCTACACAACATGATGGCTTGTGCATCACAATATATGGACACCCCAGCCCACCCGAAACCATGTGATCTCTTGGGAGAGGCTAAAAAACCCCCCAAAAACGCAGGCCAATTAACGTTTAAGGTTTGTGGAACTTAGCGTTACAAGAGGCTTTATACAAATTCAGTGCCCATACCTCTGGGGTGTTGTGCCTGAGCCAGTAGTAAGCCTCCCTGAAGTCGTCAAAGATAATCCTGCTTCCGTCTCCTCCGCGGGCGGACAGAACGATGGAGGGAGACGAGTAGGCCTCACTGGTCACCCAGGTGGAATGAAAGGTGTAGGTAATTAGGAAGAAGGTCATCACAAGTACCATTCCACTCGCTACCTAAATCAGGGAAGATTATAGAAAAAGATGTTGAATGCCTTCATTGTGCCCTGGAAGCAAAAACAGAAATGTCTCACAATCAATGCTGGACTGATGGGTTCCCCATACCCGTGACTCATTTTCTCCTTCCTCTCCTGGAAGTTCAAATTCATGTTGAGGTATGGCCGCCATGTGTCATAGGTACATAGAAGATAGGAGCAGGAGTCGGCCATTCGGCCCCTCGAGCCTGCTCCGTCATTCAATGCGATCATGGCTGATCATCCAAATTCAGTACTCTGTCCCTGCTTTCTCCCCATATCCCTTGACCCCCTTAGCCTTAAGAAATATATCTAACTCCTTCTTGAATATATTTAATGAATTGGCCTCAACTGCCTTCTGTGGTAGAGAATTCCACAGGTTCACCACTCTCTGGGTGAAGAAATTCCTCCTCATCTCAGTCCTAAATGGCTTACCCCTTATCCTTAGCAGCAATACTCCTGTAAATTTTTTCTGGTGCCTGGGCCCTTTAATGGGCTAAGCGGCCCATTCAATCTTTCACGCATGCACGGTTATTTCCATTGAAAAACAGGTTACGCGGGACCTCCAGGCCACTGCGCGGCCACACAGTTTAGCGGGAACGTTGGCCAACAGCCCTGGTTTACTGCCCTCAATGTCCATTCTTCATAGGCGGGCATAAATATTCATTGTTGGCAGGCTATTTGACCACAGGAGGCCATATGCTGTCCTCAGCCAACACCCACATGCACTTTCCAGCCATTAGGGCAGGAATCCTGGCTGATATTCCCCTCTAGCCCAGGAATGCTGTTGCTAATTGCAGTGCCCTTATTGCTACAGTGGCGGCGGCCAGGGATTGCACCAGAGAACTTTCGGTCTGTTTGTCTCAGTTCTAAACGCAGGAGGAGTTTATCTTGTGATGCGGAACAGGACTCGGCAATGCTACACTGTAACTGAACACCAGGGGGAGCACAAAGGCAAGTTGTCCTTTTGTCACCTTGTCTGCAGATAACTGGAAAAGATCACGGCAAAAAAAAAATCGCATTTATATTGTGCATTACCAGGTGGTCAATAAGTCTTGAAGCACTTCACACAATGAACCACTTTGGGAGTGCGACGGTGGTTATGTAACTAAACTGCACTAGCGTTGTCCTTAAAAAAAGCAATGAGATGAAAATCCACTTTTTTTTTTGGTGGTGCTGGTGAATGGCAGCCGGACAGAACACCCAGCTCCTTCTCTTAACATCCACCTGAACAGCTGGTCTGGAGGTTCTGCGCGGGCCGCTCACCGACTTTTACATGGAAGAACCCGCGCATGCGTGAAAATCTGAATGGGCCGCGCAGCCAGTTAAAGGGACCACACACAGACAAAAAAATTAGAGGGAACACTGTGTGGGACTCACACCCACAACCCAGTGACCCAGACACAAGAGTGCCACTGGCTGAGCCAAGCTGGCACTCACACAATTACACTACAATGGGATACCTCCATTTCCGTTCCTTTAGCTCTCTGATGTGGGCGGCGGTGGCAAGGTCGCATTTAATGCCCATCCCCAGTGGCCCTGGAGGTGATGGCGAGCCTGCTCCGTGAACTGCTGCTGTCTTTCTAGTGCGTGTGCCCCCACAATGTTGTTAGGCAGGGAATTCCAGGATAATGACCCAACAATAATGAAGGATTGGCAATCTATGTCCAAGTCAGGATGGTCTGCAACTTGGAGGGGAACTTGGAGGGATGGCATTCCCCTGACATCACTGCTCTTGTTGTTCATGGTCTAGAGGTCACAGGGGAGAGAGGTGCTGTCGAAGGAACGTTGGCGAGCTGCTGCAGTGCTTCCTGTAGATTGCACATGCTGCAGCCACAGTGCGCCAGTGGTGCAGGAGGTGAATAGTAGCAGGGGCACTGATCAAGCAAACTGCTCTGCCCTGGATGGTGCTAACTTAAGTGTTGCAAAAACTCCCTGGGATAAACACGCAATCACCCATCCAAATTTTAGTTGTTGTGCTCAGTACTTTGTTACATTAAAAGCTACCCACCTAATTCTTTGTTGCACACACCAACATCTGAGTCAACTGAGCCGAGCTGGCACTGTGCGCAGGGTAGTGGGTGTGACAGCAGGTTCTTGCACTCAAGTGCATCATCACCAACAACAAGGTACCCAAACTTGTAGTTTTTCCCTTCAGGTTGCTGTTGCCTCGCCGCCTCAATGCTAATCCCTCTGGGAGGGGCAGAGTGTCCGGACTGCAGGTATCCCTGCTGCTGCTGCCATGGATTGGGCTTTTCTGGAGCTCTGTATTAATCCACAGGCTCCTGTCCATTTATCAACGACACTATGGGGTCGATTTTCATTAAGCTGTCGGGACTACAACTTTCGGGTTTTAGTCCCGCCTACATCGACGTTCGGCCAATCCGCACGATTTTCCCTCGATTGACCTTGTTGAGCCTGCGGCCAATTAAGGGCCACCTGGCAACAGGTGACGTCACAGACTGAAATTTCATCTGTCAGGGCGTCCTGACAGATGAAATATCAGTGTTTCACAGCTGTTTGAAGCTGTCAAACACTGACAGTCTGAGTTCTAACCTGAGTCCTTCTACACAGACTCAGAACTCTCAGCAGCACTGAAAGCTGCAGGCTGTCACTTTTGACAGATCGCAGCCATTCAGCTTTCAGTGCCGGCTGAGTGATGGGCTCCCGACGCCTACAGGAAGAAAGGCTGTTAAGGTAAGTACAGGTAATTTAAACTTCTTTAGACACACCAAACACACTTACCTTTGCACTCATGCACCCATCACTCACCTGAACACCGACATCGCGACCCCTCCAAGTCCCTCAACCCGACGGCCCACCTGCTCTAACCTGGAGTGGTTTGGAGCCGTCGGGAATCCCACACGAAACCCCTCAAAATAGGGATTAGGCTAAAAACTGCCTGTTAACTACCTGTTAACAGGCAGTTAATTGGCACTAATCCCCTTCCCACCTCGGGTTGGCGGGTCCCAGTGCGGGGCGGGTACCCGCCTCCTCTGAAACTTGCGTGGAGGGGGGTTTTGGGCGGGATGGTGTCGGGACCCCCGAATTCAGGATTTCCCCCCCACCACCCCCCTCAAACCCCGCCTGACGGCTCCAGGAAAATCGACCCCTATGTCTCTCCATTGTCTCCCTTTCCCTTCGGAAGGCCTGGTTGATGGACAATACAGGCATCGACAGCCCTTCCGTGCCACATCCAAACAGGTAGCCTTCACAAAGCAATCTGGAGTTTTGGTAGGCTATTTGACTGTGGCAGGCATTGCCACCATGTCTGATAGCCACAGGGATCAAGCAGGAATAGGAACCCGAGTGATTTTCTGCCCTATAGCCTGGGGATGTAGTGGGCAACTGCAAATACACTCACTGCCATCCCTCCTGAGATCAGATCAATAGAGGAGGGATCGGGACTTGGTACTCTTCTGATCATAATGGCTCAGTGCATTTAGCAACTGAATGATCAGTTGAGTTTTATCAGCTGACATTCGGTACCTCGCTCAAGTGGCCATTCTTTATCTGTGAGCCGAGTCGGTGATGAACTTAGAGCATCACGGCCCAATCCGATCCCACCCTCACCCCAATCCGATCCCACCTTCACCCTCACCCCAATCCGATCCCACCCTCACCCCAATCTATGGACCCACCCTCACCCCAATCTATGGACCCACCCTCACCCCAATCTATGGACCCACCCTCACCCCAATCTATGGACCCACCCTCACCCTCACCCCAATCCGATCCCACCCTCACCCCAATCCCACCCCCACCCTCACCCCAATCCGATCCCACCCTCGCCCCAATCCGGACCCACCCCCGCCCCAATCCGGACCCACCCCCGCCCCAATCCGGACCCACCCTCGCCCCAATCCGGACCCACCCTCGCCCCAATCCGGACCCACCCTCGCCCCAATCCGGACCCACCCTCGCCCCAATCCGGACCCACCCTCGCCCCAATCCGGACCCACCCTCGCCCCAATCTGGACCCACCCTCGCCCCAATCTGGACCCACCCTCGCCCCAATCTGGACCCACCCTCGCCCCAATCTGGACCCACCCTCGCCCCAATCTGGACCCACCCTCACCCCAATCTGGACCCACCCTCACCCCAATCTGGACCCACCCTCACCCCAATCTGGACCCACCCTCATCCCAATCTGGACCCACCCTCACCCCAATCTGGACCCACCCTCACCCCAATCTGGACCCACCCTCACCCCAGTCTGGACCCACCCCCACCCCAGTCTGGACCCACCCTCACCCCAGTCTGGACCCACCCTCACCCCAGTCTGGACCCACCCTCACCCCAGTCTGGACCCACCCTCACCCCAGTCTGGACCCACCCTCACCCCAATCTGGACCCACCCTCACCCCAATCTGGACCCACCCAAAATCCTCTTTCCAGTAGGCATCATTGGATGGCGATCAGAAGCGAAAACCTTTCCCCTGTCCTAGCCCAGGGACACCAATGCCCGTTGCAGTGCCCCGCCTGCTGCCTCAGCCGAGATCAGCTAACTCCGGACAGGCCAGGAGCAGGGCTTCGTACTACACCAGGCGGTTACCCAGTGTAACTTTAACCCAACACAGTTAATGCAACCGGTCGGGTCCCCAGGTCAATGAGCCCGAGGGAGGATCATACCTCATTCTTGATTGGATACGTGGAGTCTTGCTGCTTTTTTAATTTCTTATCTGGACGGCTGATATCCAAATTCTTTATGTAAGTTGACAACACCTGAGACACACCGATTCCCGAGAGGATACACATCACTGGGGCCAGGACCAGCATAAGCCGAACCTGTGGAGGCAAGAAAAACATGCAAGTGAAAAAATGAATAATGAAAATTAAAAGTCAAGACTGACTGATGCAGTGCTACAGAACACTTGTTCTTGGGTCTGAATCCAGGCTCTTATGGTGAGGATGCAGTAAGCCCTGTAGATTGTACATGCTGCAGCCACAGTGGAGGAGGAGGAGGGGGTGGATAATAGCTGGGGCACTGATCAAACAAACTGAGCAACAAGAGGAAGGAACGTTTGGCAGGAAGAGAGTAGTTTTCAATGTACTCCCTCATTTTACAGAATAAATCAGTACCACCAGAATTGTATTTGACATTTTGATATTAGCCACACGGAGAATATTCAGTCGGGGCTCCCTTGCGGTCATTCTGCTCCAGTGATGTTACTGGCACAATATCCCAAAGCAGCTCCACTGGATACAGTGCGGGCTGCCACTGTGGATGAAGCAGAGTGCTGCTGGGCCCCAGGATGCTGTGTTATTTGTTGGGGATGCAGATTTCACAGCCCCAGCGGTTTCCAAAAAGACCCGTGCAGAAGGCACAGGGACACACTGCCAGTGATGGAAGTAGTGATCCAGCAGGGAGAGAGACCTGGATCAATGGTGCCTGGTTGGGGAAGAAAAATCAATGCTTTTATACAAATGTCAAACAAAATTCTGGTGAAAAAAAATGACTTTACTCTGTACAATGGGGGGGGGGGGTAAACATTGGCCAAAAAGTACCCCCTAAACATCCCTACACCGTGAAATGTTCCATATGAATGTATTTGTGACACCTGAATCCAGCTCTACATACCTGCCCTCAAATTAAGCACCCTGCACTCTCAAACAGTGCATATAGACAGATGGAACTCGGAATGTGATTCAGAGGATCAGCAGGCATTATGGCCAAATATGGGCACACACTACCCTTCATCTGTTGCTCATCGAAACACTGAACGTGGCAGCACGAGTCCCAGTGCAGAGTGCAGCAAGCTCAAACCCCAGGCTTGAAGGACTGGCTGTTTTCAGATGTACCGTTCAGTTAATCACTAGGGGAGGGGAGGGATGGAAATACATGGGAGGAACTGGAGTGAAGAATGTTGGAACGGGCCAGAGAAACTCCTAACCTGGAAACCGCAGCAGGCTTTTGGTTCGTCTCCCTCGCACGCCCCCCCACCCCGTAGACTCTGCCTGGAGCTCCACAATTTGACATCACAGGCTTGAGGCCACTTTGGGGCAGGGTTTTATCTGACAGCCAAAGTTCTCTTTAAGCTGCGCGGTTGCACAGCGCTCCAGGGATCCCGCACAGCCGGCTTGTCAAGGCAAAAAACCGCGCATGCGAGGTATTTCAAAAGGCCCAAGAAAAATTACAGGGAACATTGCCGGCAGCTTGTCCTTTTCAAAAGGAACTCCTACCATAATATTTTGTAAAAACGTCAAAATAAAATTATGAATAATGATTGAAGTGTTTACAATATGCACAACACACCTGGGGTTTACCACCTCATTAGAGTTAAGTAAACAGAAGCAAATGGGAAAACAGGGACTTCAGTGAATAGCGCACGGCTGTGAAGGATTGCTGGGCTTACTCGACAATGATCAATACGCTACAGGGGGATGGAATGCTCTTAAATCACAAACCGATAGGTTTGAATGTTGTGCAACACACCACGTGTGATAGCATTAATCCATCACCTCAAATCGCTCCCCCAGTGGTAGCCCTGTGATTACCAGCACTTCACATGTTGTACAGCCTCACAGTGCTCTCCCCGGCATAACACAATCTATCATTCGGAGGTTCATTTTTTTTTTTTTTTGCAGAGTGCTGAGAGTGTGTTGAGCTGGATTCAAGTATCACAGTTCATAGTGTAAACATTCCACGTGCTCAAATCCCACTGGCAACACTGTGCCCGGGGCCAGTGATACCAGCATTCACAGGTCCGAAGGATTCTTACCATCACAGCCGAGAAGTACATGCTGGTGACACCGTACATGATGATGAAAATCCTGGCGTCCGACAGGTTGTTGAAGCAATAGTACAAACCGACTGCAGGAGGAAAGCACAAAAGCACTGCAGTCAGACACAAACTAAGCCACCCAGTATTTGCAAACTTGCCAAGGCCCAGTTTCACTGCTTACACAGAACAGAAAGAAACAAAAAAAGTTCATTTATACACCATCTTCCGTGACCTCAAGATGACCCAAAGCACTTCACGGCCAATAAAGTAATCCAGAGGCCTGGACTAATAATCCATCGAACACTAGGCCAAATCCCACCATGGCAGTTTGAGTTTTAAAAGTAAAATTCTGGAAGTAAAAAGCAGGCATCGGTAAAAGTGACCATGAAGTCTGATTGTCGCAAAAACCAACTGACTCGCGAAAGTCCTTTAGGGAAGGAATCCTGCCGTCCTTACCCGGTCTGGCCTATACGTGACTCCAGTCCCACACCAACGTGGTTAAGAACATAAGAATTAGGAGCAGGAGTCGGCCATTCGTCCCCTCGAGCCTGCTCCGCCATTCAATAAGATCATGGCTGATCTTCTACCTCATCTCCACCTTTCCTGCACTATCCCCATATCCCTTAATATTCAAAAATCTATCGATCTCTGTCTTGAATATACCCAATGACTGAGCCTCCACAGCCCTCTGGGGTAGAGAATTCCAAAGATTCACCACCCTCTGAGTGAAGAAATTTCTCCTCATCTCAGTCCTAAATGGCCGACCCCTTATTCTGAGACTGTGACCCCTGGTTCTAGACTCCCCAGCCAGGGGAAACATTCTCCTTGCATCTACCCTGTCAAGCCCCTTAAGAATTTTATATGTTTCAATGAGATCATTCTTCTAAACTCTAAGGAATATAGGCCTAGTCTACTCAATCTCTCCTCATAGGACAAGCCCCCCATCCCAGGAACCAGTCTAATGAACCTTCGTTGCACTCCCTCCAAGGCAAGTGGTAAGGAGACCAGAACTGTACACAGTACTCCAGGTGTGGCCTCACCAATGCCCTGTATAATTGTAGTAAGACTTCTTTACTCTTATACTCTAATCCCCTTGTAACAAAAGCTAACATACCATTTGCTTTCCTAATTGCTTGCTGTACCTGCATGTTAACTTTCTGTGATTCATGTACAAGGACACCAGGTCACTCTGAATGCAAACATTTCCCAGTCTCTCACCATTCAAAAAATATTCTGTTTTTCTATTCTTCCTGCCAAAGTGAATAACCACACATCTCCTCACATTATATTCCATCTGCCACCTTATTGCCCACTCACTTAACCTGTCTATATTCCTTTGCTGGCACTGTGTATCCTCCTCACAGCTTACTTTCCCACCTAGCTTTGTATTGTCAGAAAACTTGGATACGTTACACTCAGTCCCTTCATCCAAGTCATTAATATAGATTGTAAATAGCTGACTCCCAAGCACTGATCCTAGCGGCACCCCACTAGTTACAACCTGCCAGCCCGAAAAAGTCCCATTTATTCCTACTTTCTGTTTTCTGGCCATTAACCAATCCTCAATCCATGCTAGTATATTACCCCCAATGCCATGAGTCCTAATTTTGTGTAATAACCTCTTGTGTGGCACCTTATCGAATGCTTTTTGAAAATCCAAATACATCACATCCATTGGCTCCTCCTTATCCATCCTACTAGTTACATCTTCAAAACACTAACAGATTTGTCAAACAATTTCCCTTTCAGTAAACCATGTTGACTCTGCCTAATCATACAGGAAACTTTGTGCTCTCCGGAGGTGAACTATCTGGCAATCTGGAGCCACCGGCAAAAATCAGGAGCCGTTTTTTATTCTTTTTGTTTGTTTTCTTTGCTTTATTTGAACAGTCAAGCTGTGCAAGGTCTGTAGCTATAGCAACAGCTTTAGCTACAGAGGCTTGCAGGCCACACCTGAGTGTTTAGAAGCTGTTGCTAAGCAACAGTGTTTGTTGTCCTTATCTCCGTATCTCTCAACAATGGCCCAGAACTTGGTGTCGGGGGCTTGCCGCGCATGCAAGCCCCCGATGTGCACTTCCCCGGCGCGCCGACATCTGAAACCTGGCCCGCAGTGGATTTCCTGTCAGTGGCCCGGTTCTGATGTCGGCGCGCTGTGCTAACCTGACCCAGCGGCGTAGTTAGTGCGATGTGCCGGCTGGGATCAGGTGAGCACTGTTCGGCCAATCAGGGGAGGGGAAACTTCATTCATAAGTTTGAGAGTAAGAACTGTCAAACTCATGAGAAGTACTGCACCCCAAAACACTACTTAAACTTTAAATAAAATTTTAAAAAAACATCCCAATCATTAAATTAAGTATAAATAAGTTTAAAAAAATAATTTAAACAATAATTTTTGTTTTTGAAAAAAATAAATTTTTAATAAAAAGGGTCTAAAACTAAACTTACCTTATTGTAGATTCTTTAAAATAATAAACCTGTGGAAAAAAAAATTCTAAATTGCACTAAAACACCAATTACCTGTAAAAATAAATACTTACGTGTGCTTTTTACAAGCGTAAAGACCGGAGGCCTTTACACATGCGCAAATCCCCCAAAACAGAGGAAATCCAAGACGCACGCGCTGCCCCCTACAGCGCACGTGCTAGCCTCTTCACCTCTTGGGTTAGAGGAGAGGAAATGCCGGTTTTCAGCACATGCACTGTGCATGCTGAAAACCGGCATTTCCTCCGGCCAGACGCGTGAGTACCCCTTCCGTACTCATGCGTTTGGGGAGGAATTACTGCCCCATTAACTCTGGAGTGTCCGGCAGTTTTGAGGGAACGGCAGCAGCTCGGTCCCGTGGGTGCTGGATAGCACAAAGTTTCCTGTATTATGATTTTCTAAGTGCCCTGTTACCACGTCCCTAATAAAAGATTCTAGCTTCTTGCCTGGTTGACTCTTAACTGCCCACTGAAGTGGCCTAGCAAGACACTCAGTTGTATCAAAACCGCTACCAAGGAAGTGAGCAGTACGGTAATTGAAGTACCCAAGGATGTTTGGGTGTTGGGTGGGAAAGAACACAGCAAGTTCCCCAATAAATACTACTACTTCAGTCTTTTAAATATGTACAACAACTTATAATGATATAGCACCTTTAATGTTGAAAAATGTCTGAAGACAGCAGCAATTCAATGCGGCGGCCCGCCCCCACCCTCTGAGGGCAATTAGGGATGGACAATAAATGCTGGTCGAGCCAGCGACGCCCACATCCAGAGAATGGATTAAAACAAGCCAATAAAGTACCTGCGAAGTATAGTCACTGTTGTAATGTTACAGCTTGCATTTATATAGTGCCTGTGTAGAAAAATGTCTCAAGGTGCTTCACAGAAGTGGAATCAGACAAGAATCAACAGCAAGACAAAGGAGGAGATATTAGGAACGGTGACTAAAAGCATGTTCAAAAAGGTGGGGTTTTTTAAAGGAAAATGGAGACATGGAAAGATTTAGGGAGGGAATTCCCAGGCTTTTGGTCCTAGATGGCTGAAGCCACTGCCGCCAATGGTGGGGCAAAGGGAGTGGGGATGTACAGGAGGCCACAGTTGGAGAACGCAGAATTCTTGGGAGGGCTGGAGGAGGTTACAGAGACAGGGTGAGGCCATGACATGATTTAAACTCAAGGATGAGAATTTTAAATTTGTAGCATTGGGGGACCGGGATCCAATGCAGGTCAGCAAGCACAGTGGTGATGGATGAGCAGGACTTGGGTGCAAAACAGGATACGGGCAGCAGAGTTCGGGATGAGCTGAGGTTTATGGAGGCCGATGGCTGGGAGACTTGGCCAGAAGAGAATTGGAATAGTCAAGCCTGGAGGTGACAAAAACATGGATGAGGGTTTGGGCAGCTGATGGGCTGAGGCAAGGGGGCAGAGACAGGCAATGCTAGAGGTGGCAGTAGGCAGTCTTTGTGACGGAGAGGAGATGGAGTCAGAAACTAACCTCGGGTCAGATAGGACACTGCGAATAGCGCAGTTCAACCCGAGAGGTCGACAGCTGCAGAAGTATTGTGGCAATGTAGGGAAATGCAGCCGCCAATTTGCGCACAGCAAGGTCCCAAAAACAACAATGGGATAAATTACCAGAGAATCTATTTTAGTGATGTTGGATGAGGGATAAATGTTGGCCAGGACACCGGGAGAAATCCCCAGCTCTTCTTCGAATGGTGCCATGGGATCTTTCATGTCCACCTAAAACAAATTGCCTCTTCCCCTTTCAGATGCTAATGGCTCTGCTGTTATTTCCAGCATCTTTATTTGAAATATACAGGATTTGCCAGTTACTTTTACTTGTATAATGAGGGATTATGAGGATAGTGTTGGAAGGTGGAGTTGAGTTAGGTCAGCCATGATCTTATTGAATGGCGGAGCAGGTTCGAAGGGGCGAATGGCCTACTCCTGCTCCTATTTCTTATGTTCTTATTAGTGACCTTACACCCAAAAGAACCAGCTTAATTTTTAGAGCCTCCTCGTAGGCCCACAAATGAGCGCAATTAGCGGAAACTCCCAATGGCGAGTAATTCATCCTGGGGCCGTGGCCAGTTTTGTGGGTGGAGCCTACTTCGAGCACGGTTGTTTTTAAACCAGCGCCAAAGACTGTGGAAACTCCATTTGCTCTGAACTTAACTTGCGCTTAAAATTCCGCCATCTTTTGCGCTGGTTTTGCCAATTTCGGACGAATTGCGCCGGAAAAAAAAACAGCGCAACCTAGCGAAAACTCCAGGCCAACACGTGTAGATATTGGACAGGTTGGGATCAAGCTTTGCTGTAATGTCCTCCACACTGGAGTAGCTTGCTAGCGTTCACTGTCTCGTTTCTAAAGAATGGGCATCTTGGAAGTTGTTGAATCACATCCAGCAAGGAGTTGATGCATTTGAAGGGGATAGGGGAGAAAACTGGGAGAAAGAGGGGAGAAAAATCATGCTTGACAAAATCGTTAAACAACAGATGCTGTTAGAAAGAGTACGCATTCCACTTAAATCTTAAGCTTAAAAGGGTCTTTGGTCAAGTAGGAAACTACACTGGTTTTTTAACAGCCCATGGAAGCTTTTGGGTGGGATTTCACACAAATCCCCACGTCTAAAGCAGATGGAGTGGGCATGTGCACCTTTTAGCCATGCCCTCGTAAACACGCGTACCTGGGAACATGAAGACGAGGAGTTGCAGGTCAAAGTAATAGGACGACCAGGTGGTGGGCTGATGCTCGGAGACCGAGGCGATGATGGGGATGTTGTTCTTTGCATAAGAAGGATCGAGTAAAGAGTAGAAACGGCCAGTCCACGGGGAAATCTTGCCTGCAATGAAACCAATATACCTAGTTATAGTCAGAAAAAAAAAACAAGTGTATTAGCTGCCACAGGCTATTAATTCATTTTGCAAATATAATATAAAACAGCTTCATATCAGAGGTCTGAGTCAGGAGGAAAGATTATTGAAGCAAAAGCTATTCAACCTTGAAAGGCAGCAACTACGCAGGGACCTGACAAGAGGTACGCAAGTTAGTAAACAGCATAGAAAAAGGCAAACTTGGAACAGAACTTTAAATTCAACTCATGAAAGCAGGACAGGTTCAAATAAAATGCACGTTTAGGACTGGTGTCAGTGATCATTTGTGGAATGGACTTCTAGGTAGGGTAGTGGAGATAAAAACCCTGGAATCACAAACAGTTGTACCCCTTGATGGGGGAGGGGACCATAGATTATTTACGGAGAGATGAGCTAGGATGGCCTGAATGGCTATCTCCATCTCTATCTATCTTGTGAACAAAGAGTATTCTTGCGTCTCACAGTGAAAAACGACCAGCATGCCAATCCCGGATGGAAAATTAGGAAAACTCATAATCCATAGGAAAAAGGGAGAACACAAGTACAGGAAACTCATTAAGGAAGCACGGGAATAGTTCCATAATCTTCAGGAAATGTCTGACCACGATCGCGGAATGCTGCAGTTATAAACACTACATTATAATCGCAGAGCAATTGGTTTTCCTGTAGGTACAGAGACAACAAACCAAAATAGGAAACGTGCTAAAAATGTTTTTTCTGATACGTACACAAGCTCACAGGAAGCAACTGCTCAGGTGGAGGATGAACCCCAACGCAGACTGGTTGGGCTGACCACCCTGTTGCTGTGTTTCATTTCTATATAATGCTATACAGCATGCAGCGAAAGAAACATCTGATCACAATACAGGGCCACTGAACGAGAAGCATTCTCGCAGATTACACACACCATACACACACTCACACAGCTCTTCTCTCTGGTATTATTCAGTGCTTCTGCTGTTGCTAGGATTTTATTAGAGAGCAATGTGACCACTCCTCTGGCTGGGATTGGTGGAGTTTGATGGGGGAAGTGTAATGGGAGGAGGGAGGAAGGTGATATAGTATGAGCAGTAATACTGTACCTGTCAGCATCAGCACAGTCCCTGCAGACAGGACCACCAACCCCACCAGAGAGATGACGCTCTTGAAAAGGACCTCGAACTGCTGCTGGTTCAGCTTGCTGCGTAGGTAGTCAACGAAGGCATGGATCTGGCACAGACCAAAAACACCCAGGGCAGCCATGTGCTCCGAAGACTGGACGGGCTGAGGGGGGAGGAAGAAAACCCGAGGATTCAAATGTTTCTTCATCGTATGACCCAGAGAGAAACTGCGCAGGGAGCATAAAGTACCCATATACAAACACCATTTTATTAGATTATGGTTTCTTTTGACAAACTGCTGTGTGTTATTTTCTGATGAGTAAGAGAAGACAAAAAATTAAATCAGAAAATGCAACAAATTTTGAAGTCAGTGTACCAGGAGCCAGCTCATTTGAGTGTTGGAAGTTAAATGATAGAAAGAACAATTCCAACCTACTTGTCTTAAAACTGCTCTGTAAATGATTCAAAGACTCTGGTAAGGAGTCACTGCATCTGCTGCTTATATAAGAAAGAAAGACTTGCATTTATATAGCGCCTTTCATGACCACAGGACGTCCCAAAGCGCTTTACAGCCAATGAAATACTTTTGAAGTGTAGTCACTGTTGTAATGTAGGAAACGGGGCAGCCATTTTGCACACAGCAAGATCCCACAAACAGCAATATGATGACCAGATCTTCTGTTTTAGTGATGTTGATTGATATTGGCCAGGACACCAGAGAGAACTCCCCTGCTCTTCTTCAAAATTAAGTTGGAAGTCGGACCTGAAACTGATGGTATATACTTTTGCAAAACTGATTACAGTCCTGAGTTGTTTAAAGGACTCAGTAGGGTAGATACAGAGAAACCACGTCCTCTGGTGGGACAATCCTTATCTGAGGAAGGATATCCTTGCCATGGAGGGAGTGCAGCAAAGATTCACCAGGCTGATACCTGGGATGGCAGGAATGACGTATGAGGAGAGATTGGGTCGATTGGGCTTGTACTCGCTGGAGTTTAGAAGAATGAGAGGGGATCTCATTGAAACTTATAAAATTCTAACAGGACTAGACAGACTAGATGCAGGAAGGATGTTCCCGATGGCGGGGGAGTCCAGAACCAGGGGTCACAGTCTAAAGATAAGGGGTAGGCCATTTAGGACTGAGATGAGGAGGAATTTCTTCACCCAGAAAGTGGTGAACCTGTGGAATTCTCTACCACAGAAGGCAGTAGAGGCCAATTCATTAAATATATTCAAGAAGGAGTTAGATATATTTCTTAAGGCTAAAGGGATCAAGGGGTATGGGGAGAAGGCAGGGACAGGGTAGTGAATTTGGATGATCAGCCATGATCGCATTGAATGGTGGAGCAGGCTCAAGGGGCCGAATGGCCTGCTCCTGCTCCTATCTTCTATGCTTAGGAGGGCCTAATCTTAGAATTAAGAGCTAGGCCATTTAGATGTGAAATCAAGAAGCACTTCTACACAAAAGGTAGTGTAAATCTGGATCTTGCTCCCTCAGAAGGCTGTGGATGCCGAGAGTCAATTAACATTTTCAAGACCGGAGAGTGATAAGATTTTTGTTAGGAGGGGTATCATGAGCTATGGATCAAAGGCAGGTCAATGGAGTGAAGGCACAGATCAGCCATTATTTAATTAAACGGCGGAACAGGCTCGAGGAGCTGAATAGCCTCCTCCTGAGGGTTCCTATCTGTGGCTGAACTTGAACAAACAAGTTTAAAAAGTGTAATTTTAAGATTTAGTTAGTATGTCGGCAGACTGGGCATTATAGGAGATGGGGATTGTCCTATGAGGAGAGATTGAGTAGACTAGGCCTATATTCCCTAGAGTTTAGAAGAATGAGAGGTGATCTCACTGAAACATACAAAATTCTTACAGGGCTTGACAGGGTAGATGCAGGGAGGATGTTTCCCCTGGCTGGGGAGTCTAGAACCAGGGGTCACAGTCTCAGAATAAGGGGTCAGCCATTTAGGACTGAGATGAGGAAAATTTTCTTCACTCAGAGGGTGGTGAATCTTTGGAATTCTCTGCCCCAGAGGGCTGTGGAGGCTCAGTCGTTGAGTATATTCAAGACAGAGATCGATAGATTTTTGAATATTAAGGGAATCAAGGGATATGGGGATAGTGCAGGAAAGTGGAGATGAGGTAGAAGATCAGCCATGATCTTATTAAATGGCGGAGCATTCTCGAAGAGCCGAATGGCCTACTCCTGCTCCTATTTCTTATGTTCTTATGTATAGCCCTAGTCCACACTGTGTTGCACAATCTTTTAGAAAGGTCCTCCATTGGGATATGGCTTGGTCTGAAGTCCTCCTCGCCTCAATGCCTAGGCTCAGCCTAGGGGCTGCACCAGATATACATCAAAAGGGGGCAGAACACTGGGAAAAGGAAGTAGCTTCACAAACCTGGAATCCCACAAAGGAGATCTGCATGGAGAGGATGGTTCCAAGACTGTACACCGTGCAGTATGCAACATAGATCCGGTGGGAAAATCGTCCAGTCAGCATAAGGATAAGTACGTGAAGTGGGATCAGATTAATCAGGAACACATAACCGCCCCATGAAGAAACCTGAGAGAGATAAAACGCGCCAAGATTAAAAACCAGACAGGCATCATCATTTTTTACAGCAACATTAACTGCATGCTGTGATATTAATAATGAACGCACTGACAAGAAATACCTTTCCCTGCTATTTTAACAAAGACAATGACCCAGAAATTCGGGTCGGAGGCTTCCCGTGGGTGCAAGCCTCCGACCTGCACTTACCTAGCGCGCCGGCCGTTGAGCTGTGGGCCCACGTGGGATTCCGATCCTGGGCCTCCTCCGACTGCCGGCGCGCAGTGTTTGCGTATCCCAGGGGTGCAGTTAGTTCGATGCGTCCCCTGGGATCACGTGGGCCATGGGGAGCCAATGGTAGCAGGGAATGCCCATTCATAAGTTTGACAGGAAATTCTATTGGGCTTACGCGTGAGGACCCAGCGCGTACTCACCCGTGGAGACCCGAATTTCTGGGCCATTAATCTGTTTAAATAAACAGGGTAACATCTCTGTAAAACATGGGACAAAGGACTCTCATACAAATGTTTCAATGCAGCCACTAATAATGTTGCATGTGGTGATTTCAATCTCAAAAGGCAAAGTCCCTGCAGCGATGCTGGAGCTCATTGTGAAATACGATTTTCAGATGGTCACTATTTAAATATTCAGGAGCCCAGTTCCATTAAGTCAGTCTTCATTTTAAGTATTTACGTGGCTCACCCATAAAGTCAAATCCAGCAGGGTGATGAAGGCCAAGAAGGGAGGATGGAAAAAACCAAGGGGGCGCCAAAAATCACCAAATGTTGGGCACCCCATCGGGTGGAGTGGTAAAACTGAGCCAAGCATCACTTAGTTACATGGCATTAAAGTTACCCAATTACCCTGAGCATGAGCTGATGCCTTTACTAATAGTTCAACTAAATTAATAAAATACCAAAATATAAACATAACTAATTTAAGAAATATAACAAACTCAATCAACACAACAGTGTAACACAATAGCCATAAACATGTCAAAAACTGATTCTACAAAAAGATCTGAAGAATTTCTAAAGCTAGCAAAAAAGTGTTAATCTGGAAAGTTGTAATGGTCGATTTTTAAAAAGGACATTAACTCTGTTTTTCTCCAGCCATCTGCCTCTAACACCAATGACAATGCCAAGGAAGTTGATGTTTTTACTGCCAGCAATAGCCTTCATTTTGTTTGTTTTTCAGTCCAGGTATTCGAGGGACTGACTGAGTGTTCTCTTCGAATCTTATTGCACAATTGCAGTCTCGTCCCTTTTTTGGAATATATCAGGCTTCCAAAGAGAACCATCTTCAGATTTCAATATTAATGTGTATTTGTGCAAATTCAATATACGAAGTGCACCCGTACTTACTAACTTTAATTGCCAGTTTTTCCAAAATGATTCCGAAGGGAAAACAGATTGTCCGAAGAGTAAGGGATGATATCAATCTGCTGGTTACAATTGCTTTGGGTTCTAATCAAATGCCTCTGCCATGTCACTGGATGTTGTATTAGGGTCCTTGGAATCTCTATCCGTTTCAGATACAAATCCCTTGGTGCTTTTGAAATATAGAAACATAATGGCCCAGAAATTCGGGTCCCAACGTGTGAGTACGGACGGAGTACTCACGCGTGGACCCGATGGAAGTGCTGGTTTCTTGCATGCACTACGCATGCGCGGGAAACCGGCATTTCCGATCCTCTGAACGAAGGGGTTCAGAGGTCGAACGCGTGCGTGCAGGAGTCTGCGCGGCGTGTTGAACTTCCTCTTTTTTTTTTTTAAAACAGGTTTGCCCGTGCGTGAAGGCCTCTACCTTTTGCACATTTAAAAACCAGACGTAAGGACTTCATTTTAAAAGGTAAGTGGTCAATTAATTTAAAATTAGAACATTTTTTCCACAGGTTTATTATTTTTAAATACTTTACAGTAAGGTACGTGTATTTTTAGCCCCGATTTTTTATAAAATTATTTTTTTCAAAAATTTAAATTATTGTTTAAAATAGTTATTTAATGTTATTTATAGTTGATTTAAATAGTGTGATTTTTTTTCAAATTTATTTTAAGGTTAAGAACTGTTTTGGGCGCCCGGAGTTTTCATGAGTTTGACAGTTCTTTCTGTCAAACTCATGAATGGACTTTTCCCTCCTCTGATTGGTTGCCCAGTGCTCACGTGATCCCAGCCGACGCATCGCACTAACTACGCCGCTGGATCACGCAAGCACAGCGCGCCGGCAGCTGGGCCGGGCCACAGACAGGAAATCCACGCAGGGCCAGGCCTCAATGGCCGGCGCGCTAGGTAAGTGTAGGTCAGGGGCTTGCACCCGCGGGAAGCCCCCGACACGAATTTCTGGGCCAATGAATCTATCTATTATTATATAAATTGTTAGGCTTTGAATAACAAACTTTGGAACTGGGATTTTATCTCCAAGAAGATCTGCATCTTCATTGTCTTTGCCAACTGGATGTTCTATCACATGGTCACCAGTAGCCCGGATTTGACAAAACCAACAGTTGCTGGTAACCAGAGCGCAGTACCAGTTGGGCAAGTAAAAGGATCGACTCAAAATAAAGTCCTCCTCACGGGACTGACTGCAGGAGGTGATAGTGCTCGGCCCAGCAGCCATGAGACTAGCAGTAAGGCAGTAGGGATATTTGGCACTGCTGCACTAAGCTTTGTGACTGGGGTGTTTTTTTTTGCCCGAGCCTTGTGCCATCCAGTCAGGAAAAGCCATTGCTGGTTGTTTGTAGTTTTTTTCCTGTGCGGGGTACAGTCTCCCTCAACCCACAAGGAGTGTTATCAGCAAGGACCACAGTATCCATCTCGGGTTCTAATCATAGGTTCTTACAACACAGAAGTTGGCCGTTTGGCCCATTGTACCTACGCCGGCTCTTTGAAAGAGCTATCCAATCCCACTCACCCACTCTTTCCCCAGAGCCCTGCAAATGTTTCCTTTTCAAGTATATATCTAACTCCATTTTGAAAGTTATTTAGGTAGTTGTTTTTTGGTAGCCACGACTCACTGTGACCAAGAGCTCACAAGATGATCATCGCTACTTAACTACATAGATCTGAAGAAAGCCATAGCCATCCCCACAACTACAAGACCCTCAAAGAGAGTCATAGTTACTCCTGAGTTAAACATAATTCATGGCTGCAGAGAGTGGCTGGGGGTGGGTTTGTAACCAGAACTTCCTGCATAATCCGAAGCATACGGTCTTGTACCAGCAGGTTTCGAAACAGCTTCTACCCCCAGGCCATAAGACTCATGAACAAATAATTTATTATTATTTATAACTGTTGTTTTATTTATTATTACTGTATTCTATTAGTATTTTATCATTGCTATGCCATATTTATTCCAATGTTGGGAGGACTCGTAAAAATCAACATTTCATTGTGCAGTACACACGTTTGCTGCATATATGACAAATAAAAAAATTGAATTGGTTTACTAGTCTGGAGGGTAATGCACTGAAACAGAACCCAGACATTTCCTCCCCCTCTCAACAGCAAACTAGACGGCAAATCAGCCTCGCTCATTTCCAAGCAGTTGCTTTAACAGAAGTGTGAGCAAAGACCTGTAACAGTGCAACAACTGCACTCGAGTTGGAGGGTGCTGGCTGAACAAGGTTGGGGGCAGGGTTAAACCAGACAATATATTATCTTCACTTCCTGTTCCGGAGTGGGCCTTTGGCGTAGCGGTAAGCATCCCCGCCGCTGGGCCAGAAGGTGTAGGGTTTCGAACCCCGCTCCAGACAGTCCCGGCAAGTGGAGTCGGAGCTCCGGCTCTAAATTCTGGGTTGACATCCAGCGGGATGCTTGCGTCCATGGGTGTGGGTGTGGGTGGCCCCCCCCCCCCTCGTATGGGTTGTGGGAGCCCATAAAACCCTCCCGCCATAGGACTAACCACCCTATTGGCTGGTATGAAGATGGTTACGGTCACGGAAGGAGCGTTTAACGCGGCCAGAAATCCTTCCACTACTTCATACTGTTCCCCAAAGGGAACAGTGTGAAGACACGATGATGAGCACTTACCATGTAGAAGTAGGCCAAGGCACACATAGAGGACCAGTAGATGGAGCCAGACTTAACAGCCTTAATCCACAAGTAGTAGGTGAGCAACATGCAGAAGATTGCAATACCTGCACAGATACACAGCACACATTACTAACAAGAAAAGGCAAACCAATTAATGTCACCTTTTGCTGCCATTCTTCTTTCAGCAAGAGGACGACAATTCCAGGCCACATCGAGGATCCAGCCAACAGCACTCTGCAACCAACAGACATGAGGCTCCAGCGGGCTGGACTGGGACCTACTGCCACTCATGAAGGCATTTCTACACCCAGACAAGAATCACACAATCCAGACTGACACTCCAGCACAGCTGAGAAATGCTATCCTTTGGATGGGATATTAAACCAAGGCTCTGTCTGCTTGTTCCGGTGATTCAGACTGACATTAAAGCTCCCACGTTACTATGTGAAGAGGGGCAGCGAGCTCGCCCAATGTCCTGGCTAACTTTGCTACCTCAAATATCACTACTCAAGAAATTAACAATGAATGGTGATTCGCCTCAGATTTCTGGGGTATGTTTGCAAAGCAGCTCTGGTTTCTACTGACACTGCAGTTATAGAGTGAATGCAGCCTGAATTTGGAGTCAGTGAACCAACCTAACATCGGAACACACCAGGGTGAAACTCCCTAGGGGAGGAAGTCTCACCCAGTTCAGAGTCAGCCTGGGCTTTCAAACACATGATGAGTTTAGTGTCAGTGCAAAAATGAAACCACTTTTTACAGGGACTAACTTATAGTGTAAAGTACACAGTAACAGAGGCTATATTTTCAAATACAATTATTTATTCATTTTTAAACAACAACTTGCAGTCATATAGCACCTTTAAAGTAGCAAAATGTCCCAAAACACTTCACAGGAGCGTTATCAAACAAAATTTGACACCGAGCCACATAAGGAGATATTAGGGTAGGTGACCAAAAGCTTGGTCAAAGAGGTAGGTTCTAAGGAGTGTCTTAAAGGGGGAGAGGGAGAGAGGCAGAGAGGTTTAGGGAGGGAATTACAGAGTTCAGGGCCCAGGCTGCTGAAGGCACGGCCACCAATGGTGGAGCGATTAAAACAGAGGATACAGAAGAGGCCAGAATTGGAGGAGCGCAGAGATCTTGGAGGGTTGTGGGGCTGAAGGAGGTTACAGAGAAAGGGAGGGGTGCGAGGCCATGGAGGGATCGGAAAACAAGGATGAGAATGTTAAAACTGAGGCAGTGCTGGACCGGGAGCCAACGTAGGTCAGCAAGCACAGAGGTGATGGGTGAACGGGACTTGGTGCGAGTTAGGACACAGGCAGCAGAGTTCTGGATGAGCTCAAGGCTATGGAGGGTGGAAGATGGGCGGCCTGTCCGGAGAGCAAGTCTAGAGGTAACAAAGGCATTGGTGAGGGCTTCAGCAGCCGACGAGCTGAGGCAGGGACGGAGTCGAGCGATATTGCAGAGGTGCAAGTACAGGAAACTCTCGATTTACCGGCACCTAAATAACCGGAAATCTCTGTTAACCGGCAAAATTCAGGAGTAGGTTCAGGTAAGTTTTACTTCATATTAGTGGCTGTTCCTGGAACTGTGGCTGTGTAACCGGTTCCTGCACTTGTTGCTAAGCAACAGGGACTCTTGGTCTGTGGCCAGGCTTCTTGCACCGGTTGCTAAGCAACAGGGACTCTTGGTCTGTGGCCAGGCTTCTTGCACCTGTTGCTAAGCAACAGGGAAGCCTGGATTTGTTGCTGTGTACGGAGCTCTCGTACCTTTTAAACTATACCTTTCTGTAATCCGGACTTTTTGATAAACCGGCACCAGGCCGGTCCCGTCAGTGCCGGATAAAAAAGAGTTTCCTGTAGGCGGTCTTGGCGTTGGTGCAGATAGCAATCAATTGACAAATGAGACTCAGTTTCAGACGGAAGTTAAGCACGACTACTGGAATTATTTATTTCATTATTAAAACTTTAGAGTGCCATTTTGCATTACAGAAATTGTTGCAGCTACAAGGAGATTAATGAAACCGATTTATGCAACACTAAGGACGTTTGGGCTGGGTACTCACCTTCATTATCATAGGAGCCAGCCACAGACCGAGAGATATAACCAGGGACCACTGCAATCATGGCAGCAGCTAACAAGCCAGCGCCAGCATCCTGAAACACAACCAGCACATTAACATTCTTACACGCAGCGCAGACAGAGAAGTATTTTAAAAAACAATTGCCAAATGTTCAGAATCTGAAACAAAACCAGGAAATGCTGGGCATCCACACCAGGCCTGTCAGCTAGTTAAAGCTTCAGGTAGAGGCTTTTGTGAGAACTCAGGCCAAGTGTCTCCATATAAAACACAAACCTGTCTTTTTTCTGATGGACTTGCTGTGTATCTCAAGCATTGTCTTTTAATTACAGATACTCAGATTGCAGAGTGAAATAGCTACATTTTCTGAATACAGTGGCCTGTACTTACACGCCTCCCAATACTGCCAGCTAAAGCAGCTTCCTCGTGACGTTGGCTCCACACAGTAACCATTGTGGATATACTTGATGCAGCAAAGAGAGACACTGCTAACACTCAGAGTAATTTACAGCACAAACTCCCACTGATCACCCTAATTCCCACCAATGGTAGTGTATACGGACGGACCTGTACTACAAAACGTGAAAGGCTCCACAGGCAAGCGCAGGGTTTCAATTTACTCACAGGTTGGGTTTTATTCCCGAGTTATACAAATGCAGGATCACAAATCACGTTTGATGGGAGGACTCGTAAAAATCAACATTTCATTGTGCAGTACACACGTCTGCTGCATATATGACAAATAAAAATTGAATTGAATTGAATGAAACAATGCTGAAACTGGTGGAGCGTGGACTCGCTGAAGTGGAAACTCTGTTCTGCAGCGTGTACTGCCCAGCCAGGTCAAACAATGTGCACTGCGCTAATCAGCTCACATTATGGCCTCTGAAATGGAGCACCACCGCCCCCCCCCCCCATTTCAGTTGCAGCTCTGTGACATACACGAGGCTGTGTCACTGCCAGGAGTGAAGTGAAGAACCGCCTCGAGGTTGGTCATTGAAAGTTTCTGTAGAGATACCAACATCACCAAAAGGCAGACACAAGTTACCGTCTCTGGCGGTGCTGCCCACCACTTCCTCCTTGCCACCAGGAGGTCGAGTGTTCAACCTGCTCATACTGGCCTACAGCACAACTTACCATCTTGGGGAAGATCCATGCTAGAAAATGAAAGTCATTCTGCAATGTAAATAAGCCAATAGGATATGAAGACAAGTGATCCTGCAGCTGAGAAGTCCTACCCTAAAATAACGATCCGCAGTGAACCGCAGTGTTTCACCAATGAGGCTGTTAATATTACAGGAAACTTTCGTTTAACCGGAGGTTAAAAGTCCGGAAAGCTCTATCTACCAGCAAAATTCAGGAGCCGTTTTCTGTAAGTTTTTTTTACTTCTCGTTGCTTTTTTTTCCCCCAGTCAGGCTCTGCAAGGTCTGTAGCTAAGCAACAGCTTCAGCTAGAGACGCTTGCAGCTGCAGCCGACTATTTTGAAGCTGTTGCTAAGCAACGGGGTTTGTTGATTCACACGGAGCTGAAAAGCTCTGTATGTTTTAACATTGCCGCTGGTTTATACGGCAGTTTTGATCTAACGGCACCAGCTCGGTCCCGTCAGTGCCGGATACCAGAAAGTTTCCTGTACCAACATTCTAGTTACAAATACAACAGCATTATTGTTGTTATTCTAGTTACAAAAGCTGGTCTGACAGTTTGAGTGGGTCTCTACACTCTGTTGGTGTATATTTACTGCTTTATACGGTTCACTTCCTACCTTCAGTTCCTTTGTTAAGTGATAAGTGACAATGGTGGTGAAAGATGAGAAGAGGGGAGCCAGAAACACGCAGACATTCCTGATGTCGATTGAAATGTGGAAGAAGTGCAGCACGTGGTAGAGTGCAGCAGAGGTGATCATAAGACCTGGAAATAAAGAAATAAACGGTCAGTTTCTGTCAAACAAACTAAGAAAATGTCTGCGCCCTCACCCAAAAAAAACTGTTGTCACAGAACATGCATGGACTCTATTGTATATCCTTCTAATACTTATGGGAGCACAAGTTACACTGCACTAAAAATTCCCAGTAAAAAGAAAGACTTGCATTTCTATAGCGCCTTTCACAACCTCAGGATGTCCCATAAGAACATAAGTAGTAGGAGCAGGAGTAGGCCATACGGCCCCTCGGGCCTGCTCCGCCATTCAATAGGATCATGGCTGATCCGAACCTAGACTCACGTCCACTTCCCTGCCCGCTCCCCGTAACCCCTAATTCCCTTATCAGTTAGGAAACTGTCTATCGCCGTTTTAAATTTATTTAATGTCGCAGCTTCCACAGCTCTCTGAGGTAGCAAATTCCATAGATTTACTACCCTCTGAGTGAAGAAGTTTCTCCTCATCTCAGTTTTGAAAGGGCAGCCCCTTATTCTAAGATTATGCCCCCTAGTTCTAGTCTCACCCATCAGTGGAAACATCCTCACCGCATCCACCCGATCAAGTCCCCTCACAATCTTATATGTTTCGATAAGATCGCCTCTCATTCATTTGAATTCCAATGAGTAGAGGCCCAACCTACTCAACCTTTCCTCATAAGTCAACCCCCTCATCTCCGGAATCAACCGAGTGAACCTTCTCTGAACTGCCTCGAGAGCAAGTATATCTTTTCTTAAATATGGAAACCAAAACTGTACGCAGTATTCCAGGTGTGGCCTCACCAGTACCCTGTATAACTGAAGCAAGACTTCCCTGCTTTTATACTCCATCCCCCTTGCAATAAAAGCCAAGATTCCATTGGCCTTCCTGATCACCTGCTGTACCTGCATACTAACCTTCTGTGTTTCATGCACCAGGACCCCCAGATCCCTTTGTACTGTAGCACTTTGCAGTTTCTCTCCATTTAGATAATAACTTGCTCTTTGATTTTTTCTGCCAAAGTGCATAACCTCACACTTTCCAACATTATATTCCATCTGCCAAATTTCTGCCCACTCACTTAGCCTGTCTATGTCCTTTTGCAGGTTTTTTATGTCCTCCTCACTCACTGCTTTCCCTCCCATCTTTGTATCGTCGGCAAACTTGGATATGTTGCACTTGGTCCCTTCCTCCAAATCGTTAATATAGATTGTAAAGAGTTGGGGTCCCAGCACTGACCCCTGCGGAACACCACTAGCTAGATTGCCAACCCGAGAATGAACCATTTATCCCAACACTGTTTTCTGTTAGATAGCCAATCTTCCACCCATGCCCGTATATTACCCCCAATCCCATGATTTTTTATCTTGTGCAATAATCTTTTGTGTGGCACCTTGTCAAATGCCTTTTGGAAGTCCAAATACACCACATCCACTGGTTCCCCTTTATCCCCCCTGTTTGTTACGTCCTCAAAGAATTCGAGCAAATTTGTCAAACATGATTTCCCCTTCATAAAACCATGCTGACTCTGTCCGATTAAATTATGCTTATCCAAATGTCCTGTTACTGCTTCCTTAATAATGGACTCCAACATTTTACCAACCACAGATGTTAGGCTAACTGGTCTATAGTTTCCAGCCTTTTGTCTACCTCCCTTTTTAAATAAGGGCGTTACATTAGCAGTTTTCCAATCTGCTGGGACATTTCCTGTCCCAAAGCGCTTTACAGCCAATGAAGTACTTCTGAAGTGTAGTCACTGTTGTAATGTAGGAAACACGGCAACCCATTTGCGCACAGCAAGCTCCCACAAACAGCAATGTGATAATGACCAGATAATTTTTTTTGTGATGTTGATTGAGGGATAAATATTGGGCAGGACACCGGGGATAACGCCCCTGCTCTTCTTCGAAAATCTGCATGGGATCGTTTACGTCTATCTGAGAGCAGACTGGTTTAACATCTCATTCGAAAGACGGCACCTCCAACAGTGCAGCACTCCCTTAGCACTGCACTGGAGTGTCGGCCTGTCAGTAAGTGAATGTAAAGGCAGAAAATTATTTAAAGATCTGGGCTCTGTCTGGTTGGACAGTGCCCTGTATAAATAAATATATAGTGGCTGTGTTAATGCAGCAAGACAGGGGAGCCATTTCTTCAATACAAGCAAACATATCAAATTTATTGCAATAAAGGGAAAAATTCCTTTTAATTTTCACAACTCACTCAATGAAGACATCTACCTGGTTATGGAAGCTAGTCTCGATCTATATCCTGGAATGTAAATTGATCTTAACCCTAACAGCACCATCAAGCCCAGGTCCTGCCTCTTTGTTTAATTGCCCACACCTTCAAAATAAATCCTAATATTACAGTAATAAAGCTACCCAGGACAGTTATAGCATTAACACTATCAAACTAAATAAAATCAATTTCATAAACTTACTTCTGCTCACCTCTCCTTTCCCAGTCTCTCATTTTAATTCCTGTTCTAAACCTTATTTTAAAAAACACTATTTACCTGCATTTCTTTGCTTCCCCCCCTCAGGTTCCACTGTCTATTCGGAAGTCAAGGTCTACAATTAAAAAATTGGGGCCTGATTGCTCCCAAAGATAATGTTTTGAGGCTATAAAGGCCCATAAATTTAAAGATCGACACGGTTGCTTCAGAGATTTGGCCTGGGCGATTGTTTTAAAATCTCGACGCCAGGAAATGCCACTGCTAGGTGAGCCTCCGATCCTTACGGGGTAACTCAGCCATGGCACGCCAGTGGTTAATAAATAGATCAAAAACTAAACAACTGCACCGATGTATGAAATTAGAGGTCAGGTAATATGGCTGCTTGGAGTGCTAAAACTACACTGACCTGGGTAGATGGTTCCTCCAATAATCCTGCCCAGTGGATACCAGGCTCGGTCATCAAACCAGTTATGGAACTTGTAGAAACCCTCTTCAGTAAGGAAGCGAGTGGTGCGGTAATTGAAGTACCTTAGGATGTTTCAAGGTGTCGGTTGGGAAAGAACACAGTCAGTTCCCTCATAAATAACACTACTACTTCAGCTTTTTAAACATTTACAACAACTTGAAAAAAATGTAGAAAAATGTCCCAAAACTGCAGTGGTGGAAGCTAGTCTCTATCTACATCCTGGAATGTAAATTGATCTTAACCCCTAATAGCACCATCAACCCCAGGCCCTACTCACCACCACCTTCTCAAGGGTAACTACAGGAAACTTTCTGGTATCCGGCACCGACGGGACCGAGCTGGTGCCGTTAATTCAAAACTACCGTAGAAACCAGCGCTAATGTTAAAATATACGGAGCTCAGAGCTCCATGTGAAGCAACAAACCCTGTTGCTTAGCAACAGCTTCAAAACAGTCGGCGCAGCTTGCAAGCGTCTAGCTGAAGCTGTTGCTTAGCTACAGAGACGCTTGCAGAGCCAGGACTGGAGAAAAGAAGCAACGAAAAGAAAAAAGAATTATCGGAACCGACTCCTGAATTTTGCCGGTAGATAGAGCTTTCCGGACATTTAACCTCCGGATAAACGAAAGTTTCCTGTAGTGACAGGCAATAAATGCTGGCCCTGCCAGTGACACCCCACATCCCCAGAATGAACAAGAAAATAACAAACATCAGAGGCGTAATCTAACAAAAATGGGCACCAAAACAGAGACACTAGGAAGGCTGACCAAAGGTTTGGTGAAAGAGGTGAATTTTAAGGAGCATTTACATATGTTCATAAGAAGTTTTCAATAGGTAGACTCTGATATTCCTTTGCCTCAGTCATAAGATAAATTATTGTGATTGGGAACCTGATGTCCATCAACCTAACGGCACTCGCAAAATATGGAAGCTGCTGAGAAATCACTGCATTTATACAGAATAAATCAACCATGCCTTTGTTACCTCACTTTTATCCACCACCCTGTAATGAGAGTTTTAACAGCAGAGTCACCGGAGCTCCTCAAGTGCTAAAGCTACTGTCGTGCTTTAACAAGTTTGGCTGGTTACCAAGCTAAAATACCTCAAAAGTACATTGACTGAAAACAACAGCAACTTGTATTTATATAGCGCCTTTAACGTAGTAAAACATCCCAAGGCGCTTCACAGACGTGATTATAAAACAAAATTTGACACTGAGCCACGTAAGGAGAAATAAGGGCAATGACCAAAAGCTTAGGCAAAGAGTTTGGTTTTAAGGCGCATCTTAAAGGAGGTAGAGAGGCGGAGAGGTCTAGGCAGGGAATTCCAGAGCTTAGGGCCTAGGCAGTTGAAGACGCAGCCACCAATGGTGGAGCGATTATAATCAGGGATCCTCAAGAGGACAGAATTAGAGGAGCGCAGATATCTCGGGGGGGAGGGGGTTGTGAGGCTGGAGGAGATTACAGAGATGGGAGGGGCGAGGCCATGGAGGGTTTTGAAAACAAGGATGAGAATTTTATCATTGCGGCGTTTCTCAACTGGGAGCCAATATAGGTCAACGAGCACAGGGGGGCTGGGTGAACAGGACTTCACCCAACTGCCAAAGTTTGGTTATATTTCACATTTTTTTAAAAACCCACAAAAGGACTGGTGTTACACAAGTTTGTAGCAGTACTTACGGGTCAAACTCATGGATCACGCTCTCAAACCTCAATACAGAGAATAACCTGGTGGAAAATGCTGTGAAACAAAGCACAAAATTTGTATAACAATTAAAACCATTTCACTGCTGGATTTCAATACTCTTACCACTAATCTCAACACAGGGATTCAAATCTATTACACTGACCAAAGATTGAAGTTAACCACTTTGTGAAACCTGGCCTGGGCTTTGAACCTTTTAAGATTGCGTGTAAATTGTTGGGGCCTCGAGCAGAAGTTCCGAGGAAGTCAGAATCCGAAAGTATCGTGGATGGAGGGCAAAGTGTAAGGACAACCCAACGTCCTCTTTGGCTTTCAGTGGGTAGAAAGGCAATACCCTAGCCAAAGATGTGCGGGTTAGGTTGATTGGCTATGATAAATTGACCCTTAGTGTTAGGGGAATTAAATACGTGGGGTTACGGGGATCGGGTGGGATATGTGTCGGTGCAGGCTCGATGGGCCGAAATGGCCTCTATCTGCACTGTGGGGTTTCTGTGATTCTGTGAAAAGCCAGAGAAATTGGGAGGAAGAACTGAGGAAATTTAAGGAAAAGGAATGCATAGACAACGCATTGGCTCCCTTCTCAAATTAATACAGGCTAAATTTAGAGAGAACATATCTTTACAGTCGCAAAAAAAAATTATCCTGACACAGTGAGATGGACTATCGTTTAATGACCAAAGGAAATTGGTCCACATTGACTGTATTTTAGCTCGATATCTCTGGCTGCCCTGCTGTCTTTAAAAAAAATTATTTATTTATTCACGGGGTGTGGGCGTCGCTGGCAAGGCCAGCATTTATTGCCCTCGAGGTGGTGGCGGTGGTGAGCTGCCTTCTTGAACCGCTGCAGTCCGTGTGGTGAAGGTGCTCCCACAGTGCTGTTAGGTAGGGAGTTCCAGGATTTTGACCCCAGCGACGTTGAAGGAACAGTCGATATATGTCCAAGTCAGGATGGTGTCTGACATTATCAATACACTAATCTATAACACCTGGCAGCACAAAACAATAGAAGAGTGATCTCCAAAACGCCCTCACACACCTCCCAGCAGCCAGCTCAGTGCTGCATCGAATCTGGCCTGGCAGCAGCTTACCCAGACTCTCAGCCTCCTGCCAGCTGGTTTCAGCGTGGCACTGGCAGAGGCTTGGTGGGTCACCCAAGCCCCTTCTCAAGCCATACACGCTGCATGGCGTGGGGATAACAGGAAAAATGGACAATTCATTTCAATGTGGTTAGGGTCTATAATCAATCAAGGCCTGAACTGCAGATTCCTCCGCCATAGACAAAGTCTAAATGGGCATCATATTTGTGCAATTGCATATGGCATTTCTTTTTGCATGTGCTTTTTTTTTGTTAAAAACAAAACTTTAACCTGTAAACTAGTCTAATTTTTTTTTTTGCTGTGATGGTTACTCTTGTATCTCAGTATGTGTACAGGCACCTAGAGCTTAGGCCAGTAAAGCTGGCTAAGATGGGGTGGCAGTTGCAGTGTATGAAGCAAGTACTGGATCAGGAAGAGTCTGGGGCCTCAGACTAGGAGTCTTATATGAACCAATGCCATCAACCCTTGATAGAGATTCCAGAAGTCAGGTTTCCAGCTCCAAAGCACTGTTCCATGGAGAACATGCGTTTAAATTTGACGTTCCCTGCATGGAGAGTTCCTGTTCACAGGGATACACTACATGGAAGACAGGCCCCTTCCCACGGGGAACACTGACGAGCGTGACCATCCCTGGTCCCTCTCCTGTGCTGCCTAGCAGCCAGTTATAATGCAGTGCTGGTGAAGGCTGGAGAGTGGGATGTCTGCTTGCCTTCTCAGCCAGAGGACAATGTGGGGCCAATTATATCAACAGGATACATAAGAATCAGGAGCAGGAGGAGGCCATACGGCCCCTCGAGCCTGTTCCACCATTCAATAAGATCATGGCTGATCATCGACCTCAACTCCACTTTCCTGCCCAATCTCCATATTCCTCGATTCCCCGAGAGTCCAAAAACCTATCGATCTCATCCTTTGAATATACTCAAAGACTCAGCATCCACAGCCCACTGGGGTAGAGAATTCCAAAGATTCACAACCCTCTGAGTGAAGAAATTCCTCCTCATCTCGGTCCTAAATGGCCGACCCCTTATCCTGAGACTCTGTCCCCCGAGTTCTAGACACTCCAGCCAGGGGAAACAACCTCTCAGCGTCTACCCGACATACAATGGTGTACAAGTGAAAGGAAACATCAGGCCATTAATTGAAAATTACAAACTGCTCCTGGAGAATCAGCAGATCTGCTCCGGCTGGTAGTATCATACACCCGACACTTTATTTCACAATTCTGACTTCACATTGCAACTGAAAAGTTAGCCGGTTTTGGTTTCAGTTAGATATATTTTGAATGAGCCTGATTTGAGTGTCTCAGTTCTTTATATAAGACCAGGGGACGGTGATGCCCACAAGATGCTTAACTGCAGGGGAAGGGGTGTATGTCATGCAGGAAATGCGTATCCCCAAGACCATTTCACCCACATTAACCAACACAATATGAAAATTTTATACCCAACGGTTAATGGAAGAATAACAGAAGGATCAACTTTGTTATATATAAATCAAATGTTGATCAGGTCACCAAATTTTAAACAAATACAGGAAACTTTCTGGTATCCGGCACGGACGGGACCGAGGTGGTGCCGGTTCATCAACAATTCCGGATAACCAAACGCTATTGTAAAAGATACGGACTTTAGAGCTCCGTATACAGCAACAAACCCTGTTGGCTTCAGAACAACGTCCACAAGTTGCAAGCGTCTCTGTAGCTTAGCAACAGCTGCAGCCAAACCCTTGCCTTCCTCCATTTGTTGCTGTGCAAGTAATAAAAGTTACCTGAACCGACTCCTGAATTTTGCCGGTTAAACGACATTTCCGGTTATTTAGGGGCCGGTTAATCGAAAGTTTCCTGTACAACTTTTCAGGAACACAGACCAGCCCAATAAAATAGTTGTTTCTGGCACCAGCTTGCTCCTCACACATTTTGCTATTTACTCTGTAGGAACAATTGGATCTTTTTACACCAGTGCCATCGGTGAGGCCGAGGCACTTTCGAGAAAGAAAGAACTTGCATTTACATAGCACCTTTCACAACCTCAGGACGTCTCAAATTGCTATGATTTGCTTGTGTGGTGAATGCCAATCTTAGCTGGCTGATTGAAAGAACTGGCCGGCTGGACTTGTGGTGCTTCTACTCACCTCGGTGGCAAACTGGATGATGCCAAGTCCCGGGAGGGAACGAGCGTGGGGAGGGGAAAGTAACTAGACATGGCAGACGATGGCCCTTTTAATGAAAGTTTCCACTGCACTGCAAGGATAAGTTTTGAACCTTTAAGCAGCCCGACACAATTCGGTTTTAGCGTGTACTCACACATCTGCGGCGTTGGCATGAAGTGGTTTCACTTCGCGCTGATGCTGCAGTTACAGTGTACATGCAGCCTGAATCTGGAGCTAGGGCACAACCTGAAACTGAAGCGAAGTGCAGCGAGAATCCATAGGGGAGGGAAACCCACTCTTCTGGAGTGAGGTAGCATCTTAAACACCCAATGTAGACAACAAGCTTAGCGTCAATGCAAAACTGTTAACACGTTACACCAAAGCCCAACCTGTAGTGCAAGTGCACCTGTAGAAACTTTCAGGAAAATGATGGGACTTTATTTCAATAAAGTCAGGCGTGGATTACACTTAACAGTGAAAGATCCTAATACAAAAATTCAGGATCATTGGTAAAGGGCCAGGCCCTTCGTTAAAGACCACTTAAAGCCATAGAGAAAGGTGGAGGAAAATCAGGAAGTAGCGATTAGGTGGAAGCAAGCTCGAGTTTAAAAGAAGGGAGGGCAGGGAGACAGCTTTCACAGTTTCTAGGTCCGAGGAATAAATGGGACAGTAGGAGATGGTGCGACGGGGATTGATACTAAACTGTAGGAGTAGGAGCTGCCCAACGTTCCCTTTAAGTTGCGCAGCTTGTCAATGCAAAAACCGGTCATGCGCGGGATCGTGAATGACCCGCACAGCCCCTCAAAGGGGCCACGGCGCCAAAAAAAAAAAGGAGAATTGGAGCGGCCCAAGAGCTGTGTTTTAGCCGTGTGGTGTATAAGGGATGTCCTGTTAGAAACTTACAGAGCACAGCTGCCATGGATAGAATGAGCAGCTTCAGCAGAGTGTCCTGCTTCTCATATGACAACCGCAGGAACCCCAGCTTCGTCATCTTTGGTTTGGTGTTAGCAGCTGACAAATCATTAACCTGCAAAACACAACACAAAAATTGTAAATACAGACATCGGCACCAGCTTTGTTCAGGGATTAACAAGAAACACACCATGATTACAATGACATCAGGGTGTAGATGGATAATATATTTTCTCTTTGTGGGATTTATGTTTTGATTAATTCCCCAAGTCGATCAAGGTGGAGGATACTGGAGAGTGGAATACATTTCTACTTTGGGCATCCTGTAATCAACGCTCCCCCCAAGCTGCGCGGGCAGGGAATTACATTTCATATTTGGAGTGTGGATTAGCTCAGGGTGAAGTCAGTGCAGTACTGTAGTGTGCGTCAGCTTCTTGCAATACATTTTTCACTTGCTACCCTTCCCAGCAAAGCCTAAAAATACATCTTCAGAGTTCGGCATTCAGCCAAGGTGACGAGCAGGCACGTGACCCCTGCCAATGGCAGGCAGTGAAAACCAGCCCGTGGCTACTGAACTCCAGCTTTGTATTTTCTCTCCTCCTACCTCGCGGGGAGTGCCTGGCCTCTGGCGTAGCGCTGCTCAGCGGGACAAGACGGAACACCAACTCGCTGCCCTACGCACTGTGATGAGCAAACTGTTCAGAGAGGCCTGCTGGAAGACGAGATTATTCAGCCTTCTGCACCAGTCCATGCCTAAACTAAACCGTACGTCAAAGATTTGCAACATATACCAGGCCTGGACTGGTAGCTAACAGAACACTCCAAGCAGTAAGCTTACAGCAAGCAGCAGCTTTAGTTAATACTCGATGCAGGGTAAAGCTTCCAGAAAGTAACCGTCTGCAAAAGGACCCCTTTTGCAGACTGACACAAACTGACTACTAACGGTGTAATATAGACAGTTTGCTATGGGCTTGTGTCCATGGGGACTGGGTCAAAACTGCTCCAAATGCATTACATTTGTAAGGAGTAAATATGTGAATGACACAGGGTACAGATAACCCAAAGAATATCTCCTACGTTATAATTTCATTCTTAAACAACCTGCTTCTGCCACATATTTAAAATCCAAAACTACTCCCTTCAGAATGTTTAAGTCGAAATCCGTGTCTCTCACACACTGCCCCATACCAGAGCAAGATTTGTTCACTTATTCGTTCATGGGATGTGGGCGTCGCTGGCAAGGCCGGCATTTATTGCCTATTCCTAATTGCCCTTGAGCAGGTGGTGGTGAGCCGCCTTCTTCAACCGCCGCAGTCCGTGTGGTGAAGGTAGTTCCACAGTGCTGACTTTGTTACAACTGAGGGACTTGCTGGGCCATTTCAGAGGGTAATTAAGAGTCAACCACATTGCCGTGGGTCTTGAGTCACATATCGGCCAGACCGGGTAAGGACAGCAGATTTCCTTCCCTAAAGGACATCAGTGAACCAGTTGGGTTTTTCCGACAATCTGGTAGTTTCACGGTCACCATCACTGATACTAGCTTTTTAATTCCAAATTTATTTAATTAACTGAATTTAATTTCTCCAGTTGCCGTGGTGGGATTTGAACTCACGTCTCTGGATTATTAGGCCAGTAACATAACCACGATGCTACCGTACTTGGGGAATTGTGCGTGTGTGGAGGCAGTATGAAGATAGCGGTTGAGGCCATGGCCTTGACATGATTCCGTCGGGAAATCTGAATTTGCGATTTGTAATTTATATGCAGAATTTTACGAGCTATTTAAAAAAAAAACAACCACAAACCTGCTAAATCTGCGTTCCACGGCTGTTCAGCTGCCAAAGTCCCTTTGCTGCTGGTCCCGGCGGAACACACCAGCCCACGCCTTGCCTCACCCGACCCACACAGTAGGCTGTCTCCCCTCCCCTCCCCACTCATCAACGCCGCGGCTGCTCTCAGGCCCGGTCCTGGGCCCCGAGGGACTTGTTATCAAAGTCTGGGGGCTGGAATCCAGTGACCGCAGATGGGAGGCCTTGCAGCACTTAATTGCTTCCTTTTTTTTATGGAAGGCTCTCTAAGAGACTGCCAGCTAGCCAGCCATGGTTTACGGAAGCTTTAAAAAAAAACTTGGCTCTCAAACTTGTACTTGTTTGAGCAAAATGCTCTTAGTCAAAGCCAGTACTCTGGAGGACTGATATCTGGTTAGATTTATTTCCCTAAGCTAGCAGTGATGTCGCCAAACTAGTGCAAACAACTATCCTCCTCGCAAAGATTTACATTTAAGCTGGCTTTTGTCCTGTTTGAGTCTACAACCCTTGAAACCCAGGCAACTCAGTCCTATATGTACTCATATTTCTTACTTGGTGATTCCTAGCTGAATTTTGTAGGTCAGGGTTTTTTTTAAGCACGGTTAGTAGCGCCAACTTAAAATATACACCAAATAATGGCAACGTGGCTTTAAACTGGATAGGCCAACCCCAGGCTCCTATACAGCCAACCAAGACAAAAACTTGGACGAACTGCTCTCCGCCCCTCTCCTCCTGCCCACACACAACCCGAGTGCAAGGCAGAGTCTGCAAAACAGGACCTTTTCACCTCCTCCCAGGAGCAGAAAGCAAACCAGTGACAGCGGCCCACCACCAAGCAGGCAAGAACGACTCCAACCACTCTGGTTGTCCGAGCCAAGTGAACCCTAGAGACCAAGAACAAATTGCTTCAACTCTTTAAACCCTCAAGTGATCCCAGTGCAGAAACAAGCGGGTCAAGACACCCGAAGGCATTAATGTAGTCCTGCAAGCACAGTGCAATTTAAACGTACAGTAGCTTCATACATGTCTGACAGCAAACTCTTAAAAAGACAAACTTAAAAAAAGCTGTTTCCCACATTGAAACGGTGACTACACTCCAAAAGTACTTCATTGGCTGTAAAGCGCTTTGAGACCTCCGGTTGTCGTGAAAGGTGCTATAGAAATGCAAGTCTTTCTTTCTTCTTTCTTACCTACCTCAAAAAAAATACCGTTTCATATTTACTAAATGCTCCAGAACTAGCTCCCACCCACAGAACACACTGAGAATTTGCGCCGTCTCCTCAATGCGTTTATGTGTAATACTTCTTCCTGTGTCCAGTCTTAACTTAACGTTGAAACTCATGGGTTAGATGAAGAGGTGTGGGAGGAGGCTATGTAAACACCAGCATAGACTAGTTGGGCCGAATGGCCGGTTTCTGCACTGTAGATTCTATGTAAAACCAAAGGGGAAAGCGATTGGCACACTAACTATTATAAAGAGACAGTTATGAGTTTAAAAGGGAAGAAATGAAACAAATTTGAAGATATCTCGGTGATAGAAAACTTTCTTCCACAAGACTGTGAAAAATCCAGAAGCAATACGTGTAAGTAAATTCATTCCGGTTTCCTCTTGTACCACTAGGTCATCAACTGGTGCAGTGTGGGATATGCTGATCGTTCTACAATCCAGCTTCACTGGGCAAATTCTACAACTTACTCTATGTTGGGGTATATATTGATATTTATCAGGGTGAGAGAGGTCAACACAGGTGAATGGAACGTTTCTTTACCTAGGGTCAGCATCAAGCACTCGTAGGTCAAGTGCAGCATAGGCTAGATGCAAAATAAAGTTCCCTCTCCACTGCCACAGTACGGGTTATAAAAAGATTTGCATTTCTATAGCGCCTTGCACGTCCCACAGCACTGTACAGCAATGACGTACTGTTTGTTGTAATGTATGAAACGACACACACACACACACACAGGCACCCCATCGTCTCATTCTAATAGGTTGTCCATGCCAGCTGTGAGCAGCCACTAGGAGGCGAGCAGGTGCAAGGACCCCTTAGGCAGGACATGCATGTCCAGTTTTCCCCTCCTCCTCGTTGTAGGGTTGCCAACTCAGATCGGACGTAATCCTGCAGGATTCATTGCACGACTTTCCGTCTCCAACCGCCCTGCCCCCACGTTTCGGCCACAGGTCGCCCGACACGCCCATCCACGCGGCACTCCGCCTTCCCACCTCAACGGGAGGGTAAGCGGGCTCTTAAATGACCCGACCAGACAATGCTTGACTGCACCACACGGACAAATATTTTAGCTCACTACAGTCAAACCAGGGCACGAACTAAACTAGGCTGACACTCCAGTGCATTACAGGAAACTTTGGTTTATCCGGAGGTTAACTGTCCGGAATGCTCGAGCCACCGGCAAAAATCAGGAACCGTTTCGTTAGTTTTTTTTCCCACCAGTCAGGCTCTGCAAGGTCTCGCTGAAGCTGTTGCTAAGCTACAGAGACGCTTGCAAGGTACGGCCGACTGTTCAGAAGCTGTTGCTAAGCAACAGGGTTTGTTGCTAGATACGGAGCTCAAAAGCTCCGTATGTTTTAACATTAGCGCTGGTTTGTCTGGCAGTTTTGATGGGACGGCAACAGCTCGGTCCCGTCGGTGCCGGATAGCACACAGTTTCCTGTAATTCAATCGTTTACATAAAGAGTCAAACTCCTCCGACATCTCACTGGGAAACATGAGGTCAGACGGACGTACAGAGCAGGAAGGGTCCATGTTTGTGCTTTGAGCTGATCAAAGCTGGGATAGCAGCTGATTTCACTGCACCCGAGCTAGGGAGAAGTGGGAAAAAAGGTTTTTTTTGAACAGGGTCCAGTGACCAATACCTGGGCACTGCATGGGTGTAAATGGCAAGAGGGGGCAGAATCAGTTCTGGCTGTGACGCCCCTTTAGTCGAATAACTTGACAAGACTTGCTGTCTGAGCTCACATAAGTAGAATGGTCACTTCAACCACCTTCTGCCCCACCTGTGACAGAGACTGTAGGTCCCGCATTGGACTCATCAGTCACCTGAGAACTCATTTTTAATGTGGAAGCAAGTCATCCTCGGTTCTGAGGGACTGCCTAAGAAGAAGAATGGTCACTTGGACAATCTACCCACACAACTGTGCCCCAGCATACCAGCAAGGTTGCAGAAGGATAAATATATTTTTATTTCACCTGCACATTTAAAAAAAAAAAATCAGAATAACCAAATGTGAAAGACCAGGAAAATGACAGCAGCGGTAATTCCCACAGTAAAAAACAAAATCACATCTGGAATTGTCTAACTGACTGGGATTTTGCAGATTTCTGGAGGATACAATCAGGATTTGCAAAGGTTTTTTTGAAATTGAGAATTCTTCACAGGGTTGAAGGGAGTAGGAGAGAAGATCAGATAAAGTGGTTACACCACACAAAGTTTGGGTATTCAAAGCTTGCAGATGGTTGGCACAACAGAGGTCTGAGGGAAGGAGTCTGATGTCCTGGAAAGAGTTAGTGAGGGAGAGTTTGCAGTGAGTCCTCCTTCCCCACAGGGAGGAGGGGTAGTGTGTGGGAGGGAAAGTAAAACTCTGGAGGAACGAGAAGGAAGTTCAAGGTGCCCTGACCAGAATCAGGAACAAAGGGAAAAGAGCAGGGGGGGGCGGTGCAGGGAAAAGAATGGGGCTGAGGGTGAAGGGCAACAGGGGGAGGATGGGACTAAGTGACAAGGGGGGGGGAGATCGAGGAGTGGGGGGATCAGTGAGGGGGGGATCAGTGAGGGGGGAGTGAGGGGGGGGATCAGTGAGGGGGGAGTGAGGGGTGGATCAGTGAGGGAGGAGTGGGGGGGATCAGTGAGGGGGGGAGGGGGGGATCAGTGAGGGGGGGAGGGGGGGATCAGTGAGGGGGGAGGGGGGGATCAGTGAGGGGGGAGGGGGGATCAGTGAGGGGGGAGGGGGGATCAGTGAGGGGGGAGTGAGGGGGGGGATCAGTGAGGGGGGAGTGAGGGGTGCATCAGTGAGGGGGGAGTGAGGGGTGGATCAGTGAGGGGGGAGTGAGGGGGAATCAATGAGGGGGAAGGGGGGGATCAGTGAGGGGGGAGGGGGGGATCAGTGAGGGGGGGGGATCAGTGAGGGGGGGATCAATGATGGGGATGGGGGGATCAGTGAGGGGGGAGTCAATAAGGGGGGAGTGGGGGGGATCAGTGAGGGGGGAGTGGGGGGGGGATCAGTGAGGGGGGAGTGGGGGGGAATTGTAACCAAGTAGTATTAGCATTTATAGACAACTGAGATGATCTTTTTTTCCCCACATTTAGACACGACAAACACATATCATTCTTTAACATATCATAGTAAAAGATCAAAATTAACATGAAATCCTTATATATTTCGACCTGGAATATCCAAGGTCTACGCTCTTCGGTGCTCGACGTGAAGAGCAGGACCCCAGAGTTCATAGATGAAACTAAAGATCTAGATATTATCATTTTACAGGAAACTTGGTATAAAGGAAAAGGACACACTGGCCGTCCCCAAGGGTACACAGAGCTGGTGGTCCCCTCCAATAAATTACCAGGAGTAACCCAAGGCAGGGACTCTGGAGGCATACTGATTTGGTTTAAAACAGAGCTTAAGAATTGCATCAAATTTATAAAAAAGGGCAAAAACCACATGTGGCTCAAAATTGAGAGGGGGATTATCTCTAACACCCAAGATGTTTTCATTTGCGCACTCTATATCCCCCCAATGGAATATCCCCGTACTTTAAAGAGGACACCTTCTCCAACATTGAGGGGGAAATTATCCAATTCCAGGCCCAGGGGAACGTGTTGACCTCAATTCAAGAACTGGCGAAAAACCAGACTTCACCAATAATCAGGGAAACAATTACAAATTCGGGAATAACCACTTCGATATCCCTTCCCTTCCATACAGGCATAACTGCGACAAGCAGACAAATACCAACGGAAAACAGCTCCTGCAGCTCTGTCGAAGCCTGGGTCTGTACATTGTCAATGGTAGGTTCATGGGAGACCTCCTAGGAAGATCGATCTATTGCTCACTTCTTGGCTGCAGCACCGTAGACTATATGATTACGGATTTGGACCCATCCTCTTTCAGAGCATTCACAGTCAAACCACAAACAACACTGTCAGATCACAGTCAAATTACTATGTATCTTAAAAAGACAGAAACAAACACAGAAACACAACCCAGTAAACTGTACAACACCAAAAAATCGTACAGATGGGCCAAAAACGACACGGAAAAATACCAGAAAGCAATTAGCAATGAATCAACTCAAGCTCTCTTGGACACCTTTCTGGATAACATATACACTCACAATAAAGGCGGCGTAAACCGGGCAGTGAATAACCTAAACAATATTTTTGATAATTTGGCAACAAGGTCAAACTTGAAAGCTCGCAAGAACAAACCCAAAACAAAAAGCTATGAAAAATGGTTTGACCCAGATTGCCATAACATGAGGAAAAAACTTAGAAAAATATCAAACCAAAAACACAGACATCCAGAAAACGAGGAATTACGCCTTACTTATTGTCAGACACTAACACAATACAGAAACACACTCAGAACCAAAAAAGAGCAATATATTAAGAATACACTCAGCTCCATTGAGGAATCCATTGATTCCAATTGTTTCTGGGACAACTGGAATACATTACACAAAAAACAACACGACGAATTGGCCATTCAAAATGGAGACACATGGGAAAACCACTTTGAAAAATTATACCAGAAAAACACACTAAGGCCAGAGCAACACCAAATATGCAAAAAACTGGAAAAGCTCGAAATGGCCATAAAAGATAACCAAAACCTGCTAGACTCCATAATAACAGAAAAAGAACTTTTTGAAAAACTCAAGGACCTGCGACCAGGAAAAGCTTGCGGGGCAGGTGGCATACTAAGCGAGATGATTAAACACACAGACGATAAAATGAAACTGGCTATCCTAAAACTCTTCAACTTGGTTCTGAGTGTCGGTTACTTCCCTGATATCTGGAACAAAGAACTCATAACGCCCATATACAAAAGTGGGGACAAAGTCGACCCAAATAACTATCGAGGCATCTGTGTAAACAGTAACCTGGGGAAGGTATTCTGTAGTATCATAAACAAAAGACTTATAAACTTCCTTGAGGAGCACAATGTCTTGAGTAAAAGCCAAATTGGATTCCTGCCAAACTATAGAACATCAGATCATATCTTCACCCTACAGACCCTAATCGACAAACACGTTCATCAAAACAAAAGCAAAATCTACGCATGCTTTATAGATTTCCAGAAGGCTTTCGATTCCATCTGGTACGACGGTTTATTCCTGAAACTTATCGAAAGCGGGGTAGGGGGAAAAACATATGATGTAATTAAATCAATGTATACAAACAACAAATGTGCAGTTAAAATTGGAGACAAACAAACAAAATACTTCCCACAGGGGCAGGGGGTGACGCAGGGCTCGCCAATCTCACCGACACTCTTTAATATTTACATAAATGAATTGGCAAAACTACTTGAACAATCTACAGCACCCGGCCTCACCCTATACGAATCCAAGGTTAAATTCCTCCTCTATGCAGATGACCTGGTTCTGCTGTCACCAACTAAGGAGGGTCTACAGCAGAACCTGGATCTGCTGGAGTCGTACTGCCAGACTTGGGCCCTGACAATAAATCCCCAAAAAACCAAAGTCCTTGTGTTCCAGCAAAGATCCAGACATCAGGGACCCAAAATAAATTTCACACTAGGAACAACCAAAATTGAACAAACCACTAACTACACATACTTGGGCTTAAAAATCAGTTCTACGGGAAATTTCAAACTGGCTGTGAATGAACTGAAAGAGAAAGCAAGAAGGGCTTTCTATGCCATTAAAAAATCAATCCAAATAGAAATCCCAATTAGCATTTGGCTCAAAATTTTCAAATCAGTAATTGAACCAATTGCACTCTATGGCAGTGAGGTGTGGGGACCGCTAACACAACAAGAATTTGCAAAATGGGACAAACACCCAATTGAGATCCTACATGCAGAATTCTGTAAAAGTATCCTCCAGACTCAAAGGAAAACCGTAAACAATGCATGCAGGGCAGAACTAGGCCAATATCCATTAATAATCACTATCCAAAAAAGAGCCACCAAATTCTGGAAACACCTAGAAATGAGCAACCCCCAATGCTATCATTACGAAGCCCTGAAATGCCAAGAGAGGACCATAAAGAAGAATACCCTCAGTCAACTAGTCCTGGGACTCAGTGAAGTAACTACTAACACTACTAACAATAACCAGCCCCAGGACAGTGACAGCGTAACACAAAGAATTCGACCCAACACAGTCGTCGCTAAGCAAAAGGAAAAATATCTGTCATATTGGGCAGAAACAACAAAAACCCAAAGCAAACTCAATTGCTACTTGGCCCTAAACAGACAATACAACATGGCTGATTACCTGACCATGGTAAAGGATAGCAAACTGAGAAAAACCTTGACAATGTACAGACGTAGTGAACATAGCCTGGCGATCAAAAAAGGTAGACACAGGCAGACCCGGCTACCAAGAGAGGACAGGATATGCTCTCACTGCAGTCAGGGAGTGGTGGAGACAGAGATGCACTTCCTCACAGCTTGTAGAAAATATCAGGGCATAAGGGAGAATTTCTACCCAAAATTCACAAAAATATGCCCGGAATTCAGAAATTTGAACGACGACCAAAAACTCCCATACCTACTAGGGAAGAGAGAAATTGTGTAACACTAGCGGCACACTATGTTACAGCTTGCCATAAACAGAGGGACAACCACTAAATATAAGAAAAGAGTATATATATAAATTATATGAAAGTATATTTATACACTCAGGGATATATCTGTTTATACACTGTATGGATAGATCTGTATTTTTGTGTACAAACATGAATGTTTTTCGATGCTTTGGCAACATAAGATGTAACTTGTCATCATGCCAATAAAGCGATTTGAATTGAATTGAATTGAGTGGGGGGGGGGGATCAGTGAGGGGGGAGTGGGGGGGATCAGTGAGGGGGGAGGAATCAGTGAGGGGGGGAGTGGGGGGGGATCAGTGAGCGGGGAGTGGGGGGGATCAGTGAGCGGGGAGTGGGGGGGATCAGTGAGCGGGGAGTGGGGGGGATCAGTGAGCGGGGAGTGGGGGGGGGATCAGTGAGGGGGGAGTGGGGGGGGATCAGTGAGGGGGGAGTGGGGGGGGATCAGTGAGGGGGGAGTGGGGGGGGGATCAGTGAGGGGGGAGTGGGGGGGGGATCAGTGAGGGGGGAGTGGGGGGGGGATCAGTGAGCGGGGAGTGGGGGGGATCAGTGAGCGGGGAGTGGGGGGGATCAGTGAGCGGGGAGTGGGGGGGGGGGATCAGTGAGGGGGGAGTGGGGGGGGATCAGTGAGGGGGGAGTGGGGGGGGATCAGTGAGGGGGGAGTGGGGGGGGATCAGTGAGGGGGGAGTGGGGGGGGATCAGTGAGGGGGGAGTGGGGGGGGATCAGTGAGGGGGGAGTGGGGGGGGGATCAGTGAGGGGGGAGTGGGGGGGGGATCAGTGAGGGGGGAGTGGGGGGGGATCAGTGAGGGGGGAGTGGGGGGGGGATCAGTGAGGGGGGGGGATCAGTGAGGGGGGAGTGGGGGGGATCAGTGAGGGGGGAGTGGGGGGGATCAGTGAGGGGGGAATCAGTGAGGGGGGAGTGGGGGGGATCAGTGAGGGGGGAGTGGGGGGGATCAGTGAGGGGGGAGTGGGGGGGGATCAGTGAGGGGGGAGTGGGGGGGATCAGTGAGGGGGGAGTGGGGGGATCAGTGAGGGGGGGAGTGGGGGGGGATCAGTGAGGGGGGGAGTGGGGGGGATCAGTGAGGGGGAGTGGGGGGGATCAGTGAGGGGGGAGTGGGGGGATCAGTGAGGGGGGAGTGGGGGGGATCAGTGAGGGGGGAGTGGGGGGGATCAATGAGGGGGGAGTGGGGGGGGATCAGTGAGGGGGGAGTGGGGGGGATCAGTGAGGGGGCGTGGGGGTGGATCAGTGAGGGGGGGGATCAGTGAGGGGGGAGTGGGGGGGATCAGTGAGGGGGGAGTGGGTGGGATCAGTGAGGGGGGAGTGGGGGGGATCAGTGAGGTGGGAGTGGGGGGGATCAGTGAGGTGGGAGTGGGGGGGATCAGTGAGGGGGGAGTGGGGGGGATCAGTGAGGGGGGAGTGGGGGGGATCAGTGAGGGGGGAGTGGGGGGGATCAGTGAGGTGGGAGTGGGGGGGATCAGTGAGGGGGGAGTGGGGGGGATCAGTGAGGGGGGAGTGGGGGGGGATCAGTGAGGGGGGAGATCAGTGAGGGGGGAGTGGGGGGGATCAGTGAGGGGGGAGTGGGGGGGATCAATGAGGGGGGAGTGGGGGGGGAGATCAATGAGGGGGGAGTGGGGGGGGATCAGTGAGGGGGGAGATCAATGAGGGGGGAGTGGGGGGGGATCAGTGAGGGGGAGGATCAGTGAGGGGGGAGTGGGGGGGATCAGTGAGGGGGGAGTGGGGGGGGGATCAGTGAGGGGGGAGTGGGGGGGGGGATCAGTGAGGGGGGAGTGGGGGGATCAATGAGGGGGGAGTCGGGGGGGGATCAGTGAGGGGGGAGTGGGGGGATCAGTGAGGGGGGAGATCAGTGAGGGGGAGGGACCGGGGCAGTGAACAAACTGAAGCCGCTGCTGTGGCTCAGGCCCGGGCCCCGCTCACCCCCATCTACGGGCCCCGGGCCTCCCGCCACCCCAGGCCCCGCTTTTACCTGCTCGCCGCGGCGCTCACTCCATCCAACCCCGGCTCGGCCCGCACGCCGGCCCAACCTACCCCGACACCGGAAGCGTCCGCCGCTCGGCCAATGGCGGCCCCGCGCTGCCCGCTCTGCCGCCCTCCGATTGGCCGCGGCGGCTGTCAGTCAGCGGCGCCTGCTTCCGGTGCGAGGCTGGGCTGAGCGCGCGATGATGTACGTGTCAGTCCGGCGGGGGCAAGAGGGGCCCCTCCCACCCGGCCCGGCCGCGCAGCCTGCTGGGATCTGGGATGGTTCACCCAGGGCATGTGTCAATCAAACAGTCTCAGCTGCACTCAAAGCCCTGAAGCCAGGCTTTTACATTAGGAAAATTAAAATGGGCCTGGTTATAAAGTTAAGACATGAAAATCTGCATGATCTGAAACTTTTTCCAGCTAAAATGTTACTCTCCTCGTCAAACACCTTTGTCTCGGCCCAGAAGTCTGTATCCTTGGCATAACTTGGGTGACCAATGTTGGCCGAGTTCCTGAAAGTTTTGTCAAATCACCTCCCGCCCCAGCCTGTCACCAGCCTTTGTTCCCCATCTCTTTTTATGATTAATAAACAAAAGTCTTCAAAGAGAATGAAAAAAAAACCACCGTTTCTTTTAATGCCGCTGTGGTTTTTCTCCTGGGTTGCGCTCATGGCTTTACTTCTATCCCCTCTTTTTCTACCGCCTGTTTCATTGTCTTGCTGTGTCTTTTGACTTGTGTGTATTCGTTAATCTGCAAATCAATCTGGCCAAGTTATTTTCACAGAATCACAGAATCACAGAATCCCCACAGTGCAGGTAGAGGCCATTACGGCCCATCGAGCCTGCACCGACACATATCCCACCCTATTCCCGTAACCCCACGTATTTAATCCCCTAACACTAAGGGTCAATTTATCATAGCCAAATCAACCTAACCCGCACATCTTTGGACTGTGGGAGGAAACCGGAGCACCCGGAGGAAACCCACGCAGACACGGAGAATGTGCAAACTCCACACAGACAGTCGCCCGAGGCCGGATTTGAACCCGGGTCCCTGGCGCTGTGAGGCAACAGTGCTAACCACTAGCCCAGGGGTGGGACATTTTTTGGGCTGGAGGGCCACTTAACAAATTTTGGTGAACTGTTGAGGAGCGTCCACCAATGTTCCCCCCTAAGGTGCGCAGCCACACGGTCGGGCACCAATTGCAAGGTCCCGCGCAGGCCGCTCACCAGCTCCTGCCGCTGGAAGAGATACCGCGGACGTTGGTGAGAGCAAAGTGTTAAATTAGTAAAAACAACAGAAAATGCTGGAAAAACTCAGCAGGCCAGGCAACATCCGTGGAGAGAAAATAGAGTCAACGTTTCAGGTGAAAACCCTTTATCAAGACTAAAGAGGCACAGGGAATGAAATAGATTAAGAGGCGGGGCTGAGAGAGAACAAAAGAGAAGAGACATTAAGAGGTATTCAAAACGAGACGAGATGGTGCTAGGACTAGTGGAGACAAAAGACGGCTCTAGATTAGGTGTAAAATGCGCTGGCAGAATGGGAGACAGCTGCCGTGTGGGAGAGAAAAAAAAAGAAAGTGGGGGGGGAAGGCCAAAACAAAGGTGTGGATAAAAAATATAAGTAAAAATGTAATAGGGGCCGAGGTTATGATCTGAGATTACTAAATTTGAAACAGGCCAACTCTTAGTGTTGAGCATCACTCCCACTTCTACCCTCCCAATAATTTATAAACATAATAAATTCAGATAGTAGTCAGATACTAGAAAATGTGGTGTAAAATAGTTAAATCTTCCGTTACTAAATGAATGAAATGATTGATCAGTCGATCGATCGATTGTATGTTGTACTGAAAGTCTACGTGGCTGCTTGGCCAAGCGGCTCGAGTCTTTAGAAGCACAAGTAGCTCTTTGTGGACACTTTCTGTTTCAAAAAACTGAAGAACAGAAGAAATAATTAACGGAGACCGGTGGCATAGCTTGCCAGTTCAACAAATGACTGCAATTATATAGGGCCCTGGTGAGACCACACCTGGAGTATTGTGTACAGTTTTGGTCTCCTTAACCAAGGAAGGATATACTTGCCATAGAGGGAGTGCAATGAAGGTTCACCAGACTGGTTCCTGGGATGGGGGGATTGTCCTACGAGAACAGATTGAGTAGACGGGGCCTATATTCTCTAGCGTTTAGAAGAATTCTTACAGGGCTTGACAGGGTAGATGCAGGGAGGATGTTTCCCCTGGCTGGGGAGTCTAGAACCAGGGGTCACAGTCTCAGAATAAGGGGTTGGCCATTTAAAAAAAAATCGTTTATGGGATGTGGGCGTCGCTGGCAAGGCCAGCATTTATTGCCCATCCCTAATTGCCCTTGAGAAGGTGGTAGTGAGCCGCCTTCTTGAACCGCTGCAGTCAGTGTGGTGAAGGTACTCCCACAGTGCTGAGACAAGGAGAAATCTCTTCACTCAGAGGGTTGTGAATCATTGGAATTCTCTACCCCAGAGGGCTGTGGAGGCTCGGTCGTTGAGTATGTTCAAGACAGAGAGCGATAGATTTTTGAATATTAAGGGAATCAAGGGATATGGGGATAGTGCAGGAAAGTGGAGATGAGGTAGAAGATCAGCCATGATCTTATTGAATGGCGGAGCAAGCTCGAGGGGCCAAATGGCCGACTCCTGCTCCTATTATTTTCTTATGTTCTTAAATGGCACCAAAGAATGGTGTGATGTGGGTTTTTGCCCATTTTCCCTCACACAGCAAGTCCTTAATCTCCATTGGACTGTCAGGAAGAAAGAGGGGTCAACAGAAAATGAGTATGTCCCCACAAGGAAGTAAATTTGGAGGGTGGGACACCACGGGTCACAGTAGAATGGCACTGTCAGAGGTCTGGGACCAAGTTGCCCACCTTTTTTCTCAGCTGAGAATGCATTGGTTGTGTGCAGGGACCTAAAGAGAAAAAAACCACATACAACAAAAAGTAAAAGAGTAAAAAGATAACTTAAAAAGGGTTTGCTTAATGTAAGAAAATACTATATTTGTAAAATAAATGCAGGTAGTTCTTTAGCTAAACTCTTACTTAGTCAAACAATCATATTCCAATAAGTGATATTGCAGCTTGCTGTTGATTATAATTAGAGATGTACTTTGTAGACAAATAGTGTACGAGGTTAAGAAGCATAAAGCTTCCCATTTGGGATATTTGTGTCGCTGCGGAACTGCTCAGGCTGTTTCCATCGATATTTTATTTTCCATTTGGCCATTTTTAGTAGTTGTCCTTCTCGTTCAGATATGCTGGGGGTAATTTGAACCTAACCCACCAGAGGGGATTGAAGTGACTGCCCGTTTTACACCTTTGCCGATTTCACTGTCCACTGATTTCAATAGAAAGTGAAATCAGGCGGGGTGTAAAACAAGCGGCCAATCTGATCTTATTAGTTTCCCGCCGGGTGCTTGAGGTTGAAATTCCCACCTGCTATTTCCAAACACAACGCAAGCAAATTTCTCCTTACGATAGTTTTGTTCTGATCCTTAATAATGTTTGAGCTACTCTTCTCACCGCCATTGCTTTAATTCTGACATTTGGCCTGTGATCTGACAGCAAAGCAGTGATCTCTCCACACGCAGTGAGCAAATGGGAGTAAACTGGAGGTGCATTGTGCAGGAAGAAATCAATACACGTGACGACCTTTGCTCTCATTTCAAGCTGCACTGCTGAAGAGGATAAGACACGAAGCTTGGAATGTGGAAGACAATCTTGTGTCAGGCAGTGTGCTTGGAGATGATGTCCAAATATTTATCAGAATCCAGTCTGGTCCCCTGCATTGAAAACTCTTGAAGCATCTCGGATTTGTGAAACATTGAGGTTGATTTTATTGGAAATCTCAAATTCAGCACTGATTTGCAGACCTTTATTATCGCAATGCTCTTGCCATTGAGATGCATCAGTCACCTGAATAAGGCAGAGTTGATATTTTCAATAAATACAGGGTTCAGTTGCATATTTCCAAATATGATTGGCTTCCCAAGTCCATAAAACGCCACAGATCAGATCATTCAGTCATGCTCATTTTCAAAGAAAGATCTCAATTGCAACTGCCGCAGCAGCAAGAGTGGAATGTCGATCCTTCTCTTGCAGCTGATCGGGGATCTGGGATGTGTTTGACGTTGCTGAGATTGCTGAGCTTACACTTCTTGGGGCCGATTTTCATTCTGGGTGGACATCGGGGGAGTGGTGCAATGGTGCTGCCTGTCCAATGATGGTGGCGAGAGGACCCAGCCATTTTGATGGCCGGGCCTCATCTGTGTTAAATCCAGCTACAACTGCTAAACCAGGGCTCACAGATCGAAGGAAGGGGTGAGGGGGTGGGGGGGTGGGCAGGGATGTAAATCTGGCGGGTCCTCCGTGGAACATATCCAGACACACTGATGCAGCAGATGGCAGATTCGATTTGGTCGCCTCTGTTTTTGGTTGTGACTCCCCTGATGCCTCGGAGACAATGACCCGCCTCCTGACGTTATGTGGGGCGGGGTCAGGCTAGGGGGTCAGGTGTGGCGTATGTTCGGCCTCGGAGCCAGGCTTTGGCGGGCCGGATTAAATCCACTATGGGCCATATTTTTCCCACCATTGTTTTAGCCTGTACGCATTGGCCTGACAGTGTGTTATTATCTGCATTTTGGAAGGGCCAAGCACATTTTGTGGACATCCCACGGATTCTCCAACGATCAATATATTGTAATTAGAGATTAATTGTTAAACTGGACCTGCTAACCCAGACATGACATGCGCAAGATGCAGGTTACATAAGAACATAAGAAATAGGAGCAGGAGTTGGCCATTCAGCCATTCGAGCCTGCTCCGCCATTCAATGAGATCATGGCTGATCTTCTGCCTCAACTCCACTCACCGGCCCGATCGCCATATCCCTTGATGCCCTTACTAGTCAGAAATCTATCGACTTCTGTTTTGAATATACCCAATGATTGAGCCTCCACAGCCCTCTGGGTAGAGAATTCCAAAGATTCACCACCCTCTGTGTGAAGATATTTCTTCTCATCTCAGTCCTGAATGGCCAACCCCTTATCCTGAGGCTGTGGCCCCTGGTTCTAGACACCCCAGCCAAGGGAAACATTCTCCCAGCATCCACCCTATCAAGCCCTGTAATAATTTTGTATGCTTCAATGAGATCCCCTTTCATTCTTCTGAATTCAAGAGAATACAGGCCTAGTTTACTCAATCTCTTCTCATCTGACGGTTTTGGGTCAGAACCTTAGTCTGCTTAAGGAAACCACCTTTATCCTGTGAGCACAACTCAGGGAAGAGGAAGAAAAAAAAGTATGGAATGAAGGAAGGGACACTTTTGAGTAATGCTTTCATGCCAACATTTATAATGGGAAAACCATATGTCAACATTTTGCCGTCACACTTTGTTAACATTCCAAATGAAACCTCTCCAAATGCTTTAATAAAATCATCCTCCATTTTCCCTCAAGTTACTGAAATTTCTAATTGTCCAAATTAAGGTTTTAATTAAAATAAATTACATATTCTATAATAATTAAATTCAGTTTCTCCATTGATGTCTTGTGTCTTTTAATACCTTTAAAAATTGTTTTTACTTCAATTCTGAGGATATTATTACCTCAGAACAGTTGGAGAGAGCTTCCAACAACATCTAGGCATTCTGAGTATGTGCAGGCTGCAGAATTTCCAAACGTGATCTTTGTTTGAACATAAAGAAAAAGAAAGACTTGCATTTACATAGCACCTTTCACATGCCAGGACATCTCCAAGTGTTTTACAGAAACTTTATGAAGCGTAGTCACTATTGTAATGTAGGAAATGCGGCAGCCAATTTGTGAGAATGAACAGGCAATCTGTTTGACTGATGTTGATTGAGGGATAAATTTAGCCAGGACACCGGGGATAACTCCTCTGCTCTTCTTCAAAATAGTGCCATGGGATCTTTTATGTCCACCTGAGAGAGTGGAGGGGGCCTTGGTTTTAATGTCTCATCCGAAAGACGGCACCTCCGACAGTGCAGCACTCCCTCAGTATTGCACTGGAGTGTCAGCCTAGCTTTTTGTGCTCAAGTCTCTGGAGTGGGACTTGAACCCACCACCTTACATAGGTACATAGGTACATAGAAGATAGGAGCAGGAGTAGGCCATTCGGCCCCTCGAGCCTGCTCCGCCACTGAATGAGATCATGGCTGAACATCCAAACTCAGTACCCTGTCCCTGCCTTCTCCCCATATCCTTTGATCCCTTTAGCCTTAAGAAATATATCTAACTCCTTCTTGAATATATTTAATGAATTGGCCTCAACTGCCTTCTGTGGTAGAGAATTCCACAGGTTCACCACTCTCTGGGTGAAGAAATTCCTCCTCATCTCTGTCCTAAATGGCTTACTCCTTATCCTTAGACTGTGACCCCTGGTTCTGGACTCCCCGGCCATCAGGAACATCCTTCCTGCAGTTAGTCTGTCTAGTCCTGTTAGAATTTTATAAGTTTCAATGAGATCCCCTCTCATTCTTCTAAACTCCAGCGAGTATAAGCCCAATCGACCCAATCTCTCCTCATACGTCATTCCTGCCATCCCAGGTATCAGTCTGGTGAATCTTCGCAGCACTCCCTCCATGGCAAGAACATCCTTCCTCAGATAAGGCGACCAAAACTGCACACAATACTCAAGATGTGGTCTCACCAAGGCCCTGTACAACTGCAGCAAGACATCCTTGTTCCTGTACTCAAACCCTCTTGCTACGAAGGCCAACATACCATTTGCCTTCTTAATCACCTGCTGCACCTGCATGCTTACCTTCAGCGACTGGTGCACAAGGACACCCAGGTCTTGTTGCACTTCCCCTTCTCCCAATCTATTGCTGTTCAGATAATAATCTGCCTTCCTGTTTTTGCCACCAAAGTGGATAACCTCGCATTTATCCACATTATACTGCATCTGCCATGCATCTGCCCAATCACCCAACCTGTCCAAAGCATACTGGAGTTTCTCGGCATCCTCCTCACAATCCCATGTGCCTTAACTTTACACGCTAATCTCTTATGCGGGGCTTTATCGAAAGCCTTCTGAAAGTCCAAATACACCACATCCACTGGTTCTCCCTTATCTATTTTACCAGTTACATCCTCCAAAAATTCCAGTACATTAGTCAAGCACGATGGCATAGTGGTTAGCACTGTTGCCTCACAGCGCCAGGGACCTGGGTTCGAATCCAGCCTCGGGTGACTTGTCTGTGTGGAGTTTGCACATTCTCCCCGTGTTTGCGTGGGTTTCCTCCGGGTGCTCCGGTTTTCTCCCACAGTCCAAAGATGTGCGGGTTAGGTTGATTGGCTATGATAAATTGACCCTTAGTGTTAGGGGATTAAATACGTGGGGTTACGGGGATAGGGTGGGATATGTGTTGGTGTAGGGGTTACGGGGATCGGGTGGGATATGTGTTGGTGCAGGCTCGATGGGCCGAAATGGCCTCTATCTGCACTGTGATTCTTCTGTGATTTACCTTTTGTAAATCCATGTTGACTTTGTCCGATCCTGTCACTGTATTCCAAGTGCTCTGCTATTACATCTTTTATAATGGACTCTAACATTTTCCCCACTACCGATGTCAGGCTTACCGGTCTATAATTCCCCGTTTTCTCTCTACCACCTTTTTTGAATAGTGGGGCAACATTAGCTACCCTCCAATCCATGGGAACTGTTCCAGAGTCTATAGAATTTTGGACCAGCAATGCATCTACTATTTCTAGGGCCACTTCCTTAAGTACCCTAAGATGTAGATTATCAGGCCCTGGGGATTTATCAGCCTTCAATCCCATCAATTTCCCTAACATCATTTCCCTACAAATACTGATTTCTTTCAGTTCCTCCCTCTCATTAGACCCTATGTTCCCCGACATCTCTGGGAGGTTATTTGTGTCCTCCTTTGTGAAGACAGAACCAAAGTATGTATTTAATTGGTCTGCCATTTCTTTGTTCCCCATTATAAATTCCCCTGATTCTGACTGCAAGGGACCTATGCTTGACTTCACCAATCTTTTTCTCTTCACACATCTATAGAAGCTTTTACCGTCAGTTTTTATGTTCCCTGCAAGCTTACTCTCATACTCTATTTTCCCCCTCTTAATTAATCCCTTTGTCCTCCTTTGTTGAATCCTAAACTGTTCCCAATCCTCAGGTTTACTGCTTCTTCTGGCCAATTTATATGTCCTCTCCTAGGATCTTATGCTATCCCTAATTTCCCTTGTTAGCCACGGTTGATTCACCTTTTTTGTTTTATTTTAATGCCAAACAGGGATGAACAAATTCTATAGTTCATCCATGCGATCTTTAAATGTTTGCCGTTGCCTATCCACTGTCAACCCTTTGAGTAACATTCCCCAATCAATCCTACCCAACTCGCGCCTCATACCATCGTAGTTTCCTTTGTTTAAATTCAGGACCCTAGTCTCCGAGTCAAATACTTCACTCTCCATCTTGATGAAGAATTCTATCATATTATGATCGCTCTGCCCCAAGGGGCCTCACATAACAAGATTGCTAATTAATCCTTTCTCATTACATAATACCCAGTCTAAGATGGCCTGATCTCTAGTTGGTTCCTCAACATATTGGTCCAGGAAACCATCCTGTATACACTCCAGGAATTCCTCCTCCACAGTATTATTACTAATTTGGTTAGCCCAATCTATATGTAAATTAAAGTCACCCATGATAACTGCTGTGCCCTTATTGCACGCATCTCTAATTTCCCATTTAATGCCTTCCCCAACCTCCGCATTACTGTTTGGGGGTCTGTATACAACTCCCACTAACGTTTTCTGTCCCTTGGTATTTCTCAGCTCTACCCATACAGATTCTACATCATCAGAGCTAATATCCTTCCTTACAATTGTGTTAATCTCCTCTTTAACCAGCAATGCTACCCCACCTCCTTTTCCTTTTTGCCTGTCTTTCCTGAATATTGAATACCCCTGGATGTTGAGTTCCCAGCCCTGGTCACCCTGGAGCCATGTTTCTGTAATCCCAATCGTATCATATCCGTTTTCATCTATTTGCGCAGCTAATTCATCCACCTTATTACGAATGCTCCTCGCATTAAGACACAAAGCCTTCAGGCTTGTTTTTTTAACACTCTTAGACCTTTTAGAATTATTATTTACTGTGGCCATGTTTGATTTAAACCCTTGATTACTCTGACTGCCACTTTTGCTTTTCTCCTTCCTGTCTTTTGCTTCTATCCTTGTTTCCCTTTCCTCTGTCTCCCTGCACAGGTTCCCAACCCCCTGCCATTTTAGTTTAAACCCTCCCCCAGAGCACTAGCAAACACTCCTCCTAGGACATCAGTCCCAGTACTGCCCAGGTGCAAACTGTCCGTTTTGTACTGGTCCCACCTCCCCCAGAGCCGGTTCCAATGTCCCAGGAATTTGAATCCCTCCCCCTTGCACCATTCCTCTAGCCACGTAGTCATCTGAAATATCCTTCTATTTCTACTCTGACTAGCACGTGGCACTGGTAGCAATCCTGAGATTACTACCTTTGAGGTCCTATTTTTTAATTTACCTCCTAACTCCCTATATTCAGCTTTTAGGACCTCATCCCGGTTTTTACCCGGTTCTAGGACCTCATCCCGGTTCTGACACAGAAGTGAGAGTGCTACCAATTGAGTCACGGCCGACAACATGAAGTGATGTAGAAGGGTGAGTCCCACCATCCTGATAATTTGAGATTATTTTGCTTATTCTGAAGACTTCACAAGAAATTGAGACTGAATTCAGAAAACTTAGTCACAGGCAAGTCTGACATAGATTTAAATTTATTAACAGCCGCAACTAATTCTCATTCCTACGGCAATAACCTCCATCCTCCAATTCTCTACCCTTCAAATAGCTTCTGGATTTCACTTGCCTGCTACGCCTGTCTCTGAACTTGGATAATAGTTCGTCGATGCTCCACACCGACTCCATCCTACCTACGCCAACTTTATCCCTCCATGGGACCTCTGACTTTAACTCTGGTCTCCCTGTTATTGTCTCCAACCTACTCCCTGCTACTACCAGGAAATATGTATCCCATTAATAACCAGGCCTATATAATCTGAGTTTTTCCCTGTGTCCATTCGTCTGCACACTTTGGCTGCTGCTCCGGACTCGAGCTGTTCACTTCTATTTCCACTTTTTTCTCCCCCTTTTCCTTTCCTCTCTATCCCTCCCTGACCGCTCTCTCCTGTCGTCATGCTTCCTTTCATCTCTCCTCTCTCGGATACTCTGCCCTCCCAAATCCCTGCCCCAATCCTTCATTACTCTTCCAACTCTCCTGCCACTGTCCCAGGCTTGACTCCCTCTTAGATAAGCCTACAGCTTCCCTTTGTGCCTCTCTTGGCATCCTCTGAAAGGCCCAACGTGGCACTCATCACTGCCTCCTCACGAGTAACAACCCCAACTCTCCCATCCTACTCTCTCGCCAACCTTCCCATCCAGCGCGCCCACTGGGGGAAAATCTTGCCAATCTCCTCCCCCTCCAACTCATCCCCCCCCAGCACTGACCCCGTGGACGCTGGCAGTGGGGCAGCCATCACCGACCCTCTCCGCATCTCCCTCCAGAATGTCCGTTCACTTGCGAACAAGGCCCTTGCCATCCATGAGCTTATCGTGGATGATTGCATCGACATCATGGCCCTGACGGAAACTTGGCTGAGGGGCGATGACACCTTACCCTTAAATGAAGACTCCCCTCCTGAGTATACCTTCCACCACTTGCCCCGCTCTGACCGCTGTGGTGGCGGTGTGGCTCTCATCACCAAATCACACCTTGGTCTGTCTCTCTATTCCTCCGGCAGTTTCTCCTCCTTTGAGCATCTCACCTTATTCCACCCCTCTCGCCTCTCATTTAAAATTCTCGTTCTCTACCGCCCACCCAAGTACCATAAAAATGTTATTACTGAGATATCTTCACTGCCTTCCTCCCTCAGCCTCTGTACCGAGCGACTTCTCATCCTTGGTGATTTCAACCTCCATCTCAATTCATCATGCTCGCTCTCCTCTGAGTTCACTAGCCTCCTATCCTCCCTTAATCTCTCCCTCCATGTAAACTCCCCAACCCATATTCACGGCCACCCCCTCGACCTTGCCATCTCTCGTGGCCTCGCTATTCCCATTGTGTCAATTGCAGATAAGGCCATCACTGACCACTTCCTCGTATCGCTCTCCACCCACATCCCCCTTCCCCCCCACCCCACAACCCTACTTCCTTCTGTGTCCGTCCCGGGAAAAAACTCTCTCCCATCTCTCTTACAACTGCACTTATGAAATCCCAACTGTCCAACCTTTGGCCTTCCATTCACCACGACATTTCTGCAGCTACCGATCTGCTCAACCACACCTTCACCAGCACCTTTGACGCCCTAGTCCCTATTAAAACAATTGCCCTCTCTCACCCTGGCTGCTCCCCCTGGTACGGCCCTCATCTTCGCTCCCTTAAGTCCAAGGGACGCAGACTTGAACGGATATGGTGGACAACTGGTTTAGCTATTCACCGCCAGATCTGGCTGGACCACGTAAAGCATTATCCGGTCCTGCTCTCGTCTGCCAAAATTGTTCACTATTCCAGAATCATTCTGGAATGCAAAGATAAACCTCGACTTCTATTCTCCACTGCTAACCATCTTGTTAAACCACTCTCCCCTGTCTCCTCCACCCTCATCTCCGACAACAAGTGTGAGGAGCTCATGGACTTCTTTGTCTCTAAGATTGAGACCATCCGATCAGCTGTCTCTGCCACTTCCCTTCCTTCCCCAGGCCCCCGAGCCAAACTTGCTCTGAGGTTCCCCCCTGCCCTAGTCCTGAACTCACATCTTTCTCCAGTTTCTCTCCGATCTCCCCTCGTCACCTCTCTGCACTCATCTTGGTTGGAATGTAAGTTGTGAGGAGAATACAAAGAGGCTTCAAGGGGATACAGACAGGCTAAGTGAGTGGGCAAGAACATGGCAAATGGAATATAATGTGGAGAAATGTGAAGTTATCTACTTTGGTAGGAAAAACAGAAAAGCAGAGTATTTTTTAAATGGTGAGAGATTGGGAAATGTTGGTGTTCAGAGGGACCTGGGTGTCCTTGTACACGAATCACTGAAAGTTAACATGCAGGTACAGCAAGCAATTGGTATGTTGGCCTTTATTATAAGAGGATTTGAATATAAGAGTAAAGACGTCTTACTGCAATTATATAGGGCCCTGGTGAGACCACATCTGGAGTATTGTGGACAGTTTTGGTCTCCTTACCTAAGGAAGGATATATTTGACATAGAGGGAGTGCAACGAAGGTTCACCAGACTGGTTCCTGGGATGGGGGGATTGTCCTATGGGGAGAGATTGAGTAGACTAGGTCCATATTCTCTAGAGTTTAGAAGAATGAGAGGTGATCTCATTGAAACATACAAAATTCTTACAGGGCTTGACAGGGTAGATGCAGGGAGGATGTTTCCCCTGGCTGGGGAGTCTAGAACCAGGGGTCACAGTCTCAGAATAAGAGGTCGGCCATTTAGGATTGAGATGAGGAGAAATTTCTTCACTCAGAGGGTGGTGAATCTTTGGAATTCTCTACCCTAGAGGGCTGTGGAGGCTCAGTCATTGAGTATATTCAAGACAGAGAGCGATAGATTTTTGGATATTCAGGGAATCAAGGGATATGGGGATAGTTCAGGAAAGTGGAAATGAGGTAGAAGATCAGCCATGATCTTATTGAATGGCGGAGCAGGCTCGAGGGGCCGAATGGCCTACTCCTGCTCTTATTTCTTATATTCTTATCTTGTCAGTGAGACCCACCTCCTGCTCCCTCGACCCTATTCCCACCAAACTGCTGACCACCCAACTTCCTTTTCTGGCTCCCATGTTAGCTGACATTGTTAACGGTTCTCTCTCCTCAGGTACTGTCCCCCTCCCTCAAATCTGCCGTCATCACCCCTCTCCTCAAAAAAACGCTTGAACCCTCCGTCCTTGCAAACTACTGTCCCATCTCCAACCTCCCTTTCCTCTCCAAAGTCCTTGAACGTGTTGTCGCCTTCCAAATCCGTGCCCATCTTTCCCGCAATTCCATGTTTGAATCCCTCCAATCAGGTTTCCGCCCTTGCCACAGTACCGAAACGGCTCTCATCAAAGTCACAAATGACATCCTTTGTGACTGTGACAAAGGTAAACTATCCCTCCTCATCCTTCTTGACTTGTCTGCAGCCTTTGACATGGTTGACCACGCCATCCTTCTCCAACGCCTCTCCACCGTTGTCCAGCTGGGTGGGACTGCACTCGCCTGGTTCCATTCTTATCTATCTAATCGCAGCCAGGGAATCACCTGCAACGGCTTCTCTTCCCGCTCCCGCATCGTTACCTCTGGTGACCTCCAAGGATCTATCCTTGGTTCTCTCCTATTTCTCATCTACATGCTACCCCTTGGTGACATACTCCAAAAACACAGCGTCAGTTTCCACATGTACGCTGACGACACCCAGCTCTACCTCACCACCACTTCTCTCGACCCCTCCACGGTCTCTAAATTGTCAGACTGCTTGTCCGACATCCAGTTCTGGATGAGCAGAAATTTTCTCTAATTAAATATTGGGAAGACCGAAGCCATTGTTTTCGGGCCCTGCCACAAACTCCGTTCCCTAGCCACTGACTCCATCCCTCTCCCTAACATCTGTCTGAGACTGAACCACACTGTTCGCAACCTTGGTGCCATATTTGACACTCTTCTTCTTAGGCAGTCCCTCGGAACCGAGGATGACTTGCTTCCACATTAAAAATGAGTTCGCAGGTGACTGATGAGTCCAATGCGGGACCTACAGTCTCTGTCACAGGTGGGGCAGACGGTGGTTGAAGGGACGGGTGGGTGGGGTGCTTGGGTTGACGGGCGCTCCTTGCGCTTGGCTTCCGCTTGCTCCTGGCGAAGAGACTCGAGGTGTTCGGCGCCTTCCCGGATGCTGCTCCTCCACTTTGTGCGGTCTTGGGCCAGGGATTCCAGGTGTCGGTAGGGATGTTACATTTTTTCAAGGAGGCTTTGAGGGTGTCCTTGAAGGGTTTCTGTGGTCTATGTAACCTGTTCCACCTTAAGAGAACGGCCTTAAGAGATGTACTACTTTCTCTTGGCTGCTGTATACTGTAATACCGGTGGTGACCACACCGGTATATAAACGTTGTGTAGTGATTTGCTGGGCAGTTCAGCCCTGACCTCCGAATAGTAAAGACCTGTTAAAGTTATTCTTGTTGTCTGTGTCCAGTGATTTATAATGAGCATAACTGGGACACACAGACTCAACAGTGGCGACGAGTCCGATCTTACCCTGCGGCAGTTTTACATCCAAGGCAGCTTCGTCCTCAGAACGGGCATCGAGAAGAGGCATCCGCCCTCATCATCCTGCTGAGCACCACATCGCACGGGAGGCATCGAGAACCCGGGTTAAAAAGAAAAATTCTGACCACGAAGCCCTCCATCAGCGACAGGCAGTGATCATCCCTTCTACCACGGTGGTGGGTAAGCCGATCAGCGACACGAGCAGAAAGTCGGCCGCGTTGGCTGTGGAGTAGGGGAGGGAAAACGGAGGAAAAAGGGCGGAGAACTCGACCGCGGCCGGTGAAAAGGGCCGGGCTGCAATCGGGGCCGAGAGGCGCAGCGACTGGGGCAGCGTTAAGACCACGAGAACCGCGGAGAACTCAACTGCAGCCGGTGTAAAGGACCGGCCTGCAAGCGGGGCTGAGAGGCGCAACAGCAGGGGAAGCGTGAATGCCCACGGGACCCGCGGGGGAGCAAAAAAAGCAGCGTCGGGGAATTGAGAACCGCTGGGGAGGCGAGAACGGCAGCAGCACGGCAATCGCCATTGCAGCCAGTGGGGGAAGAAGGCAAACGCGGGAAGCCGCCATTGTAGTCGGCGGGGGAAGAAGATGAGCGCGGGAAAAACCGCCAAGCGCGGGAAGCCGCCATTGTAGTAGGCGGGAGAAGAAGACAAGCGCGGGAAGCCGCCATTTTGGGAAAATAAAATAGTTAAAGAAAATCTCAAGGACGCCTAAACACGGTAACATCACTGCTTTTGATAGTGATGTTGAAGATTGGACCATGTATGTAGAACGCATTGGAGTTTATTGTACAGCAAATGAAGTACCAGATGATAAGAAAGCAATAACATTATTAAACTCAATGGGGGCGAAAACGTACGGGTTATTGAAGCATCTGATAACACCAGATAAACCGGCGGATCAGACTTTCGCGAAAATTGTTACGATCCTGCAAGAACATTTAAACCCCACGCCGCTGATGATAGCGGAACGATTTAAATTTTACAGCAGAACGCAGCTGAAAGAGGAAAGCAACGCTGAATTCTTAATTGAACTGCGTAAGCTATCAAAGTACTGTCAGTTTGGTACAGGACTAGCAGATGCTCTGAGAGATAAATTCGTGTGTGGATTATTAAAAGAAGGAACACAAAAGCGTCTGCTAGAAGAAAAGGACCTTACGCTTGAGAAAGCTGTCACCATTGCAGCATCGCACGAGGCCGCAGCAAGAGGCACCGCGGAAATGCAACTAAGGTCATCGGAACTCAGCACCAATCAAATGGCATTGGGTGCAGTAAAGTGTTATCGTTGCGGAAGGACAACGCACGATCAGAATCAGTGCTGGTTCAAAAATCAGGAATGCAGAAAATGTGGCAAGCTCGGTCACATAGCTAAAGTATGCCGGTCAGGTAAGAAGACCAGCAGCAAAAAGTCACCGCAGGAAAAGTGCAAAAAGGTACACAAGGTGACAGAGAACAGTTCGGATGAACAGAAGACAGATTCAGACTCCAACAGTAAGGAACTGGGTTGTCTAAGAATACATAATGTGGGTAACACAGCAGACCACCAAACTATCTGGGTCACACTTCAGATAGCAGGAGTCCAAGTGAAGATGGAATTGGACACTGGATCGGCATTGACGGTCATGAATAAGCAAGATTACAAAAGGTTATTTCCACACATTCCCTTAAGGGATACGGAGATTGTTTTGAAAACATATACGGGGCAAAGAGTATACCCCATTGGAAAGATAAAGGTAAAGGTGGTCCACAAGGATAAAGAAAGCCGAGGAATGGACTTATATGTGTTACCTGAGGGAGGTCCCTGGGACGGGAATGGATCAGGAGAATAAATATGGACTGGCATTCCTTAAAAGCACTAACTGTAGATTCCGGCAAAAAGGAAGATGTCAAACCTAAACGACTGTCCAGAATATTGGACGATGCTAAAGAGGTGTTCCAGCAGGGACTGGGAACACTGAAAGGAATTACGGCAAACATCAAAGTTGAAGAACATGCAAATCCAAAATTTTTCAAAGCCAGACCGGTACCTTATGCGATACGACCTGCTGTGGAAGCTGAGCTGGAAGGACTAGGATGGTCCGGAGTACTGTCAAAGGTGGACTGGAGTGAATGGGCTACGCCCATTGTTCCCGTCATGAAGCGTTCATCGAGCAACAAGCCGGGGGAACCGGGGAAGGTTCGCATCTGTGGAGATTTCAAGATCACTGTTAATCCGGTGCTTCACACGGTGCAATATCCGCTTCCGCGGATTGAGGATATCTTCGCTTCGTTGTCTGGCGGGAAACACTTCACCAAGATAGACCTGGCGCAGGCGTACTTACAGATGGAAGCTGAGGAAGAGTCACGCCAGTATCTCACGATCAACACGCATAGAGGCTTGTATCAGTATAATAGACTGGTTTTTGGAGTGGCATCGGCTCCAGCAATTTGGCAGAGGGCCATGGAGCAGGTATTACAGGGAATTCCAGGCACACAATGTTACCTGGATGATATTCTGATTACAGGAGATGATGATGAGGAACATCTTGCAAATTTGGAACTGGTGCTCACCAGATTGAAAGAATATGGACTTCGAGTTAATCGTCAGAAATGTGAGTTCTTTCAGAAGCGGATCTCATACTGTGGTCATGTCATTGACCAGGAGGGGCTTCATAAGTCTCCTGACAAGATCGAAGCTGTTGTGAAGGCTCCCGCTCCGGATAATGTATCCCAGTTGAGGTCGTTCCTAGGGTTGATTAACTATTACCATAAGTTTCTGCCAAATTTATCCACGGTGCTGCACCCGCTGAACGCTCTTTTGCAGAAGGGAGTACCATGGAAGTGGAGCGAGGACTGTAAGAGGGCCTTTCGCAAAAGCAAGGCATTGATCACCTCAGAGGAAGTGTTGGCTCACTTCAACCCAACACTGCCTATTCGTTTGGCTTGTGATGCTTCTCCATATGGTATTGGGGCAGTACTCTCACACAAGTTGCCAAATGGCTTGGAGAAGCCAGTCGCGTTCGCATCCAGATCATTGACCTCCGCTGAGCGCAACTATGCTCAGATAGATAGGGAGGCTCTCAGCCTTGTGTGGGGAGTAAAGAAGTTTAATCATTACCTGCAGGGCCAAAAGTTTACGCTACTGACAGACCACCAGCCGTTGGTATCCATTTTTAACCCTAAGAAGGGTGTTTCGGTGATGACAGCACAGAGGCTCCAGAGATGGTCCCTTTTCCTAGGGGCACATCAATATCAGATTGAATTCAAAGGTACAAAGCAGCATGGTAATGCTGATGGGCTGTCGCGCCTGCCACTACCTACAGCGGAGGAGGCACCGACGGTTGACCCTGTTGAGTTATTTCACTCGACCATCATCGAATGTTTACCAGTCACCAATGCAAGTATTGAAAGAGAAACCAGGAATGACCCGACACTGTCCCGGGTCTACGAATTGACAGTGAAGGGATGGCCAGCACATGGTGATCCACTGTTACCGGCATTCTCAGCAAGACGAGAACAGCTGTCCGTCTGTCAAGGAACATTGATGTATGGAACAAGGGTGATTATTCCTCCTAAGTTAAGAGAGAGAGTTCTAAAGGAACTGCATGAAGGTCATCTGGGGGGAGTCAAGATGAAAAGCCTTGCTAGGGCTTATGTGTGGTGGCCGGGTATCGACCAACAGATAGAGGATCTGACGAAAAGCTGCTCAGGGTGCCAAAAAGTTCAAAATGCACCTCCGATTGCACTGCTGCATCCATGGGAATGACCTTCAACCCCATGGCAACGTGTACATATTGACTTTGCTGGTCCATTCATGGACTACATGTTTTTAATTGCGGTGGACGCACATTCTAAATGGCCAGAAGTGATTAAGATGACTACCACTACCTCGGAAAAGACAATCGCGGTGCTAAGAACGATATTTGCAAGAAATGGATTGCCAGAACAAATATGTTCAGACAACGGACCGCAGTTCGTGTCAGAAGAATTCCAGAAATTCATGAAGAAGAATGGGGTGAAACATTATACCTCTGCCCCATATCATCCGGCTACAAACGGGTTGGCCGAGAGATTTGTACAAACGTTCAAAAAAGCAATAAAGGCCATGAGCGAAGATCAGATTCCACTACAACACAAGGTGGACAATTTCCTACTGGCATATCGAAACGCCACTCATGCAGTGACAAACCAAAGTCCTGCCATGATGTTCTATAACAGGAGGTTGCGGTCCAGGTTGGACTTGTTAAAACCAAATGTGCGGAGGGAAGTCGAAAACAAACAGTTCCAGCATATAAATAACAAGACCACTCGGAGTTTCGAAATAGGACAACCAGTGTTAGCCCGGGTCTATAAAAATGAGAAATGGCAATCTGGAACAATTCGGGCCAGACAAGGACCCCTGATGTACACGGTAGATATGGGTGAAAATGTAATACGGCATCATGCTGACCAACTGGTAGAATCGAGAACAAGGGTCGAACCCATGGTTACGGCAGAGACAACTGTGGAAGAAGTTAGTGAACCTGAAGCATCTACCTCAGAAGTGAATGTACCTGATGATGATGTCCAATCCATAAGAGATCAACTAGATGAGTCACCCCAGCAACGAGAATCAGAGACCCCTGAAAGGCGTTATCCAACTCGGATCAGGAGGCCTCCTCAGAGACTGAATCTTTGAACTGTTTTGCATGAAGTTGTATATATATATATGTATGTTATTATGTTATGTTAAATGGGGATATACACTGTTAAGCTAAAAAGGGAGGATTGTGGTGTATGTAGCCTGTTCCACCTTAAGAGAATGGCCTTAAGAGATGTACTACTTTCTCTTGGCTGCTGTATACTGTAATACCGGTGGTGACCACACCGGTATATAAACGTTGTGTAGTGATTTGCTGGGCAGTTCAGCCCTGACCTCCGAATAGTAAAGACCTGTTAAAGTTATTCTTGTTGTCTGAGTCCAGTGATTTATAATAAGCATAACTGGGACACACAGACTCAACAGTTTCCTCTGCCCACCTGGGGCTCTCTTGCCGTGCCGGAGCTCTGAGTAACGCGCTTGTTTTGGGAGTCTCGTATCGGGCATGCGGACAATGTGACCCGTCCATCGGAGCTGATCAAGCGTGGTCAAAGCTTCGATGCTGGGGATGTTGGCCTGAGCAAGAACACTGATGTTGGTGCGCCTATCCTGCCAATGGATTTGCAGGATCTTGCGGAGGCAGCGTTGGTGGTACCTCTCCAGTGCTTTGAGGTGCCTACTGTACATGGTCCAGGTCTCTGAGGCATACAGCAGGGCAGGTATCACTGCTGCCCTGTAGACCATGAGCTTGGTGCCAGGTTTGAGGTCCTGGTCTTCAAACACTCTTCCTCAGGCAACCGAAGGCTGCACTGGCACACTGAAGGCGGTGTTGGACTTCGTCATTGACGTCTGCCCTTGTTGACAGTAGGCTCCCAAGGTATGGAAAGTGGTCCACGTTGTCTAAGGCCTTGTCATGGATTTTGATAATCGGGGGGTAGTACTGTGTGGCAGGGGCAGGTTGGTAGAGGATCTTTGTCTTACGGATGTTTAGCGTAAGGCCCATGCCCTCGTACGCTTCGGTGAAGGTGTTGAAGATGGTTTGGAGTTCAACCTCCGAGTGAGCGCAGACGCAAGCGTCGTCTGCATACTGTAATTCGACGACAGAGGATGGGACAGCCTTGGATCCAGACTGGAGGCGACGGAAGTTGAACAGTTTCCCATTTGTTCTGTAAATTAGCTCCACTCCAGTGGGGAGCTTACTGAGGGTGAGGTTAGCCACTGACTCCATTGCTCTCCCTAACATCTGTCTGAGACTGAACCACACTGTTCGCAACCTTGGTGCCATATTTGACACTGATATGAGCTTCTGACCACATATCCACCACATAACAAAGACCGCCTATTTCCACCTCCGTAACATCACCCATCTCTGCCCCTGCCTCAGCTCATCCGCTGCTGAAACCCTCATCCATGCCTTTGTTACCTCTAGACTTGACTATTCCAACGCACTCCTGGCTGGCCTCCCACGTTCTGCCATACGTAAACTTGAGGTCATTCAAAACTCGGCTGCCCGTGTCCTAACTCGCACCAAGTCCCGTTCACCCATCACCCCTGTGCTCGCTGACCTACATTGGCTCTCGGTTAAGCAACACCTCGATTTCAAAATTCTCATCCTTGTTTTGAAATCCCTCCATGGCCTCGCCCCTCCCTATCTCTGTAATCTCCTCCAGCCCTACAACCTGCTCCCCGAGATATCTGCGCTCCTCTAATTCTGCTCTCTTGAGCATCCTTGATTCTAATCGCTCAACCTTTGGTGGCCGTGCCTTCTGTTGCCTAGGCCCTAAGCTCTGGAATTCCCTGCCTAAACCTCTCCACCTCTCTTTCCTCCTTTAAGACGCTCCTTAAAACCTACCTCTTTGAAGCTTTGGTCATTTGCCCTGATTTCTCCTTATGTGGCTCGGTGTCAAATTTTTTGTCTTATAATACTCCTGTGAAGCGCCTTGGGACGTTTTACTACATTAAAGGCACTATATAAATACAAGTTGTTGTTGTTAACAACTCCTCCTGTTCTATGATGAAGTACTCTTTGATGGACAATACCTGTAATTAGGGCAGGTGTGGTTTCTTTGTTGACACTTACTAAACAAAGAGATTGTTTAACAAGAATGGTTGACAAGGATTTCTGAAGAAGTGTTTCGACCCGAAACATTGACTCTGTTTCTCTCTCCACGGATGTTGCCTGGCCTGCTGAGTTTTTCCAGCTTTTTCTGTTGTTATTAAGGATCTCAACTTGTTTTCCAAGTGATTTAAATCCAACTCGAAGACATTTGAAGGATCAGATCCATCCTGATTGGCTGCTGTCCACATCAATCAAAGCAAGACACACACCCCTTTTCATTTAATTTGAAAATTCATTAAAAAAAATCTTTTTCTCCTGAAGCACTTTTGCAGCTTAAGAGAAAGCTTCAAACAGTGAACTTTTGAGCGTTTTATGGGGTCCTTTATGTTTGTTGATGGCAATTTATGTTTATTAATGTTAGATCCGTGGTTCAGTGGATAAAGAATTACACGGATGCTGTACATAAACAAACAACAGGTCTTTACTGGAGGAGGGTCATCTCTAGACTGGAGTACAGAGGCATGCGCACAGCTTATATACCGGTGTGGTTACTGCCGGTACTACAGTATACAGGAGCTGTAAAAAGTAGTTCTGACTTAAAGCACATACACTACAATTAAAGACTGTGTTGGTAAACTCACTACTTGCACAAGTGCTTGAAGACAGATGGGAGCAGACTGATGACGGGGGCAAGCGGTGGTGTGTGTGGGAGTGCCCGAGGGCGCAACAGGAACTGTGAACAGGTTGGGAAGGACAAAAGGTGGGAACAGGGATGGTGGGAGCAGTGGCACCTAATGTTCTGAAAGGGCCACGGTCAGTTCAAATTCCAATTTCCTGGGTTCTGTCCCCCAAAACTTCCAGGTCTCGGAATCCACCAAATACTGCCAGGCTCTGCCTCCCCAATGCTCCAACCCCATCATCCAGTTGGACCCCAGCAACTACCTCGACAAGACTCCCCAATTTCCCCCCCGCACTGTATATTCCCTAATCCCAGGACTGCCCCCAAACCCACAGTCTCACCTCTTCAATGTTCCCAAGTCCCAGAATCTGCCCCAATGTTTCCCAGAAGCCATTTCTGGAACCCTACAACTCCCTCTCCTATTGCTCCCAAACTTTTTTAAAATTCGTTTATGGGGTGTGGGCGTCGCTGGCAAGGACAGCATTTATTGCCCATCCCTAATTGCCCTCGAGTGGCTTGCTAGGCCATTTCAGAGGGCAGTTAAGAGTCAACCACATTGTTGTGAGTCTGGAGTCAGGTATAGGCCAGACCGGGTAAGGACGGCAGATTTCCTTCCCTAAAGGACATTAGTGAACCAGATGGGTTTTTACGACAATCCGGTAGCTTCATGCTCACCATTACTGATACTAGTGCTTTATTCCAGATTTATTTAATTAACTGAATTTAAATTCCCCAGCTGTCGTAGTGGGATTTGAACTTGTCACCAGATCATTAGTCCAGGCCTCTGGGTTACTAGTCCAGTCGCAGTTCCACTATGCTACCGTGCCCAAACTCTGGGAGCAACCCCTTATCCTCAAAGTACTGCTGGTCCCTGAGACTTTTTCCCCACTTCTGCCAGATCCCGGCCCTCCTTTCCAGTCCTCCCAGATCTGCCCCAATGCAGTCAGGATTCCTGGTCTGGTATTTGCCACAACACCATGCCTCTTATGAAACCTGACTTAACCATGAGCATTGCCATCATCTGCTATGTTCTTGCATATTATCACACACTAAGTGTTATGCTTACTCCCTGTAATTCTGCTACTTTGTTGACAACACCCCTAATTGTTATAAGACATTGTAACCTCTGACTCACCATGAATAAGGGTGTGGGAGATCTGCTGGTAGATATAAAGTGCTGGAATTCTGCAATGAAACACAGCTGCTGAGAGAAAGATCGGTTCAGATTTTAGGTGGGAATCCTCGAGTTCGGATACCGGATCACTCCTGAATCGTTAGACGACTCTTTCAGATGCTGACAGACCTGTGCAATTCCAGCATGTGCCAATCTTATGTCAGTGCGATCTAGAATGTTTTAAGGACAGTGGCCTAGAAATTCAATTCGGCCCGGAAATGGATGGTGCCACCACGGGCCAAGGTTAACGGCCACTCGTAAAAACAGCACAGGCAGCGCCGGTATTTTGCTGATTTAAGTGAGCGCAGAATCTCGTGCAGCGCGCTCTTTCCGGCAGTAACCTCAGCAGGAGGACGAAAGTCGCGTCTAAAGGATTGGTGCGACGTTCTCTGGCAGTGTGCTGTTTGGGATAATTTGGTGATGGCTCCTGGGTTTTGCTGGGTCAGGAGGTATCAAGTCCGCTGCTGACCCTTGTAGGGTTGGAGCATTGTGGCACATTACGAGGCATTTGTTTGTCCACAACTCTCCTCTTACTTTCTTGGACGTTTGTCTGGGTGTTGTGTGGGGTCCACAAATAGGTGCCAGACTGCCTGGTGCTCCCGCCTTCGCTGGCTGCCATAGGTCCATAGATGTTTCACCCAGATGTTTGCTGTGTGGAGGTTTGTGCGCCAACATGGTGCTGGAGGGGGGAGGGGGATGGCGGTCTTGCAGCTTGCAGTGACTGTGCACTAGCCTGCATGTCACACAGGGGATTCACTCCCTGCTGAGAGAGTCTTAAATCACAGGCTCAGATCTGAAGGACTGTGACTGGAAGCACCACATGAAGACTGTGGCACAGATGTCGTTAAACTGTTGCATGAGAAATCAATTGAAAAATATTGCCGATTGACCACACACTCCTGCTAATTAAAACACTTGCGGCGAGTGCAGGCAGCTACAGGGCTGCCGACCTGCCGAATATGGCGGCCGCCATGTTCCGTGCTGGAAGTGGGCAGAAGCGAGGCGGCCGCCATGTTTTCTACAAAACCGGCCTTAAAGCATCGAATTTCTAGGCCAGGGATTTTTAAACTTTTCTAGTCAGTGATAAATTGTTGTTGTCTTTACCTTAAATGTTGCCTTGGGCCAAATCAGTGTCATTACTCGCATTTCAACAAAGGGTATTGGCGGGTGTGTGAAACTTCCATCATAGTCATAACGGCACAGAAGGAGGCCATTCGGCCCATCGAGTCCGTGCCGGCTCTCTGTAGAGCAATCCAGTCAATTCCATTCCCCCGCTCTATCCCTGTAGCCCTGCAAGTTTATTTCCCTCAATGTTCACCTGTACTGTGAAAAATATTCCGCAGTACATTTACAAAGTTTGGCTATCCAAAATTGGGCTATGTCTGGAGGGAGTATCATGAGCGGTGAAACACTCGAGTGAAGTAATGGTCGTCATAGATGTGTCACAGGTGGTGGGGGCAATCTGTGGTGACGAACTGAATGCCTTGCACAAGAATATTGGAATAAGTGCAAGTGTTCCTCTTGTGCTCGGTACTATTTAACACCGAGTGCAGTGACAGTGCTGCAATTCACCTTCCATATCGAATTACACATTCTCCCTCCTCAGCACTTCATTCGAAAAACATGACTAATTGGTACAAGTGCTTTTATTTTCACGTTTAGTGGTGTGTACACCGACATATCAAATACATTTCGAGCTCCGTTTTTGCGTAGTCCTCAGTCTATGCCAGAGGCAGAGGATCAAGTCCTTGTTACAAAAGCACACAATGTGTCAAACACGACTTTTAAAAATTACTTTGTACAAGTTCACAAAACATAGCACGTTAAGACAGACCTTGCTTCTTAAAAAGTGAAAGTTGAACAGCTCAAGCTTGCTGCAGTTTGAAAACAACATGCTTTGTATGAAATCTGAAAATGCACATTAAAAAAAGTCTAATATTGTCCTTCATATAAAGGAATACAAGCAGCTTGACCAGAAACCTCAGGACTCAGTCCTTCGGCACCTCTCTAACTAGAAATAATATTCATCATCCCTTTTTTTGGTTTGTTATAGGAAGTGTTTTACCGTTTAGAATATTTGGAGAGGAGGGCGGTCCCCTGGATAATCAGTGAGTTAATACTGCACCTGGTGCGATAGAGCCAAACTAACCAGGGAGGTCCAGGGCTCCAACCATTGACCTGTGCCGGGTTACCCGATCTCAGCCAAGGCAATAGCTGGGTGAAAAGTAGTTAGCGTTCAGTGACCCCTGCTGCACGTGGTGAATGTTGGGGTCAGGCTGGGAGGTGATGACCCCACAGTTAAATATCCAGCATCTAAACTCGCACTGAAGAGTGGCCACTCGGGGCCAGCCCTGTTGGAACGGCACCCCTGCTTGAGTGGGGTTTTGGGGGGGGGGGGGGGGGGGAAAGAGAAAATTGCCTTTAGCTCTTGTCTAGCCCTCGGTAATTCAGTTGCTCAAAGAGTTCACCAGTCAGTGAGGCAGTGTTTTCATTTAACAGACAGTTGCAATCTACCCTCATTAAGACCAGTATAAACATCATGGTGCATCACAGCAGAGCACCGCAATACCTGGGGAGCTCTGTGGACGGTGTCTGCGTTACACAAGGGAGGAAGGGAGCCTTGCCAAGCCAAACAGGGCATTGCACAGGTGTGCCCTGTGAACTGAGCGCCACATTACACAGGGGAACACTGGCAACCTGAGAGTTACAATGCTAGAGTGTCAGATATCGCAAGCAGGGCACTGCAAACAAAATCCCAGATTTGACCGGAATGGTTAGTCAATCTGGCCCAGGTCAGAGAGAGTGGGGGGGGGGGGAACTGTTTGGGTCCTTCCTGCATCTCCTGGTGAATTGTCTGAAAAGCTGCATTAAATGTAGTTATGTCGACAGGCTGCACTCTCCTAACCAAAGGGAATGCAGGTACTGAACTCACAGTTGGGGGTTGCTCCATGGACTGAACCACGCGTCACTGTGGGGGGGAGCTCCGTGGACTGAACCATGCGTCACAGTGGGGGGAGCTCCGTGGATCAAAGGGTTAAAGCACACATTTTAGAAAGCAGAAAAAAGGGGCAACACAGAGATATTAATAACCCATTAATTGCTGGAGCCTCACAGACACATTACTGGCAGGTTAACAATTCACTTACACCACAATATTCAGAGACGTGTCCATGACTTGTCACACAAGATATAATACAAACATGAGCTATGTGCAATTAACCATGTCAAGGACGGTTTGCTGTGAGCCAGACACAACACAGCCTAGAACTAACTCAAAGCAAAGGAAGTATTCACCATCAATGCTCTGTTCTTTTCAGCACTGCAGCAATACAGACTACCTTTTGATATAAACGCGGGTTCTAGTGAGATCCCTGTACAGTATATTTAGGCGAATGTGGTTACGACTCCCACGGTACGAATTCTTTATAATAAAAGGAGGAAATCTAACGGGGACAATTGCCAAATGCCTTCAACTGTGCTCACCCCAGGCAACACGGAGGTGGAATGGGTTGGGAGGATCAGGACTGATGACATTCAAGAGTTCTGCAGCCTGTAATCGGTTCAGACTGGGTCAATTCCGGGCAAACTTCAACATTTTCAATCTTTATTTTTAAAGTTCCAGTGAGCCCTCTCTCTCTGGTCAGTTGATGAGACTGGAGATGGGACTGTCCCTGTGGAGTACTGATAACTGGTGCAACACATCGCATTCAATGCCAGTGAACCTTTTCACAGCATAAATAGGGCCGGCACAGCTTCTTTTCAAATGATTTTTCAGTGTTTAATTTAACCGCTAACGACGTTGGTTTATCAGTGCTTCTGGTAAAGGTAGAATCAGGTACAAAAAAACATAAAGCATCATTATCACACCCTGGATTGGGCAGTTTCTGAATCAATGCTTCCCTGCATCACTGTTGAGCTAAACTAATTGTTTTAAATTTGGGAGTAAACCAACACAAATTTAACATATTTAAAACATAGATTAACCAGTCATATATAGAGCTGCACTGTTCACCTTTCCTCTTGGTTTTATTGAAATACATACCAACCGCAAAGCGTTCCATTTGCCGAGTTTTATTGGTTTAAATCTAAAGCTGGGATTAGATTAAATTAGAGTTGGCACAGACCAATTCCCTACTGACTGGGCAGGATACATGTATTTATTCAATAGCAAAATACTGCGGATGCTGGAAATCTGAAGTAACAACAGAAAATGCTGGAAGCACTCAGCAGGTCAGGCAGCATCTGTAGAGAGAGAAACAGAGTTTTAACATTTTCGGTCTGTGACGTTAACTCGGTTTCTCTCTCTCCACGGATGCTGCCCGAGTGGATCCAGCATTTTCTGTTATTACATATATTTATTTATTTTTTCAAACTTTTCTGCAAAAGTTGCTCAAATCTAGTTTAAAAAGAGCCTTGAAATAGCAGAATTACAAAGTAAGATTAATTTGTACGGGGTGGGTGAATGGGGGTGTTTAGTGTGACCCACAGAGGAGGGGAGCGGGTCCCCAGAGTCAATCCCTGCTCTGTGCTGGTCAGCTTTGGCCAGGTGGCAATGGGGGTTGTACAATTGGCCTCAGGTTAGGAATTGGCCGGGGGGGGGGGGGGGGGGGGAGGAAAAGAGGGCAATTGGGGGAAATCAGCAGGGGTTCCCGCTCCCGACTGCTATCCAGTGACTCCTGCTCGAAGCAGCACGCGTGTGGGTGTCGGAGTAACAGCTTCACCCAGGTAGTGCACGGAGGAATTTTACGAGTGCTTCAAGCAACATGCGAAAGATAGCGTTGAGCTGAATTTCAACCCCTTGGTTGTGGTGTGCGTGCTGTGGTAGATGCAGTACCGGCTGCTCGTGTTTTGCTATTTTCTCATCACACTGTTCCAGGTTTGATCTGAAAATATAATTTTCCTTCCGAAAGGTTTGAGTCATTTAACCTGGTGCACTCCATTAGTAGCGAAGGTCTATCACTGACAGTTTGTACGGTATCACATTTGACAGTGACCCTGGCAAGAACACCCATGTAACCTGCCTGGATTACTGCTCCCTTTGTTGCACCTCACTCCTTACATATTAGAGAACCTTTAAATGCAGACAGAGGGGGATAGAGGCCAACTCCAGCCTGCATTATCCTTGCGGATACCTTATTATTGACTAAATAGAGCTTCAGGTTGCACCTCTCCAACAATTGGTGTGTAAATAACTTGAAGCAAGCAACAGCTTCACAGCATTAAAGCAACCCATAATTTCAGTGCTTGGCTGAATACAGATGCTCTCTGCCAATAAAGCCCTTTGTACAATACATTGCTGATCATACTTGTGAACCAAAACAAGTTGGTTGCCTGGAGAACTGCTGGCAATCAAAGATATACTAATCACAGCAGGGCGGTCTTCTTTTGGATCAGTTCTCCTTTGTTAAAGAAAATAATGTAGAATAATGATGGATATCTGAAAGTGAGTTAGAGGTTGGAATATAAGTGAGTGATTTAGATGGCTGACATAGAATAATAAATCTCTGGGAGCGAATCATAGGGTGGAATCGAATCGAGGGGTTTGTAGAGAAATCCCATTGTGTTGGCTGATGAGGAAAATCATTCAGCATGGCAAGGTGACAGACTGAGGAGAAAGGGAGAGAGAAGGAGAAAGGGAGCGCAAGAGCGAGAGCGAGAGAAAGAGACGGGGGGGGGGGGGGGAAGGAAGAGAGAGAGAGAGAGAGAACAACAATGAGAAACAGAACGCGAATGAGAGTCCTTGTTTTAATGCCTGGCCTGGATAAAGTGTGGCCCTCTACTGTAGCCTGCATTTTAGAGACAGTCACAGATCAATCCTACACGACATACTGTTAAAAAGACGATGTAACCCTTTTCTCGGACAAGATACAAGCGATTGTAAAAAGGAAATGGCAACTTCTGCAGAACATTAACAGTTAATTCACTTCAACATTTCACGGGCCGAGGACCCTCAAATCAAGGGCTACGAGTTTCCGCAAATACCTCCTGGATATTGCACAAATCGGGTAAAAGGTGATATTTCTTGGATGGTCAGCATCCTGCCAAGAGGTGTGGTATCTGTGTAATCTTCATGCTCTTTAGCAGAGGAGCTAGTTCTATACATTCAGGGTTAAGAAAACTTGGCAAGATCCACTTTCGGCAATTTCAATGCTGACTACTCAGTTTGATGCAACAATATAGCTCAAATCAACAGAGTGCAAATTAACTGTAAGTAAGTAATGTACAACAGTGCACACTATCCTAGTGCTGGCTACTCTTATCTCTTTGATAAGTTTGGAGTTTTACTGTGTTTAAAAGCTTGCTTTATAGAAATAATAATTTCTGTGGTCAGTGACACATATTGGTCCCATAGTGTCTGTAACTGAAGTTCTAATGTATATTCTTTGAGAACAGGCTCTGTCTCGTATCACAGATCGACAATGGCAAATATCTCTCCCACACACAAGAAACCCACTGGTTTGCCCATCTATGGTGCATGTACTATGACCACAATTGCTTGTGGTGTTGGTGGATTCAAACTCAGGGCAGGGGGACAGAAATCTCATCATTCCCCACGTCTGTTGGTCAGAGGGATGAACTGGCTGAAGGTTACTACTGTAGGCTAGATCACAGGAGTTTGCTGAACCTAGTCATTGGTGCTGACTATGGTAGATCACAAAACCGGTCGTTTTGTTTCTTTAGAGACGCACAAAGTATTAGGTAAGTTTAAGAAGCCGAGTGCACTGAACACATTCCAAGATTGGAGAGTTTTAAACATCCTTTTATCAACCAGTTGAAATTAGATGACTCCCCCTCAGTACACCACCACACCATGGGTCAGTTGCTTGTTTTTTGACTGGTCCTGGTCACCGAGTTGCAGAGGAAACGCTGCAGTCCCGCAGGCAGTTCAGAGAAGAGCCACGAGGCTCATCGGAGGACGGAATTAGGTGGAAAGGCTGGAGAAACCTGGGCTTTTCAGCCTGGAGAGGAGCTGACTGGAGCCGTGATCTTATAGAAGTAGACAAGATAGCAAATGGTACAGGAGAGAGAGAGAGAGAGATCTGGAACACGGTGTCAAACTAAAAACTGTGACAGGACAAGGTGGCATAGGCTCAAACTAGTAAAAGGCAAATTTAGGACTTGTGTCAGGAATTTCTGCTTCACAAATTGATCAACCCACAGAATGTATTTATGGGTAGGAAAGTGAAGGCGAAAACCCTGGAATGGTTGTATGGCGTGACAGGAACCGGTAGGCTCTTTCTGGATGGGGCGAATGGCCTTCTTCGTTTGTAACTGTCTTGTGACTTCGGTATCTTGGGGGGGGGGGGGGGGGGGGGTTAGGTGCTGCCCATGGACACGTACCTCAGTGAGGAGTCATCAATTTTTGGAAGATCAGAAAATTGGTGAAAAAAAACAGTAAAAATAATTGCTTCAATTCAGATGTATTGTGGAAGGGGGTAATAGGAACAGGAGTAAGTCATTTAGCCCCTTGAGCCTGTACCGCAAATGGGATGAGGGAGCATGTGTTCAGGACTTGGGTCAAAGCGTCCCAAGCTCATTTCAGCAGTTGTTGGTGGGAGTAGAACATTGCCCCCCCCACCCCCCCACACACGTATCCAACCTCCAATCCTAAAGGAGAATAGTCCCTATAAACTAGGGTTTCTAACTGTTCCTCAATAATGCCCAATATGACTGACACTGACCCAGAAACTGCCGAGATTGAGCAGCATGTTCTTTTGGTCATCAGAGACATCTTTTCTGCTCTTTCTTCCATTTTTGGAGGCCATCTGCATCCCCTCCCCCTCACCAATGGCACTCTGCACAGAAGGAAACAACGATCAGTTCTCTCTCTTCACCCCTCGCCCCCCCCCCCCCCTCCCAGTTGTACAGAGTACTCTATACTCAGAATTGTTGAAACCCAACACACGTCGAGTGGATTTGAGAGTCAACTCATTCTGTGTAGGTGGGTCTTCATTACAATTGCACCGTGGACACGCTGTGAAGAGTTTGAGATCCGGCCAAAGGAAAAGTATCAACAATGAAATGAAGGTCAGCTGGGAATACCTTGAAGAGGCCTGGCTAAATCCAAGTTGTTGGTTGGGTGGGCACTGAATAGCAACATCCGGGAAAAAAGGCAAAAAATATTAAAAAGTACATTATTGAAACAAACCCCAAAGTTCGGACAGCACCAAAGCATGATCTTACCAAACGGTTGGAGGATGAACAGACTTGACCTTTCATCTTCAGTCATCCAGCCTACCTACAATTCACACCACTCAATGATGTTAGTAAACATCATTATCAGATCAGATTTACATAGCATGCTACAGACAGTGGCAGATTTAATCTTTGCAGCAACAGTTTCTCCATTTTGACTCCTTAACTGAACACTTAAGCTTTGTAAATAGGAAGGGGAGTCTTGATGGACACCTTATTACAGAAGTCTTGGTCGATTGGGTGATCGGGATCGTTTTCCTGGGACATTACTGGTCGAGAGATTGGGATTAACCACCCTCATTTGCGATTACTTTCAAAGAATTTTGATTATCAGCCTTCAAATGAGACTTTAAATAAATACCTGTTCTGGCAGAGAGAAGCTCAGTGGAGAAGTAACAAACCCTCTTTTGGCAGAGCTCACAGAAGGCATGCCGGGTCGATGTAATGTTTGGGTATTTTCTTCTCTCCCAGTTAGAGATTAGTGCAAGTGAACTTCACTTACTTACGTTCAGCGAGAGTGTCAGCCAGATTGAGATTTAGCCGTCAATCCAGCCTCAAAGTGGTTCCTAACTAGAACCAGATCAGGCTTTGGGGCAGTCTAAACAGAGCACAATATTACATTGAGAATAGCTTCATTTTTCAGTCCTTAAGGAACAAGATTTTGTAAACTCCACTGCAGTACTCCATCCCACCTCTTCGAAAAGAATCACTGAATTTTCTTCATTTACTCAATGGGATCACAAGTACACTTACCATAATTATTACTGGTTTAATATTGAACCAGAACACAAGTTACCGTTTCATTATGACATCCCTGATGGTTATCTGGACTGAGACTAATACTGACACAAGCACGGTTACATTTTAACAACCCCACACACCCTTCCTCTCAGCCCCCAGCCCCCACCCCCCCCCCCCAACAAAAAAAAACACACTGTATTCTGTAAGTCACATACTTGGCACAAATGTGTACAAAAAAGTAACATTCAGGCACAAGTCAGCTAGTATTTGCTGTGAATTCTGTCTCACTCGCACATATTCTATATAAAATGCTTTTCACATAAAAGTGTACCCCTTGAAAATCAGACGAAGTTCAAATCATCATCTTCCCAGCTCTGTAGCAGGTGGGCGAATTCTATGCAGATTCAGAGAGGAGGGCTGGACAGGTGGCGGGCAGGTCTGGAGTGCCAGGTACAATCCATATTCAGACACGCAAGCAAATCATGGCTACTCATCAACAAAGTCTCCAGCAGAACTGCCCTGCCTTCTGGGGAGATGAATCTTTTGAGTGTACCTTGTGCAAGTGAAGGGGGGCAGGAAGCGTTGTGCCCTCAGCTGGCGTTTACTGCTGCATCGTAGGTCTCTGTTTGGCAGGGGACGGATGGGGAGATGGCAGATGCTCAGATGACCCTGTTGTTGTCATGGCAGATTGGATATGAACCGTCTTGTGAAAGAGTTTATTGCTGAGCATGATCACGAAGGAGAAGAGGTGCAGCTGGAAATGACTGGGAAAAGGAGGAGAAAGGAGAACAATTACAGATATATCCCTTTATTTGTAACTTGCTTTGCAGTTCCCATTTTAACACACCCATTTCTAAAGTCCCGTCTCCCCCCCGCCCTCTATCCTTCCAATTGTGAAAGGTTTGTTTTATTGCAATTCTATCGAGTGGAATTCCTGCTGCTAAACATGCAGAAATCCCGTTTAACAAGACTTGAGTATTTTTCTTTAATTTTTTAAGATGTTGTACTGTTTTCATCTTTTAGGATGTTGTAATAATTCTTCGCTGCATAAAAAAAATTCAAAATGTGAGCATTTTAATTTTAAGATGTTACAACACCTTACAACAAGGGTGAATAGAGTGTATGAAATTTAGGCAAATAAATATTGTTGTGCAGCAGACGAGCCTTGATTTTTGTTTCTACTCACTTCATAGAAATTTGCGTTTTATCACCATTTGTGAGGTTGTCCTAAGCGGTTACAATTAAGCGGGTCCACTGTAATCTTCAAATAGATTCCTAACTTCACCACTTTGAAAATCTAACATTGGTATTCTTCCCACCCCATTAGCAGGTTGCTTGTCCCTTGCTGGGATGGTGGGACTAACTGGGCGATCTAAAGGCAGCCACACATTAGATGGAAGGGAAGTTCTTGTTGGGAGTGCTGACGTGCGGTCCCCACAGCTGACTGATGCTGGGCTGTGACTGCGATTCTAGGCTGCGCCAGTGAGGCCACACCAAGGGAAGCTTTAGCTGTTCACACTGGGTGGGTGGGGGGGGGGGGGGGGGGGGGGGAGAGGAAAAATACAGAAATATGGAAAGCAAGGGTGCTGGGTCATCCTTGCGTACCTCTTTGAGGCAGGATCACCAGGAGCATTGGCAGCGACCTGGGAACAAGTTGCCTATCCACCAACTCGCATGTTGTGACAATGAATGGTTTTGAGCTGTGGGCACTGGGAAGAAACATAGAAGGTAGGAGCAGGAGTAGGCCATTCGGCCCCTCGAGCCTGTTCCGCCATTCAATGCGACCATGGCTGATCATCCAAATTCAGTACCCGGTCCCTGCTTTCTCCCCATACCCCTTGATCCCTTTAGCCTTAAGCAATATATCTAACTCCTTCTTGAATATATTTAATGAATTGGCCTCCACTGCCTTCTGTGGTAGAGAGTTCCACAGGTTCACCACTCTCTGGGTGAAGAAATTCCTCCTAATTTCTGTCCTAAATGGCCTACCCTTTATCCTTAGACTGTGTCCCCTGGTTCTGGAAGTGGGTTGGGACTGTCCAAACTCAATTCAGGACCCTTACAACTGGCAAAGAGTGGAGAATTTCAGGAGCTGGGGCTGGATTTGATACCGTGCCCCAGAGGTGAAGTAGCGATAGTGAAGTCGCTGCACCACCCAGTCTCCTCACACCTTTATGCTTCTGTAGTTGGCGAAAGGGTTGAAACATCAATGCTGAAGGGCAACATCATCAACCCTGGGAGCTGGCATGGATCAAACTCTGCCTCCCTGCCACAATGCAGTATCAACAATCTCGCTCCACCCCTGGTGCAAGGTGGTATATGTTGACAAGCCTGTGAGCTGGCGCCAACAAGACTCTTAGCCTCCCTCCCCATTCTCCAAATGCGAGTCTTCACCACGAGAGTTGTTTCTGTAGAGTGACGAGAGATGGGAATCGAAGTGTACTTACAACGACCTCACGGGGGTCTTGGCTTCATTTGCGCTTATTATAAACAGAGGAAAGAGAATGGAGAACAAACAGCCACTGCAAAACACAAAGAGGGACATTCTCTGTTACAAAGCGGTAATCACACCACCCTGCCCAAGGCAGTACACTTCTTCCAGTGGACACAGACCAGCAGATTAATGTATGCCAAGTTTGGGCCTCTGGACTCATTGATAAACCCAATGGATTTCACTTTCTGATACTATTTTAATCCCAGACTGGGCGATTTCCCATGCCAGAAAACCTGTTTCTCTGTTTCTGTAACTGTCTCTCTCTTGCTCACTTTCTCTTTTCATTCTTTCTGTCCCTCTCCTCTCTGTCGATTCGCTCACAATTTCTCTCATTGTCGCCTGTGTCTCTCGGCTTTTCTTCCTTCTTTTTCCCTCATTCTGGGCATATGAAAGTGGATCTAAGTTAAGCAGACTCTGTGAGCACTTCCTTCCTTTGCTATTAAGAGTCCAGAACAATCAGAATACCACAGAAAACCATCATCCCTCTGTCCCATGGCTTTCAGTATTGCCAGCGATTTGGGGGGGGGGGGGGGGGGGCGGGGGGAGGTGCACACGATTGTATCATCTCTCAGATTGGGTGAGCATTAGTGGTCATGAAGAGATTTAAACACAGGGGTGAGAATTTAAATGTGAGGTGCTGGGGGACCGGGAGCTGATGTAGGTCAATGAGGAAAGGGGTGATGGGCGAGCAGGAATTGCTCCAGGATAGGATATGGGCAGCAGAGTTTTGGATGAGCTGAAGCTTATAGAGGTTGGAGGATAGGAAGCCGCCCAGGAGACCATTGGAATAGTTGAGAGTGAAGGTTATAAAAGGCAGGAAAGTTTCTGCAGAAGATGGGCTGAGGTAGGGATGGAGGTGGAAGTCGGAGGTCTTTGTGATGGAGAAGATGGGGTCGCACAGATGCCAAGACTCCGTGGTTCAGCCTGAGACAATGGTCAGGGAGGGGGAGGGAACCAGTGGCAAGGGTACGGGGTTTGTGGTGGGGGCTGAAGAAAATGGCTTTGGTCTTACCTATGCTTAGCTGGAGAAAAATGTGTACATTCAAAATTGGAGTCTGACAACATGTGGAACCTGGGGTAGACCTAGTTGTCGTCTGCGGATGATGTCGCTGAAGGGCAGCTTGTAGATGAGGAAGAGGAAGGGGCCAAGAATAGGTCCTTGGGGGATGCTGGAGGTAACAGTGGGGGAGTGGGAAGAGAAGCCATTGCTGAAGATGCTCTCACTACAACTGGATAAGAGTGGAGCCAATGAGGCTGTCCTATTGAGCGCGACAATGGAGGCGAGGGGTTGGAGGAGGATGGTGTGGTCAAAGCTAGAGAGGTCGAGAAGGGATAACGCAAGGCACCAGTCACAGAGGTCATTTGTAACTTTGGTTAGAGCCCATTATGGTGCTCTGGTAGGCGTGGAAACCTGACTGGAAATATTCAAACAGGGTGCTGCAGGAAAGGACGCAGATTTGGGAGGCAATGACGCGTTCAAGAACTTTGGCAAGGAAAGGTAGGTTGAAGATGGCGCAGTGGTTTGCAAGGGCAGAGGAGTCAAGGGTGTTTTTATTTGAGGTGACAATAGAGGTTTTGGGAGGAAGGGGACGGTACACTGTTACAGAATCATAGAATTTTACAGTACAGCAGGAGGCCATTCGGCCCATCATGCCTGTGCCGGCTCTTTGAAAGAGCTCTCCAATTAGTTCCAATCCCTTGCTCTTTTCTCCATAGCTTTGCAATTTTCTCCAATTCCCTTTTGAAAGTTACTCTTGAATCTGCTTCCACCGCCCTTTCAGGCAGCGCGTTCCAGATCACAACTCCTCGCTGCGGAATTTATTTTCTCATCGCGCCTCTGGCTCTTTTGCAAATTACCTTAAATCCGTCTCCTCTGGTTACCGACCCTCCTGCCAATGGAGACCGTTTCTTCTTATCAAAACCCCTCAATTTTGAACACTTCTATTAAATCTCCCCTTAACCTTCTCTGCTCTAAGGAGAACAATCCCAGCTTCCCTAGTCTCAGCACATAACTGAAGTCCCTCATCCCTGGTACCATTCTAGTAAATCTCCTCTGCGCCCTCGCTAAGGCCTTGGCATCCTACCTACAGTGTGGTGCCCAGAATTGGACACAATACTCCAGCTGGGGCCTAACCCAGTGATTTATAAAGGTTCGGCATAACTTCTTTGCTTTTGTACTGTGTGCCTCTATTTATGAAGCTAAGGACCTCGTATGATATTTTAAACAGCCGTTAACAGTTAATGAGATTATTGAGGTGAAGCACAAACCTGATCACATAGGATGACGGCAGAGCAGTGAGGATAGCCAAAGGCAATCCAAAACCGAAGTAATAAGGCCAATTCCTTTCGATGTTGGACAAGCGCTGGTGCATCTCCACCCCTAGACACAGCACAAAGAACAAGTACGTTCGAGATATTGCTTTGTATTTAAAACACGCATGAATAGTGTGAAATCTGGATCAGCTTTTATTCAGGGGATGGAGGCTTTATTATTCAAACAGGCCATTCTTGACACCAATCCATTCACTGTCGTATCTCACATCTAAATTATGAAGGATCCTCCACATCAGGTTACCATGGAGCCTTGTGGGCCACAGACTTTCCTCCTTGAGCCCCTGACAAGCACACCTTACACCAGAGGTGTGCTGCACCGTTGAGGCAGCAGTGACCGAATTTGCCTGACCCATGTACCCTCCTGGCACAGATCGCCCGCTGCTAGGGCCTTGTGCTGGGTTTGTGAGGTGGAAATAGGAACATAGCTCAGGCCTGCAACAATGCTTCATTGTCTGAGGAGTTGCGAATAGCACTGAACACTCTGCAGTCATCAGCGAAGATCCCCACTTCTGACCTTGTGATGGCGGAAAGGTCATTGATGAAGCAGCTGAAGTTGGGCCTAGGACACTGCCCTGAGGAACTCCTACAGCGATGTCCTGGGCTGAGATGATGACCTCCAACAACTACAACCATCTTCTCTTGTGCTAGGTATGACTCCAGCCAGTGGAGAGTTTCCCCTGATTCCCATTGACTTCAGTTTTATTCGGGCCCCTTGATGCCACACTCAGTCAAATGCTCCTTGATGTCAAGGGCAGTCACTCTCACCTCAGCTCTGGAATTCAGCTCTTTTGTCCATGTTTGGACCAAGGCTGTAATGAGGTCTGGAGCCGAGTGGTCCTGGTGGAACCCAAACTGAGCATCGGTGAGTAGGCTATTGGTGAGTAAGTACCGCTTGATAGCACTGTCAACTACACCTTCCATCACTTTGCTGATGATTGAGAGTAGACTGATGGGGGGATAATTTACCAGATTAGATTTGCCCTGCTTTTTGTGGACAGGACATACCTGGGCAGTTTTCCACATTGTCAGGTAAATGCCAGTGTTGTAGCTGTACTGAACAGCCTGGCTACAGGCACGTCTAGTTGTGGAGCACAAGTCTTCAGCACGACAGTCGGGATATTGTCGGGCCCATAGCCTTTGCTGTATCCATTGCACTCAGCCATTTCTTCATATCACGTGGAGTGAATTGAATTGGCTGTAGACTGGCTTCTGTGATGGTGGGGACCTCAGGAGGAGGCCGATATTGATCATCCACTCGGCACTGCTGGCTGAAGATGGTTGCAAACGCTTCAGCCTTGTCTTTTGCACTCGTGTGCTGGGCTCTGCCATCATTGAGGATTGGGACATTCATGGAGCCTCCTTCTCCTGTTAGTTGTTTAATTGTCCACCACCATTCACGACTGGATGTGGCAGGACTGCAGAGCTTTGATCTGATCCGTTGATTGTGGGATTGTTTAGCCCTGTCTATAGCATGCTGCTTCTGCTTTATAGCATGCATGTAGTCCTGTGTTGCAGCTTCCCCAGGTTGGCACCTCATTATTCGGTACGCCTGGTGCTGCTCCTGGCATGCTCTTCTAAACTCCTCATTGAACCAGGGTTGGTCCCCTGGCTTGGCGGTAATAGTAGAGAGGGATATTCCGGGCCATGAGATTACAGATTGTGGTGGAATACAATTCTGCTGCTGTTGCTGATGACCCACAGCATCGCATGGATGCCTAGTTTCGAGCTGTTAGATCTGTCCTGAATCTATCCCATTTAGCACTGTGGTAGTGCCACAAAACACGATGGCGAGTGTCCTCAGACGGGACTTCGTCTCCACAATGACTGTGCGGTGGTCACTGCTACCAATACTGCCATGGACAAATGCATCTGCGATGGGTAGATTGGTGAGGACGAGGTCAAGTAGGTTTTTCCCCTCATGTTGGTTGTCTCACCACCTGCCGCAGGCCCAGACTGGCAGCTATGTCCTTCAGGACTCAGCCAGCTCGGTCAGTAGTGGTGCTACCGAGCCACTCTTGGTGATGGACATTGACGTCCCCCACCCAGAGTACATTTAGTATTTGAAGGGGGGTTCCTGGGAGTGCGTCAATATTGTCAGTGTTTGCCCCACTGAAAAGCTGGAAAACCACTGCTTTATGTTGAAGTTGAAATGTTTTTGAAATAAAAATGATTTTTTGCTTATTCCTAAGGTAGTGCAAATTCTGTAGAAGCCAGAAGCTGTTGTTTGAAATTGGGGGGAACGCTAGTGCAGTGTGATGGGGCAGCAATAAGCAGTGGGTCGAGGGTTCCCTGCTACATGCCGAGCTGCTGATCTCAGGTATCCCACCAGAAGGAGCCTGTGAGCAAAAGCAAGCACTCCCTCACAGGATGGGGGGAAAAATGTAGAGAAAAACACAAGCCACTCCCACATATCAAAGCTGTCGGTTTTAGAGTAAAGCCTGGGAGCATGTTAAACGCCTGTGTGCCTAACGTGTGGAGACCAGAAGAGGAAAAGGAGAAAACAGCCAAATACTTTAAAACGAAAGGCAGAGGAACAAATTAACCAGCCGGCAAATTCCAACACCAAAGGAAAACCGTCTCCCCCTGGTGGCTGTGTGTAAACGCACCATGGTTTGGGACTGAACCACACAGACTAGGAAGGTCCCAGACTTGGCTCCCAGTCTATACTGAGTTAGCCGATAGCTGGGGCAGCAGTAGAGGTGCTAATATCAGCATTCCAGGGGTAAGGGTGAGAAGGGAAAAGGCCACCAGATTTCTGATGACAATTGAGGGGACTTCTGCTGAAAGGAGGAAGTGCTGACTCCATGTTGGGAAACAGTTCCATGGGCCCTGGTTACCTTCCGCTACCTCACTCACGCCCCAGATTTCCAGCATGAGCCTGGACGGTGAGTGCTGGCTATTCATCTACAGGAGGCGTCACAGCGGAGTCCAACCTTGTCCTCACACAGTGTCCACTTACCAGCAGCGGTCACTGGACAATGATCAGAAGGAACCAAGGCCGGATTCCTCCCCTCTCCCTGCCCCAGGGGTGCTGAGGCCAACCGCCACTGAGATGAGCTAATTCAGCACAGACTGGGGATTCAAGTCTGGTGCCTTTGTGTTCAATGTGGCTCAGCCACTTTAACCAACCGACTGCTCACACTGTTTAATTGCTTAGCTTTCGATTCAGGCTGGCGAACTGGCCTCCCACACAAGCAGCACACAGGTCCTGACATTTATCTGGTGGGTGGTACACAAGTCCTGTCTTGGACTTGACCGTGGTGTGTATCCGCCCGGCTACACGCTCACTTTACATATCGCCCTTCCAGTGGGGATGAACCGTTTCTCCACTCAGCGATTCTCTGGTGGCTTGTGCTGGGATGTGGTTCGGTGGCTGGCTTTGCACCCAATGTTCAGGAGCGAGCCCGGACAGTCCAGTTTAACCACAGAGCCACTGCAGGAAGCCCCCTTTCTCCCAGCCTCACCGCCCCCCCCCCCCCCCCCCCCCATAATCATTCTACAATATGGTACTGCAATAAAATGCGGCAACGTCCAGCAGTCAGTGTTGCCAGTCTTGCTTTAGAGTATCTTTCAAGTTTCAGCCAGTGAACTGAGACCCCTTTCGAAGTGGGGGCCTTGGTAAGCAGGCGCCGAGCATAAAGTATGCAAGCACAGAACTAGGTCAGGAGTCAGCTTGTTTTCACAGAGAGCCGCTGATCTACTGAACAAGTAGCCAGCTTGGGCAGTGAGTGCGGATTTACTCCAAGCATTCAAAAGGAAGAGTTCCTTGTGTGGCCAACATAACTGCATATAGAAGCTAGGCAGGCTATGGGGGGGGGGGGGGGCGTGTCTCCATGTCACATTGGTCGCCTGGAACTTGTCTGATCGCCTTCACGGGTCAGAGAGGAATTTTCCCCAGAGTGCTTTTCCTACATTGACTAAGGAGTTTTCCCTCTGTTTTGCTTGCCTCTCCCGGAGATTATGTGGTGGGTGGGGATGGGGGGAGAATGATGTGCAGAGGCTGCACCAGGACAGGCTTGATGGAAAAGTTGGCTTTTCCCCTTCATATGATTGCACACACATTTCCCCCCACCTGACTCATTCGGCAGACGTCACTGGCACAGACCATACTCACCATTGTTGAACCATTTGTACTCGAAGCAGTAGAGAGAATACAGCATTGACATGTGGAACAGGCTGCCCAGCTGTCCGATGATTTCAATGGGAAAGTGACTCACGATCAGCCCCTGGAGGAAAGAAACCAAGAAAACAAGCCCAGAGTTTAATGATAAAAAGTGTTCTACAGCCGAGCTCAAACCTGTGCTCGCCAGATGTCCACGCATGTACTTTCCAGCAGAGGGTATTGGATAGCAGTCAGGGGCAGGAACCCCGACTTATTATTCCCCAACTTAGTTCAGGGGCACTTAACCCAACTGCATGAATCAGCTGTGGCTCAGTGGTGGCACTCTCGCCTCAGTCGCAAGGTTGCGGGTTCAATCTCCACTCCAGAGACTTGAGCATATAAAGTGTAGTGCTGAGGGAGTGCTGCACTGTTGGAGGTGCCGTCGTTCGGATGAGACGTTAAACCGAGGCCCCGTCTGCTCTCTCAAGTGGACGTAAAAGGTCCCATGGCACTATTTCGAAGAAGAGCAAGGGCGTTATCCCCGGTGTCCTGGCCAATATTTATCCCTCAATCAACATCACAAACAGATTATCTGGTCTTTATCACATTGCTGTTTGTGGGAGCTTGCTGTGCACAACTTGACTGCTGCGTTTCCCACATTACAACAGTGACTACACTTCAAATAGTACTTCATTGGCTGTAAAGTGCTTTGAGTCGTGAAAGGCGCTATATAAATGTAAGTCTTTCTTTCTTTTATTTTCGCTCCCATTTCCCCTCTTGCCGTATTTCCTATAGTACAACAGCGGCTACACTTCGAAAGTACTTTGTTGACTGTAAAGCGCTTTGGGGCGTCCGGAGATGAAAGGCGTTATAGAAATGCAAGTCTTTCTTTCACGTCCATTACACTGCCCCAGCGGAGATCAGCTAACACCACAACAGAGATTGAACCTGGGACTTTGCTGGTCTGTGTGGCTTACGAAGGGCTTGTATTTACTAACAGAACTATTTTCTTCTGTGCTACATTTTTAAAAACATAACCCAACAAAGAATCTGTGCTGCACAGGACGATGCCTGCATAGATCCACAGAGCGAAATGGAGACCGGCTGACAGAAGACCAGAGACCGATGGAAAGAGCAAAACTCTTCGACTCTGCCGAGTGTCTCATCGCCTGGCCAGACTGTGTTTCAACACAATACCACACCAGCATCTGGTTCAAGTAATCCAGATTAACGGACTTCTAGCCAAACACAAAAGTAATTCAAATGGCGACAGGGGGAACTGCAGCCACTCTGCGCCCTCATGGTCTGTATCGACACTGCCCGGAGTCTGACCCGTTTACCAGTCTCGTTTGGATAAGCGAGCACTGCGTTTCTGCACCAATCATACCTGAATGAGGAACAAGGCCTGCAGGAGCAGGTTGAAGAGCATGTCCGCAATAATCTTACTGATACTGGGGAAGGGCTGTGCTTTCCTCCCGGACACTTTAAACGCTAGGTCTGCGATGTCCTGTAACAAGTAAAGTAGCGTTTTAAAGAATTATTCACTGTGAAGACTGCCTTAATGTTGGGGGGGTGAGGGCAGGGAAGAGGGCAAGGGTAAAAGTATATACCGCCTCCATCTACCCTTCCCCAACCCCCAGTTATTTTGTCTTAAGCATCTTTGAGTAGGTAAGTAACCTGCTCCCAGGCCTCTGACGAAGGGTACACATCCTCGAAACCCCACAGTCTGTCCTTTCTCTTTACAGATGCTGCCTGACCTGCTGCGCAGTTCAAGCACTTTGCCATTTTTATTTCAGATTTCCTCTCCACCACATACAAGGCACAAGTCAGGAGTGTGATGGAATAAGAACATAAGAAATAGGAGCAGGAGTAGGCCAATCGGCCCTCGAGCCTGCTCCACCATTCAATAAGATCATGGCTGATCTGATCCTAACCTCAAATCTTCTATCACTCTGCATCCACCCGAACCCATGTGATCTCCCGGGAGAGGCGAAAAACCAGATAAAGACCCAATGGCCAATTTGGGAGAAAAAAATCTGGGAAATTCCTCTCCGACCCATCTAGGCGATCGAAATTCTTCCAGGAGATCACTCTGTCCCTATATTTTCTACAGTACTTACCTTCTGTAAAGGCGATCTCCACCCCAGCCAGGAACAGGAATAAAACCATCTCCTGAAATCTAACACAGAATTAGAACACAGTAGGAGCAGAACAAGGCTACACGGCCCCTGGGCCCACTCCACTACCCACAGGGCCATGACCATTCCGAACCTAGACTCATGTCCAATTTCCTGCCCTCTCCCCGTAACCCTTAATTCCCTTTACTTCTAGGAAACTATCTATTTCTGTTTTAAATTTATTTAATGATGTAGCTTCCACAGCTTTCTGGGGCAGCAAATTCCACAAACCTACCACCCTCAGTGAAGAAGTTTCTCATCTCAGTTTTGAAAGAGCAGCCCCTTATTTTAAGATTATGCCCCCTAGTTCTAGTTTCACCCATCATTGGGAACATCCTCACCGCATCCACCCGATCAAGCCCCTTCACAATCTTATATGTTTCAATAAGATCGCCTCTCATTCTTCTGAACTCCAATGAGTAGAGTCCCAATCTACTCAACCTCTCCTCATATGACCACCCCCTCATCCCCGGGATTAACCGAGTGAACTTTCTTTGTACTGACTCGAGAGCAAGTATGTCTTTTCTTAAGTATGGACACCAAAACTGTATGCAGTATTCCAGGTGCGGTCTCACCAATATCTTGTACAACTGCAGCAATACCTCCCTGTTTTTATATTCCACCCCCTAGCATAAGCCAATATTCCATTGGCCTTCTTGATCACTTGCTGCACCTGCATACTGAATACTCTCCACTTGCCTGGATGAGTGCAGCTGCAACAGTGAAGAAGCTCGACACCATCCAGGACAAAGCAGCCCGCTTGATTGGCACCCCATCCACCACCTTAAACATTCACTCCCTCCACCACTGGCGTACCGTGGCTGCTGTGTGCACTATCTATATTTTCTTAATATAAGATTGGTGTGAACGTCTAAAACACAATCAGTACAGTGTGTACTATAAACCCAGCAACTACAGGCCAGTCAGTTTAACCTCGTGGTGGGGAAGCTTTTAGAAACGATAATCTGGGACAAAATTAAGAGTCACTTGGACAAGTGTGGATTAATTAAAGAAAGCCAGCACGGATTTGTTAAAGGCGAATCGTGTTTAACTAACTTGATTTGAGTTTTTTGATGATGTAACAGAGAGGGTTGATGAGGGCAATGCGGTTGATGTGGTGTATATGGACTTCCAAAAGGCGTTTGATAAAGTGCCACATAATAGGCTTGCCAGCAAAGTTGAAGCCCATGAAATAAAAGGGCAGCATGGATGCAAAATTGGTTAAGTGACAGGAAACAGTAGCGGTGAACGGTTGTTTTTCAGGCTGGAGGAAGGTATACAGTGGTGTTCCCCAGGGGTCGGTACTTGGACCACTGCTTTTCTTGATGTATATCAATGACTTAGACTTGGGTGTACAAGACACAATTTCAAAATTTGCAGATGACACAAAACTTGGAAGTATAGTGAACAGTGAGGAGGGTAGTGATAGACTTCAAGACAGACAGACAGGTGGAATGGGCGGACATGTGGCAGATAAAATTTAACGCAGCGAAGTGCAAAGTGATGCATTTTGGTAGGAAGAACGAGGAGAGGCAATATAAACTAAAGGGTACAATTCTAAAGAGGGTGCAGGAACAGAGAGACCTGGGGGTATATGTGCACAAATCGCTGAGGGTGGCAGGACAGGTTGAGAAAGCGGTTAAAAAAGCTTACAGGATCATGGGCTTCATAAATAGAGGCAAAAGTAAAGAAGTTATGATGAACCTTTATAAAACACTGGTTCGGCCTCAACTGGAGTATTGTGTCCAATTATGGGCACTGTATTTTAGGAAGGATGTGAAGGCCTTAGAGAGGGTGCAGAAAAGATTTACAAGAATGATTCCAGGGATAAGGGACTTCAGTTACGTGGATAGACTGGAGAAGCTGGGGTTGTTCTCCTTAGAGCAGAGAAGGTTGAGAGGAGATTTGATAGAGGTGTTCAAAATCATGAGGGGTCCAGACAGAGTAGATAGAGAGAAACTGGTCCCATTGGCAGAAGGGTCGAGAACCAGAGGACACAGATTTAAGGTGATTGGCAGCGGAACCAAAGGCGACATGAGGAAAAAATCTTTACGCAGCGAGTGGTTAGGATCTGGAATGCACTGCCCAAAAGGGTGGTGGAGGCAGACTCAATCGTGGCTTTCAAAAGGGAATTGGATAAGTACCTGAAGGAAAAATATTTGCAGGGCTACGGGGAAAGGACGGGGGAGTGGGACTGGCTGAGATGCTCTTGCAGAGAGCAGGCACGGGCTCGATAGGCCGAATGACCTCCTTCTGTGCTGTAACCATTCTATGATTCTACAGGATGCACTGCAGCAACTCGCCATTGCTTCTTTGACAGCAGCTCCCAAACCCGCGAACTCTACCACCTAGGATAATGACAGCAGACGCATAGGAACAAAATCACCTCCATGTTATACACCATCCTGACTTGGAAATATATCACCGTTCATTCCGTTGCTGGGTCAAAATTTTGAACTCTCGCCTAACAGCACTGTGGGAGTACCTTCAGCACACAGACTGCAGCGGTTCAAGGCGGCGGCTCACCACCACCTTCTCAAGAGCAGCTAGGGATGGGCAATAAATACCCTCTGTACTTGGATGCCTGAACCAGGCAAGTCCGCAGTACTCGAGTGCAATTGGTGATCAGCGATCCCTGGCTCACTAATGGAACCTGGAGAGTTGGACCAGTCACTGGAGGCTGGGATTCTTCCCACCTGGCTTCACATAATCCTGCAAGATAATGTTCCAAAGGGTAGGGTGGCCCCAGTTGGACAAGCAGCAGGAAGCTCGGCAGTGCGGGGGTTTCAGTTGATTAAAGCTGAGGCCTGGGGGCTGCATACGGACACTAAGACTTGGGTCCACCAACCTGGACCTAATCTGACCTTGGGTTAGTGGGAACGTGTACACTCCATATTGGAGCAAACAGAAGCTGGCCGTAAATTTCTGTAGAAGGGTTTCGACCCGAAACGTTGACTCTATTTCTCTCTCCACGGATGTTGCCTGGCCCGCTGAGTTTTTCCAGCATTTTCTGTTGTTATTTCGGATGTCCAGCATCCGCAGTATTTTGTTATCGTAAATTTCTTATGCTTGTCTTGGAGACTCAAACACAGTGATGGCTTTCTGCACACGTCAGATTCTCGGCTGACTTAAATACAGAGAGCTTCTCGGCACCAAAGAGTAAACCGGTTATCAGATTGCAGTGACCTTACATCACACGTCAAGCAGAAGTCACTTCAGTGGAAGGGCCCCTACATAAAAATCACCTCCAGAGATATAGAGCAGAGCACTAAATACATTCAGGACCACAGGGAAATGGAATAATTATACAATGTCAAGATTATAATTGAACAATCTGGAGTGACAATCTGCTCCATGGCTGAGTGTCACTTACCTGAAACCAGATGGCATTCACTATTTTACTGAGGACAAAGAGAGGCAATATCCACAAAGCACTGAAAGTGGAGTTCAGGATAAATTCCAGCCAGGACCAGACGTCTCCATGTAACGAGGGGTCACCTGCTCGGACAAAAAACACTACTTCACATAAAGAGCCAAAGATCAGCAACTTCCATTCAGTATAAAGGCAAAGAGATTTCCTACTTGGGGCCAACGCTACCTGATGCAATAACTTTTGGTTAGTGGATGCTTGAAGTACATAAGGCAAGAAACCAGTCCCGTGCAAGTACAGGAAACTTTGTGCTATCCGGCACCGACGGGACCGAGCTGTTGCCGTCCCATCAAAACTGCCGGACAAACCAGCGCTAATGTTGAAACATACGGAGATTTTGAGCTCCGTATCTGGCAACAAACCCTGTTGTTAGCAACAGCTTCTAAACAGTCGGCCATACCTTGCAAGCGTCTCTGTAGCTTAGCAACAGCTTCAGCGAGACCTTGCAGAGCCTGACTGGTGGAAAAAAAAGCAACGAAAAGAAAAAAAACCTAACGAAACGGCTCTTGATTTTTGCCGGTGGCTCGAGCATTCCGGACAGTTAACCTCCGGAAAAACCAAAGTTTCCTGTACAGAAAGAAAGTGGAGCAGAGAAATGAATCAAACAGGAGAGCTTTTCCCCCCAAATAAACCATACAAAATTAAAATAAGATAGAAATCATGTAGCTCACAGGGAAAATCAAGAACATGGAGACAAGAGACAAATGGAGTGGAGGCGAGCAGGAGACAAGATCTTTAAAATGAACAAGGGTATTTAAAAAAAACTATTTCCCCCGACACACATATGGAAACTACAATCAAACTCGAGTCTCCAAACCAAACTACTGAGAAATCCAGGAATGTTCAGTTTCCATTGCCTGATACGGAATGCAAATGCTGCCCCGTTCTCTCCCCCCCCCCCCCCACCGCTTTACAGGGACACACACCCCACTTATTTAAGTCCAATTTGCCAGAGCCAAGCTTGGGGACACGAATCCCCCAAACACTGTGTAGTAGTGTTGCTGGAATTTAACACATCTGAGCAGCACCATGAGGAATAAAACTTCAACAAAGCACAGAGCGCTGGGTAAGCTTGCAGGAATTATCGTAAAAGGTGGCCAAAATGTGGTATGTTTATCTTGTAACCCACCCCACCCGATCCTTTCCCAAAATGGGAAACGGACACCAGTGCAGATGATATCATTTCCAGTGCACCCCCTGTTCTCAGACAGAGGGGTGACTATTACCACAGCTGTGCAGGGTAGGGTTCGGGCTGCACTAAGTAGCATTGCAACATGCTTTTGCAACAGTAGAGGATTTTACAGGACACCTCATTCTGCCAGAATACAGACAACATGGTCCAGTCAAACAGATCGAATGGTTTTTATCTGTTAATAGGACAGTGCAGTCTCTAACCTTGGAACTTTAATCAGGGCTTGAAGTAAACAAGTCAAACTGTGTCACAAGACTGCAATTGCCACGGATTAGAATCAGGCTCCAATCGTCATTTTTGACTTGCCAGAATCTTTATATTTAAATCTTTTTCTTGTCCCCTGTTTTCTCCCATTCTAGGAACACGAGTAGGCCATTGAGCCCCTCGAGCCTGTTTCGCCTTTCAGTGAGATCATGGCTGATCTGCGACCTAACCCGCCTTTGGCCCATATCCCTTAATACCTTTGGTTAACAAAAAGCTATCAATCTCGGATTTAAAATTAACAATTAATCTAGCATCAATTGCCTTGATAACGTGGACTTGCCTCAGGTAACTCACCCATTCTTCAGGTGTGGGCCTATGAGTGCCGGCAGGGTTATTTGACTGTGGAGCCCTCACTTGACATTTGCACACATTCACTGTCCAGCAGCAGTCATTGTGATAGTGATTGAGAGATGAATCCTGATTGATTTTTCCACTCCCTAGCCTAGGGCCAATTATAGTCTACCCGCTACCTCTCCGGCTGAGATCAGAGAGGGACAGGAGGAGGCCATTCAGCCCCGCGAGTCTGTTCCGCCATTCAATTAGATCATGGCCGATCTGTACCTCAACTCCATTTACCTGCCTTTAACCAGTCTCTGTCGACACGCTTACCTAACAAAAATCTATCGCTCCGCACAGCCTGGGGATTGAAGCTGGGACCTGCTTGATCTGTATGGTCAGTTCCACACTGGGCAGTGCGTTTACTAAACGAGTGACCAGGGAGCTTTGTTCCTCATGGGCTGATGACAGCTACTGTTCCCGGATTCTTCAAATATCTCCCCCACCCTTCCTTTCTCTCTCTCTCTCTCAGTAATAGTGTTTCCTTACCAATAATAGACGCAGTGATGGTCTGCAGCAGAGGGATAAAGACTCGGTAAAAGACCAAGATACTCAGCTGTGGGGAGAGAAGGACAAGGTGTTACTGGAAACAGTGCCACAGCATCACTTGTCAAATATTCACTGTAATAAAATGCACACGACACTGGAGGTTTCTGCTGTCTATTGCCTTTCTCTTGGTAAGGAATGAATACAGTGTGTACTTTTCAACTCAGCTTTTCTTGGTTTCAGCAATAATGGTAGCCATCCAGGTACCTTGCCCCAGTGGCCTTTCTGCACGTGTGATTCCAGACAATGAGCATCAGCGGGCTGTTTGCAAGGCACATTATAGGCAACACCGACGCCTGACCTCACCCAACTTTTAAACACACACACACGCCCCCGAAGAGGAAGCATTGCCCGATTTACCCCCTTCTAGCTGGTGGGTAATGAGGCCAGCTGTAATACCCTAACTTCCACCCTGGCTGAGATCGGCTAACTCCTCAAAGGCTTGTGGAGTCTGAAGTGGGATCTTTCTTTTCCATAAGGCTCAGGATCACACCATGTGGTGCATTTACACAAGGAACCATCAGGAAAACTGTACCAAGAAAGGAGGAATACACACATGGGTCGAAAATGTACTGCATGATACTAATATTGAATCTCTCAATGTGTTTGTACAGAATTCCTGTCTGCTGGTTTAACAATGGCTTTAACCTGTTTTAAACAATGAATGAAAGAATTTCATTTGTGCACATTAATGTGTTAACTGCTCATTAGTACACAAATCTCAATGAGGGGGGAAACAGAGGGGGAACTTCACCCCATGAAAACTGAACAATCCTGCAATGATTACTGGATCACTTAATCCAACAAAGGCGGCAGAAGAATCATCCTCGGCCCTGCCAATAATACATTACATGTATGTGACGAGGAGCTTTTTGCAAGGCAAAAAATTAACAGTTTTGCTACATTTTATAATGTATACTGTATTAGATACTGTACATTACTTTATATATTACTACAGGATGCAAATTTGGTATTTTTTCAGATGAATTGGGCATGATTTCATGTTCTGTACAGACTTTCACGATCTCAGGACGTACCAAGCACGCTGCGGCCAGTGAAGTGTCGTCACTGGTGTAAGGAAGCGCGGCAGCCAGTTTGCGCCCAGCAGAGAGATGAATGTCTAGCTAGCCGGTTTCGGTGGCGTTGATCGAGAGATAAATATTGGCCAGGACACCGGGAGAATTCTCCTGCTCTTCTTCAAGTAAGAACCACAGATATTTTACATCGAACCGAGAGGGCAGACAGGACTTCAGTTTAACATCTCATCTGAATGATGGCACTTGCGGCAGTTCAGTACTCCCTCGGCACTAGAGCGAGTGTTAGCCTAGAGATTGTGTGCTTAAATCTCTGGAGTGAGGCTTGAATTCTTGACTTTCTGACTCAGAGGCGAGAGCAATACCACTGAGCTAAGGCTGGCATGGGGAGACTCTGGGAGAGGAGAGAACAGGAAAAAAATTAAAACATTTAAAAAAAGACACTAATGCAGCTGACGGTCGGATCTGGCCAGTGGACCGTCAGGATCTGGGTGTGAGGCCACAGCTTTTTTTAAAGTTTAATTTGTGTGAAGATATTTCTGGTTACGTTTCTCCCCTTTTCCCTGTAATTTTCTCCATCTCTCTGCTCTGATGCCTGTGCAGGTTACAGGGGAGGTATATGGCCTGGCCCTAGCCCAGTGCAAACACCCACTGCAGTTACTAGGCGGTGCCAGGAAACATGCAGGAACTCCGATTGCCCTTCAAGTCCCACCCCCGGCGAGTGAAGCGGCACTTCCTCGCTCGAACGACTCCGATTAAAATCTGCCCAGCACCCAATTCCATTCTGTGGCACGAAGTATCTGCTGAGGGATGGCGGTGACTGCTGTCCAACATACATTCCTTTACTGCCAACCACGAGAGGTGAAGTACAGCAGGATTGGTGAAACTCCTAAATATTTAATTGCAATGTTTTGATAGTGCCCATCACATGTCCAAGTGTGAAAAGCATCAAGAAAAAAAAAAGAATACGGGAGTCACTTCATGCTGGTTACTTCTGACCCAGAACCGACAACACCTGTCAATCTGCAAACTTTCATTACTGACAATTAACCGCTAATTGACCACAAAGTTGACAGCAGTATGGCTTTGCGGCCTTAAAAAGAGACAGATTATCTTAGCCGCAGAATAATGTTATGGTATAAATCTCCCGCTGCTACAAAACAGGTCACCCCACTTACCAGGAGCCATGTCACGGAGTTGGACTGGTATATTTTACAATGAGTTCATTATTACAGAGTGCACATGGTTACAAAATGCTACATGTTCTGTATTTACAGATAGAGTAAGCTGTAATGACAGGCTGTGACAGAGTAAGCTGTAATTACAGGCTGTGACAGAGTAAGCTGTAATTACAGGCAGTGACAGAGTAAGCTTTAATTACAGGCAGTGACAGAGTAAGCTGTAATTACAGGTAGTAACAGAGTAAGCTGTAATTACAGGCTGTAACAGGGTAAGCTGTAATTACAGGCTGTAACAGAGCACGCTGTAATTACAGGCTGTAACAGAGTAAGCTGTAATGACAGGCTGTGACAGAGTAAGCTGTAATTACAGGCTGTAACAGAGTAAGCTGTAATGACAGGCTGTGACAGAGTAAGCTGAGGGGGTCGTCCGGCCGGATTGCCTCCCTCTCTTCCGCGGCCATGTTCGCGGCCGGGTGGCCCTGGAGATGGAGCACGCGGTGTCCGCCGGCGAGCTCGAGCTCTTTCGTGACCGGTGGGCGCCGCGGGGACTGGAGTGCGTAATCGATTTAAGAGGCCAAATTTTAATTTGATTAATCGGGTTTATTTAAAGGGTTTATTTGTTTAAGGGTGTTTTATTTGGGTTTATAAAAGAGGACAGAGTAAGCTGTAATTACAGGCTGTAACAGAGCACGCTGTAATTACAGGCTGTGACAGAGTAAGCTGTAATTGAGCACGCTGTAATTACAGGCTGTAACAGAGTAAGCTGTAATTACAGGCTGTGACAGAGTAAGCTGTAATTACAGGCTGGAACAGAGTAAGCTGTAATTACAGGCAGTAACAGAGTAAGCTGTAATTACAGGCTGTAACAGAGTAAGCTGTAATTACAGGCTGTAACAGAGTAAGCTGTAATTACAGGCTGCAATAGAATAATTGTAATTACAGGCTGTAACAGAGCAAGCTGTAATTACAGGCTGTAACAGAGCAAGCTGTAATTACAGGCCGTAACAGAGTAAGCTGTAATTACAGGCCGTAACAGAGTAAGCTGTAATTACAGGCCGTAACAGAGTAAGCTGTAATTACAGGCCGTAACAGAGTAAGCTGTAATTACAGGCCGTAACAGAGTAAGCTGTAATTACAGGCTGTAACAGAGTAAGCTGTAATTACAGGCTGTAACAGAGTAAGCTGTAATTACAGGCTGCAACAGAGTAAGCTGTAATTACAGGCTGCAACAGAGTAAGCTGTAATTACAGGCTGTAACAGAGTAAGCTGTAATGACAGGCAGTAACAGAACTAGCCGCACCTCTAGCCAAACTGTTCCAGTACAGCTACAACACTGGCATCTATCCGACAGTGTGGAAAACTACCCAGGTATGTCCTGTCCACAAAAAGCAGGACAAATCCAATCTGGCCAATTACCGCCCCATCAGTCTACTCTCAATCATCAGCAAAGTGATGGAAGGTGTCATCTACAGTGCTATCAAGCGGCACTTACTCACCAATAACCTGCTGACTGGTGCCCAGTTTGGGATCTGCCAAGACCACTCGGCTTCAGACCTCATTACAGCCTTGGTCCAAACATGGACAAAGGAGCTGAATTCCAGAGTTGGGGTGAGAGTGACTGCCCTTTACATCAAGGCAGTATTTGACCAAGTGTGGCATCAAGGGGCCCTAGTAAAACTGAAGTCAACGGGAATCAGGGGGAAACTCTCCACTGGCTGTAGTCATACCTAGCACAAAGGAAGATGGTTGTGGTGGTTGGCGGCCAAGCATCACAGCCCCAGGACATCACTGCAGGAGTTCCTCAGGGCAGTGTCCTAGGCCCAACCATCTTCAGCTGCTTCATCAATGGCCTTCCCTCCATCATAAGGTCACAAATGGGGATGTTCGCTGATGACAGCAGTGCTCAGTCCCATTCACAACTCCTCAGATAATGAAGCAGTCCATGCCCGCATGCAACAAGACCTGGACGACGTTCAGGCTTGGGCTGATAAGTGGCAGGTAACATTCGCACCACACAAGTGCCAGGCAATGACTATCTCCAACAAGCTAGAGTCTAACCACCGCCCCTTGACATTCAACAGCATTACCATCGCCGAATCCCTCACCATCAACGTCCTGGGGATCACCATTGACCAGAAACTAAACTGGACCAGCCACATAAATACTGTGGCAACAAGAGCAGGTCAAAGGCTGGGTATTCTGCGGCGAGTGTCTCACCTCCTGACTGCCCAAAACATTTCCACCATCTACAAGGCACAAGTCAGGAGTGTGATGGAATACTCTCCACTTACCTGGATGAGTGCAACTCCAACAACACAAGAAGCTCGACTCCATCCAGGACAAAGCAGCCCGTTTGATTGGCACCCCATCCACCACCTTAAACATTCACTCCCTGCACCACTGGCGTACCGTGGCTGCAGTGTGTAACATCTACAAGATGCACTGCAGAAACTCACCAAGGCTTCTTCGGCAGCACCTCCCAAACCCACGACCTCTTCCACCTAGAAGGACAAGGGCAGCAGGCGCATGGGAACACCATCACCTCCAAGTTCCCCTCCAGTCACACACCATCCTGACTTAGAAATATATCGCTGATCATTCATCGTCACTGGGTCAAAATCCTGGAACTCCCTCCCTAACAGCACTGTGGGAGCACCTTCACCACACGGACTGCAGCGGTTCAAGAAGGTGGCTCACTGCCACCTTCTCAACGGCAACGCGGGATGGGCAATAAATGCTGGCACTGGCCGCGACGCTCACGTCCCATGAATTAATAAATAAAAAAAACACACTAATTACAGGCTGTAACAGAGTAAGCTGTAATTACAGGCAGTAACAGAGTAAGCTGTAATTACAGGCTGTAACAGAGTAAGCTGTAATTACAGGCTGTAACAGAGTAAGCTGTAATTACAGGCTGTAACAGAGTAAGCTGTAATTACAGGCTGTAACAGAGTAAGCTGTAATTACAGGCTGTAACAGAGTAAGCTGTAATTACAGGCTGTAACAGAGTAAGCTGTAATTACAGGCTGTAACAGAGTAAGCTATAATTACAGGCTGTAACAGAGTAAGCTGTAATTACAGGCTGTAACAGAGTAAGCTGTAATTACAGGCTGTAACAGAGCACGCTGTAATTACAGGCAGTAACAGAGTAAGCTGTAATTACAGGCAGTAACAGAGTAAGCTATAATTACAGGCTGTAACAGAGTAAGCTGTAATTACAGGCTGTAACAGAGTAAGCTGTAATTACAGGCTGTAACAGAGTAAGCTGTAATTACAGGCTGTAACAGAGTAAGCTGTAACTACAGGCTGTAACAGAGTAAGCTGTAATTACAGGCAGTAACAGAGTAAGCTGTAATTACAGGCAGTAACAGAGTAAGCTGTAATTACAGGCTGTAATAGAGTAAGCTGTAATTTTGCACTCCTTATGTAACATATCTATGCTCTTCAATTACAAGTCACCTGCTGGTTGGAGCTATGGGGTAGTGACCAACTCAGCCATTCGAGGGGGGAGAGGAGACCCCGTTCTCTTTTATCAGTGTGAGCACCCTCAACAATTACAATACATAAATCTCCACAATTTCTTACCATGCTCAGCCATGTTAAACTAAAATACCTGGAATTACTGGAATAGGTCCTTGTTGCTGAAACCGCTGCGATTTTGGTAAACATAAAGTAGTTAACAGATAGTCAAGCTCACTACATTCTGGAATCACCATCCTTTAGGAGAACCCAACAATAAGTAAAACACAGTGGCCTTACCCAGAATATCCCTCCGTTCCAGGCACAACACTGCACGATCCGGTTCGCTATTCGGGGCTCACTGAAAAACAGTAGCAGGATGCCTTTCGTCAGTTTGAACGAGCTCGACGAGAGACTGGTTTTTGCCGACACAGACACAGAGAAAATCTGGAGTTTGTGCCTCCTTGTTACCAACCTAGGGTTGCCAATTGAATTTCCAATCCCCCACACCCACCTCCAGCACTGCTGCCTCCTCACTCCATGACCCAACCTTGAGCCCTGAGGCCCCTCCTCGCAGCAGTGGAATAGCCAAGTCAGTGGCCCTTGCCACTCCAGGTGGGGGCGAGCGATGGGGGAATACGGCGATGCATGCAAAGTATCACACTCCTGCCTCCGCAGTGCCCGCAGCTCTCACTTTATGGGTTTAACTCAATCACATTGAATCCCAATCAGGTGCTATTTTAATGCAATCTTTAACCCACATAAGGACTGCAGACAGGAATTTAACACAAACGCAATAAACGGCATGCTAAAATTAATAAATGGAAGAAATGAAGTCCCTCTATATCGATATGTTTATAATATTGAGAAGAGTGTGATAAAGGAGCCCCCCCACTGTCAATCCCAGTTTCTTTCTCTCCTGCGTGCCTGGTTTCTTTATTCCAGGTTCCTCTAATCTTGGGTTGTTTATTTGTTCACATTTTCATTCCTGCTATGTCACAATGTCCGAGGCTCATTGCCAAGTCGATGCAGCCCACATTAGAGAGCGTCAGCTGAGTCAATATGACACTGTACTTTCTGTCCAGCCCTCACACAAACAAGCTGGGGAATGTACTCAGTAACTGGCGTCTGCACCCCTCAGCAATGAGTGGACAAGAGTTGCAGGCTTTTCACTGGTTGAACAGATGGAGTTCCTGCTACATTTCTCTCCTCAGTTTTCATTTAGCAGTTTCCATCTGGATTTTTTTTTTGTGATGTACAGGAAACTGTGTGTTATCCGGAGGCTAACTGTCCGGAATGCTCGAGCCACCGGCAAAAATCAGGAGCCGTTTTCGTTAGGTTTTTTTTTCTTCTCGTTGCTTTTTTCCTCAACAGTCAAGCTCTGCAAGGTCTGCTGAAGCTGTTGCTAAGCTACAGAGACGCTTGGACTGTTTAGAAGCTGACAGGGTTTGTTGACAGATACGGAGCTCAGAAGCTTCCGTATCTTTCAACATTAGCGCTGGAGTGTCCGGCAGTTTTGAGGGAACGGCAACAGCTCGGTCCCGTCGGTGCCGGATAGCACAGTTTCCTGTACTCATAATGCCCAGGCCCTGAAAATATACAGTGGGATTCAGATGCGTTCCTCTGAAATCCCTCGTTTTAGTGCAGTCATCAACTGGTTAAAAATAAAAGTGCCTCTGGCAAAATAGCAGAGAGGAATTTCAGACAAATGCATGAAGTGTAATTTCAGGGCCCTTTAACGAAGGTTATAGTCTAGCTTTCGGCTCTTATTGAATTTATCCCTTGCTCGGAATAAAACAGGACTCGGCGGTACCCTGGCAAATACGAGCACTCGAACCTGCAGGCCTCGCGCTCATTCTACATTTAACGGTTTTGCTATCGGGGAGCCAGTATCCACTCACTTCTCCTCTCTCTTGTCCTCAATCTGGGCCCTCCTGTGCGCCAGTACGCTGCGCTGCTCCTTCTTCCTCCTTTGCTCTTCCCGCTTCTGGTGAATCCGCTCATCGAGCTTGGAGATCGTTCGTATTCCGAAGACGGAATCCTTTATCCCCTGGAATATAAGCAGGTGGGCTGTGTGAGCGCTGGAGCTTCTCTCTCCCCTAATGAGGGAGCCTTTCAAACCAAAGATGCAATCAGTAGTTTGCCCCCTGCTAAATGTTTGTGGATGCTAAATGCATCGGCCCAGAAATTCGGGTTGGCGGCTTCCCGCGGGTGCAAGCCCCCGACCTGCGCTTACCTAGCGCGCCGGCCGTTGTGCTGTGGGGCCGCGTGGGATTCCGATCCTGGGCCTCCTCCAGCTGCCGGCGCGCAGTGCTCGCGTATCCCAGGGGCGCAGTTAGTTCGCAGCGTCCCCTGGGATCACGTGGGCCATGGAGAGCCAATCAGAGCAGGGAATCTCCATTCATAGATTTGACAGGAAGGCCTGTCAAATCTATGAATAGAGAGCGGCCCCAAAAACGAAGTAAAACTTCAAATAAAAAAATAAAAAAATCACATTTTTAAAATAACTATAAATTACATGAATTTTAAACAAAAATTTTAATTTTTGAAAAATTTATTAAAGTTTTTAACGGGGCTAAAAATAAACTTACCGTTCTTTAAAGTATTTTAAAATGATAAATCAGTGGAAAAAATGTTTTAATTTTACTTAATTATCCTCTTACCTTGTTATAAGAAGGCCTTGCGACTGCTTTTTCCACGCGCAACTGCTAGGGGCTTACCCGCACTGAAAAACCTGTGAAAAAGTCGGGAGTTCCAGGCGTACGCGCTGCCTCTCCGGCGCACGCGTTTGACCTCCGAACCCCTTCCTTCAAGGGAACGGAAGTTCCGGTTTCCAGTGCATGCGCGAAACTGGCACTTCCGTTGGCCTTACGGGGGGGGGGGGGGGGGGAGCACACAGCGCGTACTCACCCGTGGGGACCCGAATTTCTGGCCCTTCGTGTGGTGTCTCGCTCGGACACCCCAGGGCGAAAGATGCAGAGCTGGAGAAGCCAATAAAAACAGCAACATTTTGGGAAGTCACGCAAATGGACAAATCTTTGACTATAGGAAAAGAAGTATAAACTAAAATAAACTATATAACTGATGAACATGGCAGGTACTGCGGTACCAAGGCATCCCGTGTGTCTTTATGTGAAACAGCCTTCACCCCTCAAACATTTTGGTCACCCTGAAAATCCTATTAATGGAAATTCAAGTTAAAACTTTTCGACAGGGGGTCACAGGGTAACCAGGAATGTCCCAGATTAGATCCCTGTCTCAGCTTATTGAATTTGGGAAGGAGAAGCAGTGGTAGTAAGGGAATTAAAATTGGCCCCGTGTCCCCTGCTGGGCGAAGACAGGGGTCAGGGACAATTGTGACAGCTCACAGTGGGAAAGCTCAAACATTCACTGTTCAGGCAGAATGGCTGCTCATTATGTCTGGGTTAGCAGGTTTGTGGGATCAAACCCCGCTCCAGAGACTCGCTCATGTAACGTAGGCTGAGTACTGAGGGAGTGCCGTTTCTCAGACGAAGGGTTAACCAAGGCCCTCTTTAGATGGTATGTGAATGATGCCATGGCACGACCCCGAGACCAGGGGGGGGGGGGGGGGGGGGGGCGTTCTCTGGTGTCTCGGCCAATATTCTTCCCTCAAGCAACATCACCAAAACCCCCCCCCCCCCCCCCCCCAGCTCAACTGGTTTCTCGTCTTGTTTTGCGGTTTGTGGGATCGTGCTGTGCGCACACTGGCTGCCTACGTAACAGTGACTATTTTTTCCCCACAGTAATTAACTGGCTGTGAAGAACTTTGTCTCACCCTGAGGATGTGAAAGGCACTATATAAATGCAAGTGTGATCTTTGTTTATGCACCAGAAGGTTCCGAACACACCCCACTCAAAAAGTTAGGTGTCACTGTAAATTTAACTATTGGCGATGTACACATCTAAATAGTGGGAAAATGGAGAAAATATGCTCGGCGGAGAGCATTTGTTGAAATTAAAAATCTTTCCACCTCTGTGCAGAGTCGACCGAGCCAGCTAACTCCCCTGCACTCCATATACCCTTGGTGTGATCAGAGTGGAACTATATACAGGAAACTCTTTTTTTATCCGGCACCAACGTGGTGCCGGTTGATCAAAAAGTCCGGATTACAGAGAGGTATACTTACCAAGGTACGAGAGCCCCGTACATGGCCACAGGTGCAGAAGCCCCGGTTACACGGCACTTGTGCAGGAGCCCCAGTTACACGGCCACAGATCCAGGGACCCCGGTTACACTGCCACTAATATGAAGTAAAACTTACCTGAACCTACTCCTGAATTTTGCCGGTTAAGAGAGATTTCTGGATATTTAGGTGCTGGTAAATCGAGAGTTTCCTGTACTGACAACCCTCAGGAGACAGGAAACGACTTCAAACATGCACACACAGTTTTCAGATCCCAGATAGACACGTTGGTGTAGTTTTCTATATCGACCTATGAAAAAAACAAAATCCCTCGGCTTTGGGGAAGACAGGGGAGGAATATTTTGGTGGGTGGTGGGGGGTTGGTGGGGGCTGAATACAGTTTTGTCAGTAGATTTAGCAGGTGACATACAGATCTAGATAGAAAGTACGCCAAACGTTGTTTTCAAAATGGACTTTCGTCTTAGCCAATTTGCCCAAACCAAGCTCGATATAAAACTGGGATTGGGAATTTCACCATGTCGGATCTCATCTGCAATCTGCAGGTTTGACTGTGTGGAATTTTGCCCTGGACCGGGTGTCTCAGAACGATTCTAACTAAATGGAGGACACTCACCTTAACGACATCCAGAAGGAACGTCCGAACGCTATCAGCCATGGCCAGAGCAACATCAACTGTACAGCATAGCAACAGCCCCTTCACAGCAGCATCTCACCGTGGGAGCTAGCAGCCAGCTCAGGCACCTGGGGAGAGGAGCGACATCGCCACATCAGTCACACAAACCACCTGCACTGGTGGAGGGACGAAGGGAGAGGGAGACAGACACACAAAAAAAACAAATTACTCAACTGACCTCTTGCCCCTGATGAGCATTTCTAAAGCAAACAGCACAGGGCCTAGGGAGGGTGCAATAAGTTAGATGAATAGCTTTCTTTCAAGCAATCAAAACAACAAAGTGGCTTTCATATAACATGCGTCCAGTACTTTGCTTAGTAACCACTTGTTCATCAGCCTCAGTTCACTCAGATTTCAATTCTCAAGTCTCCAAAGCTCCTAAGTATATGTTAGCCATCCATCATTGCGGCAACAGCACCATTTTTGTGCGTAGATTGCAGGGGACATAAAAGAGGGGTGGATAAAAAAAGAGGCACAGCGACCAGCAACTGCTGACTGAAACAAGACAGAAGGACATCATACATTTGCTCTTAAACAAGAACTCTACCTACAATACTGACGTGTGTTAAACTGAGACACCGGCTGAAATCCCAGCATCCACTGACATTCACATTAGACCTTCGCTTGGAGACAAGTCTATTCTTATGAATTCAAAGTTTTTGTTTTAATAGTCAAATTATCCAGCAGCATGAAGTAAGCAATTTTAATAAAACACAGGAGGATTTTTAAGCATGATTGTAATTCAAATTAACATTCAAATTAAACATAGACTAGGCGGCATGGGGGGGGGGGGGGGATGTCTCCCCTGACTGCTCAAACATACTTTCCAGTTGGAAGCACACTGACCGAGCACCACAGTGACCTCATGCCTGGCAGTATAGCTGCAGGCCACCCACTGTACCCATTAATGATGCTTCATGGGCAGGAAGGGTGGGGGTGGATTTCACAAAAACTAAATCTGTTCCATGCATGCCCCGGTAAGCATGTTCAAAGCATACAGTTCAGGTACTAGGGAGGGGTGCAACAACCCAGGTGATTAGCTTCCTTTCCTGTCATCACAACAAAGTGGCTTTCTATATAACATGCGGCCAGTACTTTGCTTTGTAACTCTTTGTCGATAAGCCTTAGCTCAACTGATTTCAATTTTCAAATCGCCAAAGCTCATAAGTATATATTTTCATTCCATTATTGTGGTAACAGCACCATTTCTGTAGAGTCTGAACCACCTATAAAACATATTAAAGCACAACTACACACCAAGCCAGTACCACCCCGCACAATGGTAATTCACTCGCCTCCCGCTCTACGGGTTACATTAGTTTCTCAGTGATAAGATGGTAATTTGCAAGGACAGGATACAGTGTGAGTTTTTTTAATTTTTTTTTAATAAAGAGAGTTAATGATGGCACTTTTTGACAGCCATATAAACCAGGCAGGTCCAAGGTTCGAACCTGGGTCTCTACCGAGTCAGATGATTGCGAGGCAGTGACACAGCTGGGAAGCGTGCGTGTTGGGAAGCAGGGGGAGTTCTGGCCTGTCTGCAAACAGCAGCAACCCCCCCACCGACTTAGTTAAATACTCTGGCAGCAATCTCTGTCTGGATTCACACATGAAGAAAAGTCACTTTGGCGAGTGAGATACCAATAGAATCATACTCCTAACTGAGCCGTGACTCAGTGGGTAGCACCCTCGTCTGAGTCAGAAGGTTGTGGGTTCAAGTCCCACTCCAGAGACATGTGCACAAAAATCTAGGCCGACACTCCAGTGCAGTGCTGAGGGAGTGCTGCACTGTCGGAGGTGCCGTCTTTCGGATGAGCTGTTAAACCGAGGCCCCGTCTGCTCTCCTAGGTCGATGTAAAAATTCCCATGGCACTATTTCGAAGAGCGGCAGGGGAGTTCTCCCCGGTGTCCCGGCCAATATTTATCCCTCAATCAACATCAATAAAACAGATGATCTGGTCATTTATCTCATTGCTGTTTGTGGGAGCTTGCTGTGCGCAAATTGGCTGCTGCATTTACCACATTACAACAGTGACTACGCTTCAAAAGTACCTCATTGGCTGTAAAGCACTTGGGGACATCTGGAGGTGAAAGGCGCTATAGAAATGCAAGTCTTTGTTTCTAATGCAAGTGCGCGAGGGAGAAAATTGGAGGGAAGAACTAAAACAGCATTGCAGAAGCACCTCTCTTTCAAGTTGCCGAGGAGCCTGGAATATTTCATAGATTTAAGTAAGCAGTAAATACTCATTGAGTTAGGCTTGCAATTAGTCAGAGTATTGTTACTGTGCAATAGCTTGCAGGTCAAAGTGACTCATCAGAAAAGTGTTTTCCGAACAACTCCATCCAAACAACCCGTGTAAACAGCAACTCTTTATAAAAGTTATAGCATCGCCCATGTAAAATGTCCTACTTGTGTCAATAAACCCATAACGCAATGGCATTATTTGCATTGCAGAACCATGTAGGACTATAAAAGTTTATAGCACCGGAGGCCATTCGGCCCAATGTGCCTTTATAGCTCTTTGTTAGAGCAATAGAAACCATCACTGTGTTGTGCTCAATGGCATCACGATGTATAGTATTTTCGATCTTTTTCCTCTCACCTCCAAAACCAGGATGACTCGTCCCAATAAAAACGGGTTCATGGGCATAAGCCTTGTACCTCGCTTACTTTTAAGCCCTGGTACCACAATCCAGCTTCCGCACTCGAACCCACTTGAGATTAGTGGAGCTGCCCGGGTACACTGCTCCATGGTGGTACACGCATTTCTGCATTGCACAAATATCTGCACATAGATTGTGCAGGTGCCAGTGTTTGGACTAACAGACGTTGCTTTCTCTCGCTCAGTAACCAGCACGTTATTGAGAATAAAGCGGGTGCTTGAGGGAGGTGTGGTGGACAAGAGGAGGAGAAATGAGTCTGGTAGTTAGGGAGATTTGGAACAGGGTATACCACCAATAGCATCTGAATGCAGCCAACCTGACATCAGCTTGAGATTTAAACTTGAGTACCTGCTTTATGCCAATACCACCACGTAATTCAGGCAATTTGGGTCAAATAAAGTCTGCTTCAGAAGTGCAACTTGCTGGCACAGCAAGTATTAGTTTAGACACTGAAGTTCCTGACTAAGAAACAAGTCGAAACTTGCACCAGTTTGTGCCCCAGTGTTAAGTTTTCTTTACCCGCTGTGACTTGCACTAATGTTACTATTTGCTGTGTTATCATGTAATGTGGCAGAAATAGGACTATTAAACCATCACAATCGATATAAAACCTACAACAGGGCCCACATCAACATTTAATTTCCAAACTTAATAGGAGTGTCACAGCACCAAGGCTCTGCCACACTGCTGTGCTTTGTATGAAGGGTGACACGTCATAACAGCCTCAATAACAGCACCAAATACTGGTCACTAGCACCGCCACCGCCTTCATGTCCTGGCAATTTGTTTTTGTTGTTGTTTACTTACGCAATTCTTGCTGAAACACATCATGATACTTTCTGCAACTCTTCATCACACCCAAACACACACAAAAAAAGGGTGGTCCAAATCCTTATTATTCCCTCCCTCCCCATAGAGATAATGCCCTTTAACAGGGCAGTGCCCTCCCCTCCTTGTAACCACAACTGTGTCTCTGGTTCAAAAATGTGCAAATACAAGGTGCAATGTGAGGCTGCAGAGACCCGGGAGAGGCTGCAGCCCTGGGAGGAGGACAATGACCCAGGGGCCCGCCCGCCCGGGCAACCTCCACTCCCCCACTCACTGTGTCCCCTGGGCCTCTCAGTGCCATCTCTCACCGCCTCCACCTCGCCCTGACCCGGTCCCCCGGTATACCAAGCAATGCCCGCCCGCTCACTCACTGGTCTCGGGACGGACGCTCAGCCACCCCAAGGCCTGCTCGCCGCCGACTGCCGCGCGTGGGTCGACGGGTACTGCAGTTCTGCGCGCCTGCGCGGGACGGACTACAGCTCCCGGCATGCAGCGCGCACGGGGTTTGGGGGAACTACAGGTCCCGGCATCCACTGCGCGGGTCCCCCCGGGGAGCTGGAAGCCGGAGTGGCTGCTGCCAACGGCCGGAAGCTGCGCGGATTAGCATTGTGCCTTTGTTCTGTTTGTATTTTTGCTGATGTTTCTGCTTTTTTTTTTGGCTCCCCCCACACCAACACGGACGCACGACTGAACTCGCTTCCAGTTTAACGCGCAGCAGCTTCCGGTCGTTGTAGCTTGCGCAATACGTAGCTTCCGGCCACTGGGAGCAGTCACTGTGTTCGCACGGACAGCTCTCCCGCTTCACCCCGCCCCCCGGGATCGGCCTCACCGGGCGCTGCTGCCAACGAAGTAAAGTAGTTGCGCATATGCAGTTCTATTGTTTTTTTTGGTTGTTCACGCCGGACTTCCCACAGATTGGTGAGAAAAAGAGGGAGAACAAGGCGGAGGGAATAGGGGGTGAGGGGAGGAGGGATTGGGGGGGTGAGGGAAGGGAATAGGGGAGGAGGGATTGGGGGGTGAGGGAAGAGAAGGGGGAGGAGGGAATAGGGGGGAAGAAGGGGGGCTGAGGGAATGGGGGGGCTGAGGGAATAGGGGAGGAGGGATTGGGGGGTGAGGGAAGAGAAGGGGGAGGAGGGAATAGGGGGGAAGAAGGGGGGCTGAGGGAATGGGGCTGAGGGAATAGGGGGGGAGAAGGGGGGGCTGAGGGAATAGGGGGGGAGAAGGGGGGGCTGAGGGAATGGGGGGGCTGAGGAAATGGGGGGGAGAAGGGGGGGCTGAGGAAATGGGGAGAAGGGGGGGCTGAGGAAATGGGGAGAAGGGGAGGCTGAGGAAATGGGGGAGAAAGGGGGGCTGAGGGAATGGGGGGGAGAAAGGGGGGCTGAGGGAATGGGGGGGAGAAAGGGGGGCTGAGGGAATGGGGGGGAGAAAGGGGGGCCTGAGGGAATGGGGGGAGAAAAGGGGGGCTGAGGAAATAGGGGGGGAGAAAAGGGGGGCTGAGGAAATAGGGGGGGAGAAAAGGGGGGCTGAGGGAATGGGGGGGAGAAAAGGGGGGCTGAGGGAATGGGGGGGAGAAAGGGGGGCTGAGGGAATGGGGGGGAGAAAGGGGGGCTGAGGGAATGGGGGGGAGAAAGGGGGGCTGAGGGAATGGGGGGGGAGAAAGGGGGGCTGAGGGAATGGGGGGGAGAAAAGGGGGCTGAGGGAATGGGGGGGAGAAAAGGGGGCTGAGGGAATTGGGGGGAGAAAGGGGGGCTGAGGGAATTGGGGGGAGAAAGGGGGGCTGAGGGAATTGGGGGGAGAAAGGGGGGCTGAGGGAATTGGGGGGAGAAAAGGGGGGCTGAGGGAATGGGGGGAGAAAAGGGGGGCTGAGGGAATGGGGGAGAAAAGGGGGGCTGAGGGAATGGTGGGGGGGGAGAAAGGGGGGCTGAGGGAATGGTGGGGGGGAGAAAGGGAGGCTGAGGGAATGGGGGGAGGAGAAAGGGAGGAGAAAGGGGGAATGGGGGGGAGGAGAAAGGGGGGCTGAGGGAATGGGGGGGAGGAGAAAGGGGGGCTGAGGGAATGGGGGGGAGGAGAAAGGGGGGCTGAGGGAATGGGGGGAGGAGAAAGGGGGGCTGAGGGAATGGGGGGAGGAGAAAGGGGGGCTGAGGGAATGGGGGGGAGAAAGGGGGGCTGAGGGAATGGCGGGGAGAAAGGGGGGCTGAGGGAATGGCGGGGAGAAAGGGGAGCTGAGGGAATGGAGGGGAGAAAGGGGGGGCTGAGGGAATGGAGGGGAGAAGGGGGGGCTGGGAGAAGGGGGGGGCTGAGGGAATGGGGGAGAAGGGGGGCTGAGGGAATGGGGGGGAGAAAGGGGGGCTGAGGGAATGGCGGGGAGAAAGGGGGGCTGAGGGAATGGCGGGGAGAAAGGGGAGCTGAGGGAATGGAGGGGAGAAAGGGGGGGCTGAGGGAATGGAGGGGAGAAAGGGGGGGGGCTGAGAGAATGGGGGAGAAGGGGGGGCTGGGAGAAGGGGGGGCTGAGGGAATGGGGGAGAAGGGGGTGCTGAGGGAATGGGGGAGAAAGGGGGGGGCTGAGGGAATGGGGGAGAAGGGGGGGCTGAGGGAATGGGGGAGAAAGGGGGGGCTGAGGGAATGGGGGAGAAAGGGGGGGCTGAGGGAATGGGGGAGAAAGGGGGAGCTGAGGGAATGGGGGAGAAAGGGGTGGCTGAGGGACTGGGGAGAAGGGGGGCTGAGGGAATGGGGGAGAAAGGGGGGGCTGAGGGAATGGGGGAGAAAGGGGGGGGCTGAGGGAATGGGGGAGAAAGGGGGGGCTGAGGGAATGGGGGAGAAAGGGGGAGCTGAGGGAATGGGGGAGAAAGGGGTGGCTGAGGGAATGGGGAGAAGGGGGGCTGAGGGAATGGGGGAGAAAGGGGGGGCTGAGGGAATGGGGGAGAAGGGGGGGGCTGAGGGAATGGGGGAGAGAAAGGGGGGGCTGAAGGAATGGGGGAGAGAAAGGGGGGGGCTGAAGGAATGGGGGAGAGAAAGGGGGGGGCTGAGGGAATGGGGGAGTAAGGGCTGAGGGAATGGGGTGAGGGTATAGGGGGGAATGGGGGTGAGGGAATGGGGGAAGGGAGGAATGGGGTGAGGGATGGGGAAGGGGGGAATGGCGTGAGGGAATGGGGGGAAGGCGGGAATGGGGTGAGGGAATGGGGGGAAGGCGGGAATGGGGTGAGTGAATGGGGGGAAGGCGGGAAGGGGGAATGGGGAAGCGGGGAATGGGGTGAGGGAAGGGGGGGAAGGGGGGAATGGGGTGAGGGAATGGGGGAATGGTGTGAGGGGAAGGGAATGGGGGGGAATGGTGTGAGGGGGAATGGGGGGAGGGAATGGGAGGGAAGGGAATGGGGTGAGGGAATGGCGCGGAAGGGGAAATGGGGTGGTGGAATGGGGGTGCGGGAATGGGGGGGAAATGGGGGAAGGGGGAAATGGGGTGAGGGAAAAGGGGGAATGGGGGGAAGGGGGAAATGGGGGGGAAGGGGGAAATGGGCGGGAAGGGGGTGAGGGAATGAAGGAAGGGGGAATGGGAGGGAAGGGGGAATGGTGTGAGGGAATAGGGGAAGGGGGAAATGGGGTGAGGGAGAAGGGGGAATGGTGTGAGGGAATAGGGGAAGGGGGAAATGGGGTGAGGGAGAAGGGAATGGTGTGAGGGAATAGGGGAAGGGGGAAATGGGGTGAGGGAGAAGGAAATGGGGTGGAATGGGGGTAGGGGGAATGGGGTGAGGGAGAAGGGGGAATGGGGTGGAATGGGGTAGGAGAAATGGGGTGAGGGAATGGGGGAAGGGGGAATGGGGAGGAAGGGGGTGAGGGAATGGGGGAAGCGGGGAATTGGGGTGAGGAAATGGGGTAATGGGGGTGAGGGAAGGGGGGAATGGGGTGGGGGAAGGGGGAATGGGGAAGGGGGTGAGGGAATGAGAGAATGTGGGAAGGGGGAATGGGGTGAGGGAAGGGGGGAAGGGGTGAGGGAAGGGGGAATGGGGTGAGGGAAGGGGGAATGGGGGTGAGGGAAGGGGGCATGGGGGTGAGGAATGGGGGGGTGGGGGAATGGGAATGGGGTGAGGGAATGAGAGATGAGGAAAGGGGGAATGGGGTGGGGGGAGGGGGAATGGGGTGGGGGGGTGGGGGAATGGGGTGGGGGGGTGGGGGAATGGGGTGGGGGGGTGGGGGAATGGGGTGGGGGGTGGGGAATGGGGTGGGGGGGTGGTGGAATGGAGTGGGAGTGGGGTGGAGGGGGGGTGGGGGGAGGGGGAATGGTGGGGGGGGAGGGGGAATGGTGGGGGTGGGGGGGGAGTGGCGTGGGGGGGGAGGTGGCGTGGGGTGGGGGGGAGGGGGAATGGGGTGGGGGGGAGGGGGAATGGGGTGGGGGGAATGGGGAAATGGGGTAGGGGAAGGGGGTGAGGGGAAGGGGGAGGGGGAATGGGGTGAGGGAATGAGAATGTGGGGAGGGGGAATGGGGTGAGGGAATGAGAATGTGGGAAGGGGGAATGGGGTGGGGGAATGGGGGGCAGGGGGAATGGGGGGCAGGGGGAATGGGGGGAAGAGGGGATGGGGGGAATGAGGGGAAGGGGCAATGGGGGTGAGGGAAGGGGCGAATGGGGATGAGGAATGGGGTGAAGGAAAGGGAATGGGGTGAGGAATGGGGGTGAATGAAGGGGAATGGGGATGAGGGAAGGGGGGAATTGGGTGAGGGAATGGGGGGAATGGGGATGAGGGAAGGGGGCAATGGGGTGAGGGAATGGGGGCGAGGGAATGGGGAATGGGGGTGAGGGAAAGGAATGGGGGTGAGGGAATGGGGTAAAGGGGGATGAGGGAATGAGAGAAAGGGGGATGGGGGGAATAGGGGGAAGGGGGTGAGGGGAGGGGGAAAGGGGAGGGAGAGAAGGGGTGGGAAGGGGGAGGGAGAGAAGAGGGTGGGAGGGAGGGAAGAGCGGGAAACGGGGTGGGAGGGTAGAAGGGGAAAGGGGGGAAGGAGGGAAGAGGGGGAGGGAGAAGGGGGTTGAGGGAGGGAAGAGGGGGAGGGAGAAGGGGGTTGAGGGAGGGAGAAGGGGGGAGGGAGAAGGGGGTTGGCGGAGGGAGGGAAGAGGGGGAGAGAAGGGGGGTGGAAAGGAGGGAAGAAGGGAAATGGTGATGGGAAGAGGGAATGGGGGAGGAGGGAAAAGGGGGGAGGGGGATACAGGGGGGATAGGAGGCGGGAGGGGGTAAAGGGGAGAGGGAGAAAGGGGGGTAAATGGAGAAAGGGGGGAGGGGGTAAAGGGGGAGGGAAAAGAGGGAGGGGGCGGGTGGGAAAAGAGGGAGGGAAAGGGTAAAGGGGGTGGGAAAAGAGGGGGGCGGGAAAACGGGAAGGGAAGGGTTGGGGAGGGTAAAGCAGGGGCGAAGGGAAGGAAAAGCGGGGAGTGAACATAAGAACCAAAGGAATAGGATCGGCCATTCGGCCCCTCGAGCCTGCTCCGCCATTCA